>NC_090649.1:290218885-290556802 GCF_040937935.1 Hyperolius riggenbachi
GTATCTACTGTAAAATCTGTGGAGTTGAGATCCCAGGTCAGCACACCTGCCAAAAGAAGTCTTGGCTGCATTTTCATTAGACGCATACCGTATATATATATGCAGACCCGTGTATGAGCCGAGGCACCCAGTTTTACCCAGAAACCCGGAAAAAGTGATTGACTTGCATATAAGCCCCCTCCCCAGTATACCCCCCCTCCACAGTAGCCAGATGTGCTCCCAGTACAAGTCAGCCCCCCTTCCCATAAGCCAGATGTGCCCCAAGGATAATGCAGCTGTGTCTCAAGATGCCACTAGATGGTGTCATAGATATGAGACAGAGTGCTTGCCACACAGAAAGAATCCACGATCATTGCACCGCTGACATGTTGCTTGCATGCTCCGCTCCACAAGCCAGGGGACAAGCCGTGTACAGCTATGGGGTATTAGACTAGACAAGACACAGAGCATGTATATTGCACTTTTCTCCTGGTCTCCTGTGTCAGAGGCAGAATATCTGCCCTGCCAACATGCTACCTGCTCTCCGATCTGTTCCTGGCCATCATAATGCCTTTCTGCTGTGGTGCATGACTGTTCCTATGGAACTACTACAACAGAGGGCAACAGAGTATAGTAGAGGTGGCAACATATGGCCCACTAGAGAGTACTGGAGGGCCCTACTATCACAGGGTGCAATCAGGGGCATAGCAATAGCCATAGCAGCTGCTATGGGGCACCGGAGCAGAGCAGGCCCAAGTGGTACTTGATGTATTCACTATTAACTTTCTTGTGTTCCCCCACCCTCTCAGTGCCCATGAACTATATACAGTGCAGATTGCACAAGAATATACATTGCCAATTAACTCAGATCCTTAGGTTAGAAGCAGGTGGCTAAGCTAAAGAGTGTCTACATCTGAGGGCCCCATGAGAGTTTTGCTATGGGGCCCCATAATCTCTAGCTACGCCACTGGGTGCAATCTAGCTGTCCTGCTTTTAATCCACCTTCAATACTTTTAGCTATAGATCTAGAAGTTCCAGAACTAATATGGAGATCAGGTGCTCCGACTAAGGCTTGACTACACTAGCCACATATTTATTCCAGGTTAATTATTCAGACACTACTAAATATTAAGAGGAGGATCACACTTAAAGGGCACCTGAAGTCAGAGGGCTATGGAGACTTGATATATTTATTTTATTTTAAACAATACCGGTTGCCTAGCAGTACTGCTGATCCTCTGTCTCAAATACTTTTAGCCATTGTGCCTCAATTCACTAAACTTATCTCCTGTCTTTAATAACTCTTCTAGAGTTGTTACCATGGTGATAAGGCATGTAGTATTCAGGAAACATTTTACCTCAGGCAAGCCTAAAGTTAACTTTTCTGTCTTTAAATTAACTCTCCAATCCTCAAAATAACTCCAGAGTTAAAGACAGGCTGTTAATTAGCTGCATGCGAAAATAACTACAGAGGAGGTAAATTAACTACAGAGGAGGTAAATTAACTACAGGAGAGGTAACTTAAGGAATGAAGAGGTAAGATAACTCTCTCACGTGTGGAGGTACGTTTTCTCTTGCCTTATTATCTCTAGCATGATCTTAATGAATTGAGGCCATAGACCCTGAACAAGCACACAGCAGATCAGGTGTTTCTGACAGAAGTCTGCATGCATTAGCTGCATTTTTATTTCAGGTGTGTGGTTCAGACACTATTGCTGCCAAAGAGATCAGCAGGACTGCCAGGCAACTGGTACTGGGCTTGTCTCAACTCATCCAATGTTAATCAATGGGCTAGTTCACACTTGAATGCATTTTCCACATGCAGAAAAACATTTGACAGCAATACAAAACTGTCAGACAATTCATGCAGAAAAACTGATGCACAGAAAAACTGACGCGTGGAGACAGGTAATAAGGGCAGTGCATGAGTTGCAGTATTCCTGTGCAGAAAATGCACAGAAAAACTGACGAGTGTAGACAGTCCCTAACAGACAGACACAGAACATTTATATTGCGCTTTTCTCCTGGCGGACTCAAAGCACCGGAGAGAGCTGCAGTCACTAGGGCACATTCTATAGGCAGTAGCAGTGTTAGGGAGTCTTGTCCAAGGTCTACTGAATAGGTGCGGGCTTACTGAAATAGGAAGAGCGAGATTCAAACCCTGGTCTCCTGTTAGAGCCTTTCAGTACACCATCCAGCCAATAAAATGAAATAAATACGGCAGCCACCATATCCCTCTCGCTACAGGTTCCCTTTAAGTCCATGGATAACAGGCACAATTTTCCACAGACGATTTTTATTTCTAGTGTGCGTTTTCTGCACCTGTCAGCAGCTGACTGTTGGCAATGGGAATCATATGTGGTGTGCAAAAAAGAAGTGCATGCAGCAAACTTTTTTCTCTGTATGCGGAAACTAAAGTGAGCCAGCCCATTAATTAACATGGGCTGTCACATATGGACCTTCTCTGCATGCGGGAAAACCATGTCTCATTCCCCCAAGTGTGATGACCTGGGACCCACTAGAAAGCGTTATGGCAATCACAATTTTTGGTAGCGCTTTGCAGGTGATTTTTGGAGTGATTTCCCTGCTCCGAACCAGTCCTTTGAGGGCCGAGGTCCTCACACATTTTTGGCACAGCTCAACTTAATTGACGGGTCTGATCCAGGAAAGGTGGGGTCCATCAGGTAGAACACATTCCTCTCTTTCTCAGTCCATCCTAAACACTGGCATGGATCTGGCCCTCCAGGCCTGGAGTTCGCCACCTGAGTCCTATACAATACATGAGAATGCTCCCAAAATGTTGCATGTCCTGCAATTGCGATTTGCCTAATCGCAATCGCTCTAGTGGAATCTGTCCCATCCATTTACATTGGCAGAGCGTTTAGGGAAATCGCTAGTGATTGAAAGCGATCCATGAACAATCAAAAAAAGAATGCTTTAGTGCAGGGGTGCCCAATAGGTCAATCGCGACCTACCGGTAGATCGTGACCTCCTATTTGGTAGATCGCTGCGCTTCGCCGCGTCCCATTACATTTTGCGGCCGGCAGCTATCCCATCAAATTCTGCTGCCGGCCGCTGGCCAATAGGAAGCAAGGGAGGAGAGAGGAGGCGTGGCTGAAGAGAGGCCAGGGGCGGTTCTGTCATGACACGACATAATGGCTGGTGGCGGCGCCGTGCACAACACATACACGCACACAGGCACGCACGCAAGACTCACTCAATCACGCTGCCCGCTGGAGCGCTCCTTCAGCCGCCGACATGCGATGCCGTGCAGCTGAAAGAGGGTAGACCAGACACCACCGCTGGAGCTGGAGGGAGGTAAGTGATTAAGCACCCGAGCACCTATCCCTACCTACCTATACTAAAAGGACCTGTACCCAGTTACCTATGCTAAAGGGACCTTCACCCAGCTACCTATGCTAAAGGGACCTGCACCCAGCTACCTATGATAAAGGGCCCTGTACCCAGCTACCTATGCTAAAGGGACCTGCACCGAGCTACCTAAGGAAAAGAAACCTGCACCCAGCTACCTATGCTAAAGGGACCTTCACCCAGCTACCTATGCTAAAGAGACCTGCACCCAGCTACCTATGCTAAAGGGACCTGCACCGAGCTACCTAAGGAAAAGAAACCTGCACCCAGCTACCTACAGTGGTGTGAAAAACTATTTGCCCCCTTCCTGATTTCTTATTCTTTTGCATGTTTGTCACACTTAAATGTTTCTGCTCATCAAAAACCATTAACAATTAGTCAAAGATAACATAATTGAACACAAAATGCAGTTTTAAATGATGGTTTTTATTATTTAGTGAGAAAAAAAAACTCCAAATCTACATGGCCCGGTGTGAAAAAGTGATTGCCCCCCCTTGTTAAAAAATAACTTAACTGTGGTTTATAACACCTGAGTTCAATTTCTGTAGTCACCCCCAGGTCTGATTACTGCCACACCTGTTTCAATCAAGAAATCACTTAAATAGGAGCTATCTGACACAGAGAAGTAGACCAAAAGCACCTCAAAAGCTACACATCATGCCAAGATCCAAAGAAATTCAGGAACAAATGAGAACAAAGTACTGTAATTGAGATCTATCAGTCTGGTAAAGGTTATAAAGCCATTACTAAAGCATTGGGACTCCAGCGAACCACAGTGAAAGCCATTATCCACAAATGGCAAAAACATGGAACAGTGATGAACCTTCCCAGGAGTGGCTGGCCGACCAAAATTACCCCAAGAGCGCAGAGAAAACTCATCCGAGAGGCCACAAAAGACCCCAGGACAACATATAAAGAACTGCAGGCCTCACTTGCCTCAATTAAGGTCATTGTTCATGACTCCATCATAAGAAAGAGTTTGGGCAAAAACGGTCTGCATGGCAGATATCCAAGGCGCAAACCACTTTTAAGCAAAAAGAACATTAAGGCTCATCTCAATTTTGCTAAAAAAACATCTCAATGATTGGCAAGACTTTTGGGAAAATACCTTGTGGACCGACGAGACAAAAGTTGAACTTTTTGGAAGGTGCGTGTCCCGTTACATCTGGCGTAGAAGTAACACAGCATTTCAGCAAAAGAACATCATACCAACAGTAAAATATGGTGGTGGTAGTGTGATGGTCTGGGGTTGTTTTGCTGCTTCAGGACCTGGAAGGCTTGCTGTGATAGATGGAACCATGAATTCTACTGTCTACCAAAAAATCCTGAAGGAGAATGTCCGGCCATCTGTTTGTCAACTCAAGTTGAAGCGATCTTGGGTGCTGCAGCAGGACAATGACCCAAAACACACCAGCAAATCCACCTCTGAATGGCTGAAGAAAAACAAAATGAAGACTTTGGAGTGGCCTAGTCAAAGTCCTGACCTGAATCCTATTGAGATGTTGTGGCATAACCTTAAAAAGGCGGTTCATGCTAGAAAACCCTCAAATAAAGCTGAATTACAACAATTCTGCAAAGATGAGTGGGCCAAAATTCCTCCAGAGCGCTGTAAAAGACTCGTTGCAAGTTATCACAAACGCTTGATTGCAGTTTTTGCTGCTAAGGGTGGCCCAACCAGTTATTAGGTTCAGGGGGCAATTTCTTTTTCACACAGGGCCATGTAGGTTTTGAGTTATTTTTCTCACTAAATAATAAAAACCATCATTTAAAACTGCATTTTGTGTTCAATTATGTTATCTTTGACTAATAGTTAACGGTTTTTGATGAGCAGAAACATTTAAGTGTGACAAACATGCAAAAGAATAAGAAATCAGGAAGGGGGCAAATAGTTTTTCACACCACTGTATGCTAAAGGGACCTTCACCCAGCTACCTATGCTAAAGAGACCTGCACCCAGCTACCTATGCTAAAGGGACCTGCACCCAGCTACCTATGCTAAAGGGACCTTCACCCAGCTACCTATGCTAAAGAGACCTGCACCCAGCTACCTATGCTAAAGGGACCTGCACCCAGCTACCTATGCTAACGGGACCTGCACCCAGCTACCTAAGGAAAAGGGTCCTGCACCCAGCTACCTATGCTAAAGGGACCTTCACCCAGCTACCTATTCCAAAGGGACCTGCACCCAGCTACCTATGCTAAAGGGACCTGCACCCAGCTACATATGCTAAAGGGACCTATACCCAGCTACCTATGCTAAAGGGACCTGCACCCAGCTGCCTATGCTAAAGGGACCTGCACCCAGCTGCCTATGCTAAAAGGACCTGTACCCAGCTACCTATACTGAAGGGACCAATACACAGCTACCCATACTGGAGGCACCTATACTTAGCTACCTATACTGGAGGAACTTGTACCTGGGGGCTGTTCATGATGGGGGGGGGGGGGGGGAGTGTTGGTAGATCTCCTGGACTCAGCAAATTTTTTAAGTAGCTTGCGAGCCGAAAAAAGTGTGGGCACCCCTGCTTTAGGGGTTTCCAGTCCTTAGAGATGGCAGGACGCTAGACTGCATTTTGAAAGGTAATACAAATAACAACCTCCATATTCCCTACCTACTGAGTAACTTTAATTGATGGTGGGATATTGCAACAATGTAATGATGACTTTTAGGTGAATTAATTTGTGGATGATTATTAATAATGATAATTATTATTTTTATTATTATTAACAGATCTGCTATTTTCAGATCCTGACTATAGTAAAGTGCATGCTGCTCTTGCAAGCCAATTTTGTGTAGTTAGGGATCACTAAGGCAGACAACAGATGAACAGAATATTCTTTGCATGACCCAGTTATTATGTTAAGTCTGTACACAGCTTTACTGTGAGAGAACACAGTGTGTTCCAATAGCAATCAATTTAGCACTTGTGCTAGCGTTACCCCCTTGTGTCAAAAATAGATTTACCTGATCAAAGTTGTGCACAGCTCTGCATGAGATAGTTGCCCTCCTTTGATGGCTATGTCACTAATGGTGTATACAGATTTTTTTTTCTTAAGTACGTTATTACATGGTTGACATAATTATGTCTATAGCGTAATAGCTTCACACAACTTTACTTCTACTTAAAGAGAAACCGTAACCAAGAATTGAACTTCATCAAGTCTCTATAACCTTTCTAATAATATACTGAGCCATTGTTTGCCAAACATTTCCAGCTTGTGGCAAGCAATATCAGACCAAGATGAACTTTAGCCAAGAATTTAACTTCATCCCAATCAGTAGCTGATACCCCCTTTCCCATGAGAAATCTTTTCCTTTTCACAAACAGATCATCAGGGGGCTCTGTATGGCTGATATTGTGGTAAAACCCCTCCCACAGTGTGATGTCGGATGTGACATAACACTGTGGGAGCCTTGTTGCATTGTGGGAAATAACAGCTGTTTACAGCTGTTTCCAACTGCCAAAAAAGCAAACAGCATCACCTTCCACTGACATCACCTGCCAGCAGTAAAAATGTCACAGTGTGATAAATGTTAGAATGTAAATCAGGGAGAGGTAAGATTTTATAATGGGCAAAAACTGACTAAATCATTTATACATATTATTCTAAAAATGAAGCACTTTTTTTTATTACATTATTTTTCACCGGAGTTCCCCTTTAAGCTCTAGGCTTTGTTTATCTACTAGCCGACCACATCACGCCGATGGGTGTAGTCACGGCAGCAGCCACAGGACCGCCTAACGGTGATCAGCGTAAAAGTCCTGGGGCTCTGTTTTGCATGAGATCGCGCGCAGGCTGTGCGCGCATCTCCTGCTTGCTGGGCAGAGCGAAGCTCCACCTTCAGTCTCCGAGTGGTGATCGCCGCTCGGGAGACATTTAGATGGCGAAAGCGTCGTCTAATTACTTTGTACAGCGCTGCGATCTGCAGCAGCGCTGTACTGTGGACAGCCGTGTGACACTAGAGAGCGATCGGCTCTCATAGGCAGAAGCCTATGACAGTCGATCGCCATGATTGGCCAGCTGCCGGGAGGGAGGGAAACAAAAAAGATTTAAAAAAAATAGTAATATATATTAAAAATAAACAAAGAAAAATATTTATAAAAAAAAATAAACACAGGGGGAGCGATCAGACCCCATCAGCAGAGAGCTCTGTTGGTGGGGAGAAAAGGGGGGGATCACTTGTTTGCTGTGTTGTGCGGCCGTGCAGCTTGGCCTGAAAGCTGCAGTGGCCTATTATACAAAAAAGGCCTGGTCTTTAGGGGGGTTTAACACTGTGGTCCTCAAGTGGTTATACAGTTCTCTGCAGATTTTACATAAAATCCATTTTGCATTTTGTTTTTTCAGTTCCCAGACTAACCTTTGCTCATACAGTTAATACATTCCATTTCCCCTTATGTGAGGTTGTTTCTGTCAGCCTTACAGTATTCCTCTTCCTCTTTGTTATCTGATTACTGTTCACCAATTACTGAAATTAGCGATTAGCAACAGTTGAATTGTGTTTTGCATGCAATTTCACAAAAAAAAGGATGCAAAATGATTTTCATATTTTAACCACCTGCACCTGCATTACAGTAAAATCACATTTCTCTACCACCAGTTGTAGCAGAAGTATGTGATAGTTACTCTGCAGCACTGATGAACTCAGCGCATGTGCTAGGACCCAGGGCAGTCGTGTTTCTGCAAGTACAAAGACGTACAAAGCTGCAGAGGTCTTTAGTATAGATACTGAGAAGGCCTTTGATGACATACAGAGCGATTGGTTGTTCTGCCTTTTGGAGCATTAGGGATTCGAAGGCCCTTTCCTTAATACAAGCAATGTAGGCAAACCCAAGGACACAAATTGCACCCTAGGCTTTCTTTCTGATAGCTTGTCCCTAGAGAAGGGTACTAGGCAAGGATGCCCGGTATCTCCCTACACTTTAATCTGTCCATGGAAACAACTGCAGCATGCCTTAGAAGGGATATTAAAAGGCTTCAAATGGGGGGGGGGGGGGGGGGGTGTTTGCTTATGACATTTTATTGATCCTTAGAAACCCAGTTGCACAAGTTCTGGCTGTGTTAATGTTGATACATGATATATGGTGTTAGTCTGGTTTTCGCATCACTCTGAGAAAAGTGAACTTATTCCATTGTCAAAATTCACATCGGTCGGTGACTGGGGGAATCTAGGAGTCGAAATAACCTCTTCACATATTATATACCTAGGCATCAAAATAGCAAGAGACCCTTCACAGTTGTGTGGCCTTAATTTCCCCCCTTAAAGAGATTATATAAGTCAGGTGGAACACTGGGATAGTTTGCATTTAGGACTGGCTGGCAGGGTAGCTCTTATAAAAATGGTGTAGACAGGAGCTTACTTTATCCACTGCAAATTATCTCTCTCTTAGTGAAACATATGGATATCAAGGCAATAGAGAGCATGATTGAGATTTATATTGAGAGGTAAAATACCTCGTATTGCGATCTTTACATTGCAGGTGCCGATAACTTGGGGGGGGGGGGGGGGGGGGGGCTGAACTTTCTCAATATTAGGTACTGCAATCTAGCGGCCTTGATGAGACATGTACAAGACTGGGTGAAAGGCACTAGTATGCACTTATCCTCTGGAACAGTGGGAAGCACAGTGCTGGAGTCTACCAGGTCTCTTACATTCTTTGCTGAGTAAATTAGTAGTGCGTTTATCACAAAGTTGCATAATCCATGATACAATCATGACATTGGCCTTAATTCACTAAGATCCTGCTGGAGATAATAAGGCAAGAGTAAACTTGCCACAGCACAGTAAGAGAGTTATCTCTTCATTCCTTAAGTTACCTCCTCTGTAGTTACGTTACCTCCTCTGTAGTTAAGTTACCTTCTCTGTAGTTATTTTCACACGCAGTTAATTTACAGCCTGCTGTCTTTAACGTTAGAATTTTGGAGTTTTTTTAAGGATTGAAGAGTAAACTTAAATACAGAAGAGTTAACTTTAGGTTTGCCTGAGGTAAAATGTTTCCTGAATACCACATGCCTCATCACCATGGTGATAACTCTAGAAACGTTATTAAAGACAGGAGATAAGCTTAGTGAAGTGAGGCCATTAAAAAAGGTTCCAGAAAAAGGTTCAATCTCTTCTGTTCGGTTTTAAAATTTCTACCTGTGTGGGGAAATCCAGGATCTCCCCCAGCTTTCAGCAGTCTACTTTTTCAAAATGGAATGACAAAGGTCTTTGTAAGCTTGGAAACTTGCTTAATACGGCTGAAGGAAAATGGTTTACATTTGAAGAGCTCAGGTTGTCCTATGGCCTCCACAGGGGAGACCTTCTTACATATGCACAACTGAAATCACTGGTAGGTTTCAGCTTTACTATCAGCAATACTTGCACCCAATTTACAGGCACCTTTATTATATGTGCCCAGTTTAAGTGCAGATGAAATTTAATAAAGGTATCTTAGCTTGTCCTGCATAATTTATTGTCAGAAACAGAATCATTTTTATTCACCAAGCATGACTGGGTCGTGGCCAAATTGGATTTGGCACTTACAGGACTTAAAGAGAAACTGTAACCAAGAATTGAACTTCATCCCAATCAGTAGCTGATACCTCCTTTCCCATGAGAAATCTTTTCCTTTTCACAAACGGGGGCTCTGTATGGCAGATATTGTGGTGAAACCCCTTCCACAGTGTGATGTCAGGAGGACCATGGTTCTGACATCACACTTTGGGAGCCTTGTTACATTGTGGGAAATAACAGCTGTTTACAGCTGTTTCCAACTGCCAAAAAAGCAAGCAGCCTCTACTTCCACTGACACCACCTGCCAGCAGTAAAAATGTCACCATGTGATAAATGTCAGAAAGTAAATCAGGCAGAGGAAATATATTTCAATGGACAAACACTGACTAAATAATTTCTACATAAATATTGTAAAAATTAAGGACTGTTTTTATTACATTATTTTCACTGGAGTTCCTCTAACGTAAGAGTCAGGGCATGCAGTATTGGGTAGAGTAAGGTCTGGTTTCCACTTGTGCATTTTCTGTCAGTTTTTTGGTCAGAAAATTTGCATAGATTTTAAAACTAATGGAAGTCAATGCAGCAGTTTCCACTCCATGGGAATTTTCGTACGCGTTCGTACGTGTGAAAAATTTGAGGTCCTGCATCATATTTTTGGACATCGCGTACGATTCGTGTACAATGCTTTGCATAGGCAACACAAATTTTTGCCAGTTGCAAAGTTGTCAGCAGTCATGACTAAGCTGTTACTAGGCAGATTATGTATATTTAACTAATGTGAATTTTTTGCGTACGAAAATTCGCATAAATAACGCATACAAATTTACATGCAAATTTTCCCCAATCAGAAAAATCTTATATGACTTTTTGCAGGTGAAAATGTCACGCTACAGTGGAAACGTAGCCTAACGCAAGTTTCAAGTACAGCAAAGTAACACAACATACACAAATGCACAATACACACCTCACAACTGGCGGGAAAGAGCTTGAACTTGGGTTCATTGTCATTGGAGATGGTGGGGGTGGGGTTGCTGGTACTGGATGCCCTGCAGGTGTCACCTGGTTCTCAAAACTACAGCGGGAATCACTAAGATTTTCTGTTAGCTCAGTGCTAGGTGTTGGAGGGGGAGGGGGTTTGATGGCAGCTTTGAGCCCCTTCCCAAACAGCTCTTGGGACGTTTCAGGAGTAGAGATGGCCTGAACCTCCGATTTTCGGTTCGTGAACCGGGTTCGCGAACTTCCGCAAAAAGGTCAGTTTGCGCGAATTTCCGCAATTTCAATGGGAGGTGAACTTTGAAAACTAGAAACACTTATGCTGCCCAGAAAAGTGATGGAAAATATGTTTCAAGGGGTCTAACACCTGGAGGGGGGCATGACGGAGTAGGATACATGCCAAAAATCTGGATTTGACACAAAGCAACGTTTTAAGGACAGAAATCACATTGAATGCTAAATTGCAGGCCTAAAATGCTTTAAAACATCTTGCATGTGTATACATCAATCAGGTAGTGTAATTAGTGTATTGCTTCACACTGACAGACCAAACTCACTGTGTAACTCAACGCAAACAGCTGTTTGTGTAATGACGGCCGTGCTGGACTGGTGCGCACCATGAAGAGAGTGCAGGTGATGATGGCTTTCCAGCCCATATGGTCGCCGGGCTGAGGTAGTTCAATGATAGAACAGCAGTGACTAAGTGTCCAGCAGCTGATCGAATTTGGTCTGTCCACAATGAAGCAACTACCTTATTATTGTGGGTGTGCCCCCCCCCCCCCCACCGAGACACTCATATAGCCGGCAGTCATTGCTTCATTGTGATACCCAAGCCTCTTCACCGCGGCAAGGTAATGATCACGAAGGGGAATTGGCACATGTACATGCCTTTTGTTTTGTTGTTGCAGCTGCAGTGCAGCCAGAATAATTAGGCAGGCATGTACACGAACCAGAAAAATTATTATAGAGGCCGCTGCTAGCAGCGGCCTTAAAAATTCAGGAATCCGCCTGAAGTCCTGGACCCTGTTGGTGGTGGCGAAGAAAGCAGTCAAGCGGCCTGTGGGCAGAGCTGCTGTGTGGGGAGCGACTTAGTCTTAGGGCAGGCAGCCAGTCACACGGCGTGCAGGCAGAGATGCTGTGTGTGAGGACTGACTTAGTCTGGGGGCGGGCAGTAGGTCCTTTCTGAGAGGACGCTTGAGGCAGGGCAAGACAGAAGTTGGATGGCAAATTGGGACAGCTCTGGCCACAGGTCAAGCCTGCACACCCAGTAGTCCAAGGGTTCATCGCTGCTCACAGTGTCTACATCCACACTTAAAGCCAGGTAGTCGGCTACCTGCCGGTCCAGGCGTTGATGGAGGGTGGATCCGGAAAGGCTAAGGCGAGGCGTTGGACTAAAGAATGTCCGCATGTCTGACACCACCATGAGATCGCTGGAGCGTCCTGTCCTTGCCTGCGTGGACATGGGAGAAGGATTACTGGCAGTGGTACCTTTATTGCGTTGTACTGCGACATCACCCTTATACGCATTGTAAAGCATACTTGCCAGCTTGTTCTGCATCCTTTCTGCCTTTAGGTGAGTTGGTAACATGTCCGCCACTTTGTGCCAATACCAAGGGTCTAGTAGCGTGGCCACCCAGTACAACTCATTCCCAACAGGCTGGACAGCATGAAAGATGCCATCTGCACAAAGTTGGATCCAGACGTACTATCCATCTCCTCTTGCTCTTCCTCAGTGACGTCAGGTAAGTCCTCCTTCTCCACCCAGCCATGAACAATACCACGGGAACGTTGAGCAGCACAAGCCACCTGTGACGCCTGCTGCGGTTGTTCTTCTGCCGCTGCCTCCTCCTCCTCCAAAGAAACACCTTCCTCATCACCCGAGTCTGACTCCTCTTCCCCACACGACTTTTCCTCCTCCTCCCCCCTCTGTGCTGCCGCAGATGTTGAGGAAACATCTGGTTCTGATGAAAATTGCTCCCACAACTGTTCCTGCCATAACTGTTCCTCTTCATGCTCCTCCACAGCTTGATCCACTATTCTACGCACAGCACGCTCCAGGAAGTAAGAGTACGGGATCAAGTCGCTGATGGTGCCTTCACTGCAACTCACCAGGTTGGTCACATCCTCAAACGGCCACGAGTCTGCATGCATTTCGTATCAGTGTCCAGTTTTTGGGCCACAACATCCCCATCTCCCCAGATTGTGTCCTTTTACTGTAATTGTACAGGTACTGGGTGACGGCTTTCTCCTGTTCTAGCAGGTGAGAAAATATGACCAGGGTCCAATTCCAGTGAGTCAGGCTATCACATATCAAGCGTCTCACCAGCAAGTTGTTTCTCCACTGAATGTCCGCAAAGCGTGCCATGGCCGTGTAAGACCGCCTGACATGCCCACACAACTTCCTGGCCTGCTTCAGGACGTCCTCTAAGCCTGGGTACTTTGACACAAATCTTTGAATGACTAGATTCAGCACATGTGCCATGCAGGGTACATGTGTCAGCTTTCTCAAATTAAAAGCGGAAAGGAGATTGCTGCCGTTGTCACACACCACGTTGCTGATCTCCAGCTGGTGCGTGGTCAGCCACTAATCCACCTGTTTGTTAAGAGCAGCCGGGAGAGCTGCTCCAGTATGACTCTCCGCTTTGAGGCAAGACATGACTAAGATGGCGTGACATCGTTGTACCTGGCATGCAGCATAGGCCCTGGGGAGATGGGGCTGTGTAGCTGGAGAGGAGATCGCGGCACCAGCCAAGGAGGAGGAGGAGGAGGATGACAGCGAAGAGGATGTAGCAGGCGGAGAGGAGGTAGCAGTAGGCCTGCCTGCAAGCCGTGGAGGTGTCACAAGTTGGTCTGCTGCACAGCCACGTACTCCCTGCTTGTCAGCGGTCACCAGGTTTCCCCAATGGGCTTTGTACGTAATGTACCTGCCCTGACCGTGCTTGGCAGACCAGGCATCCGTGGTCAGATGGACCCTTGACCCAACGCTGTGTGCCAGAGATGACACCACTTGCCTCTCAACTTCACGGTACAGTTTGGGTATCGCCTTTTTAGATAAATAATTGCGGCCTGGCATCTTCCACTGCGGTGTTCCAATGGTCACAAATTTATGAAAAGCCTCAGAGTCCACCAGCTTGTATTGTAACAGTTGGCGAGCTAACAGTTCCGCCACGCCAGCTGTCAGACGCCGGGCACGGGGTTGACTGGCAGAAATTGGCTTCTTCTGCTCAAAGATTTCCTTCATGGACACCTGGCTGCTGTGGGCAGAGGAGCAGGAACCGCTCAAGGGAAGAGGCAGAGTGGAGGAGGGTGGCTGTGAAGGTGCAAGGGAGAAAGAGGCTGAAGATGATGCACCTGAAGGAGGAAGAGGAGAAGGAGTGTGGCTTTTCTTTTGTGTGCTGCTTTTGCTCAGGTCCTCTTCCCATTGCAGTTTGTGCCTTTTCTCCATGTGCCTTCGTAAGGCACTTGTTTCTACATGGGTCTTGGCCTTTCCACGGCTCAATTTTTGGAGGCAGAGAGTACAGATGGCATTGCTCCGATCTGAGGCAGACACATTAAAAAATTTCCAAACCACTGAGCCCCCCTGGGGTGATGGCACTAGACAAGACAAGACAAATAACATTTATATCACGCTTTTCTTCTGGCGGACTCAAAGCGCCAGAGCAGCAGCCACTAAGGCACGCTCTATAGGCAGTAGCAGTGCTAGGGAGACTTGCCAAAGGTCTCCTACTGAATAGGTGCTGGCTTACTGAACAGGTAGAGCCGAAATTCGAACCCTGGTCTCCTGTGTCAGAGGCAGAGCCCTTAACCATTACACCATCCAGCCACTATGGTGGCATCAGCAGCTGATGTTGAAGGGCATGTTGGCTGGCTGTACATAGGTGGCGATACATGATGCCGGACACTGCCACCAGCTGTTTCTGATGGCGAGCTCCCTCTGCTTCTTTCAGGAACTCGTCTCCTCCTACTCCTCTCTGACTCCCCCTCTCAACTGTCCCCTTGGTCATCTTGTCTCTTAGGAACCCATGTGGGATCTGTATCATCATAATCATCATATTCATCCTGCCCAGCTTCACTTGCCTCAGACACCTCAAAAACTGCACCAACAGCAGGTACTTCATCATCCTCCTCCTCACGCATTACGTCCATAGTGTCGCCTAACTCACACATATGAGGTGGTGTAACTTGCTTAGCGCCTTCATCTTGTTGTAGCAGTAGTGGCTGTGAATCAGTGATTTCACCACCAAATAACTCCTGCGAAGTGTCAAATGCAGCGGATGTGGTGCTTGTAGTAGCGCTGGTGGCTGCGGAAGATGAGGTGTTCCGTGTTAAATAGTCAACCATGTCCTGACAATCTTGGTAGTTGATGGCACGTGCCTTCTTCTGAGCACTGTACTTTGGGCCCGGGCCGCACAAAATCACATCAACATGACCTCGCACAGACCTGCCGGGTGGCCTTCCTCTGGGTCTGCCTCTACCTCTTCCTCTACCTGTTTTGTCCGTTTTGTCCATATGGGGGGGGGAAGGGTAAGTGAAAGGTATGCACTGACTTGACTAATACAATGTGTAGTCACACAGGTGCAGTTAACAGGTATGCACGGAGTGGTATATCACACTGCATGCACTCATGTAGGTATGTGGGTGCACTGAACACAACAGGTAGGTATATGCAGTGATGAGGTGGGTCCGCTGAACACACCAGGTAGGTATATGCAGTGATGAGGTGGATGCACTCAACACAACAGGTAGGTATATGCAGCGATGAGGTGGGTGCACTCAACACAACAGGTAGGTGTATGCAGTGATGAGGTGGGTGCACTGAACACAACAGGTAGGTATATGCAGTGATGAGGTGGATGCACTTAACACAACAGGTAGGTATATGCAGTGATGAGGTGGGTGCACTTAACACAACAGGTAGGTATGTGCAGTGATGAGGTGAGTGCACTGAACACAACAGGTAGGTATATGCAGTGATGAGGTGGGTGCACTCAACACAACAGGTAGGTATATGCAGTAATGGGTATTACAATGTGGACCTGTCACACACACAGGTAGTCACTGAATGTGCTGGGCCTAGCAGTGGCACACACACAGTATGGCTTATCAAGGCTGTCTATGCAACTCACGTGTCACTGGGACACACACACACACACACACACACACACAAAAAATAGATCACAAGAACAAGATTAGCTCTCAAAAGAGCTGTTGTGGGGTGCTATTTTAGCAATAAGAATCATCACGCTAAGAAGCCTACAAGAGCCTAACTAATCTTTCCCTATGAGAGAGTCTACAGCAGTTGTTCATTCTCTAATTAGTGCAGGCACACAAGTGAGTGTAATGGCCGGCGGTGCCTGCCTTTTATAAGGGGGGGAGTGGCTCCAGGAGGGAGAGTAGCCTGATTGACTACAATGTGCCTGCTGACTGTGATGTAGAGGGTCAAAGTTGACCCTAATGGTGCATTATGGGGGCGAACCGAACTTCCCTAAAAGTTCACCTTAGATGGCGAACGCGAACCACTGGAAGTTCGCCGGGAACCGTTCGCCGGCAAACCGTTCAGGCCATCTCTATTCAGGAGAGGTTCTACTTCAATATTTCTGCATAGCCCTTTATGGTGACTTTCAGTTGTACTGTGTGTCAGTATCTGAGTTGTGTTAATTTTTTCCTTTGGTGAATTTCCTTTTTTATGTACAGTGCACAATTCTGTCATTTACTATCTGATCATTAGAGATATACTTCTTAACGGCCGTTTTACTATCTTAGCATTTTATCAGTGTGTTGTTCTGCTTTTCATTATGTGAGAGAGTGAGTGATAGCAAATGTAACACACCTGCTCCCCATTCACATCTGAGACCTTGTAAGACTAATGCATAACATGACCCTGGGGATTTTCACATCCACTAAATTCTCTTTTCCTATAAATTGATATTTGCTATAAATAATATAAATAATAATCATGTGTATGATAAGACAATGTTAATGCTAAAAATGAACACCAGATGTAGTACATGAAAAAAATAAAAATAACATATCACTAACCAGCACACTGTGGTTCACTAACCAGGTTCACTAACCAGCACATCACGCTCCAGATGAGTGACATCAGTGCTTGAACGCGGGGAGCAGATGAGTGAGCCCGCTGCAGCAGACTTTCTATACTGGGGCGCCACCTGTATCTGGCTACAGGCTACCTATATTGGGCCACCACCTGTACCTGGCTACCTATACTGGGGCACCACCTTTACTTGGCTAACTATACTGAGGGCACCACCTGTACCTAGCTACCTATACTGGGGCACCACCTATACTTGGCTACTTATACTGGGGTGCCTATAGCTTGCTACCTATACTGGGGGCACCTGTACCTGGCTAACCTATACTGGTGCACCACCCATACCAGGCTACCTATACTGGGGGCAACTATACCAGGCTACCTATACCAGGACACCACCTATAGTTGAATACCTATACATGGGGCACCTGTATCTTGCTGGCCTATTCCGGGGGAACCAGCGATACCATCTACACCAGGCTACCTATACTGGGGCACCACCTATAGCTGGCTACTTATACTGGGGGAACCTATACGTGGCTACCTATACTGGTGGCACCTATGCCTGGACACCTATACTGGTGGCACCTATACCTGGCTAGGGCAGGGGTACGAGTTGAGATAGAAGGGGACAAGAGGTAACACAGGGGGATAAAAGAGGCACAGGGGGAACAGAGGCAGACAAAAGAGGCACAGGGAGAAAAGAGATGAGACGGTGACATGAGGTCACACAGAGGTACACAAAAGAGGCACATACTGAGGTAACACAGAGGGGGACAAAAGAAGCACAGGAACAAAAGAGGGGGACAAAAGAGAATGGATAAAGGATAAGAACGGACCTACAAGTCCCTATCTCATTTGTTAAACCCGGACTACCTGTATGTTGCTAGTATTTGGCTCCACCCACAACATGCCATGGTCATGCCCACTTTTTGCCGCATCACGCTTTGCATGTCGCTTTCTTCAGTGTCGGTGCCATGCACACTTTTCACCGCAGCGCTCTTCACGCACGGACACGGGGGTGGGGTGGCTAATGGGTGGGCACAGCAGCCAGTGGGTGGGCCCAGGGAGGGGGGGCCCAGGCCTGATGAAATGTGAGGGGCCCCAAAATTTCTGATGGCAGGCATATATATATATATATATATATATATATATATATATATATGTTTGTGTCTACATTTTTAATTACTATTTACTATGATGATGATGATGATTTTGATTATTATTGCCACTCATTATACAGTGCCAAGGCCTTGACAAGTCAGTCTAAGGGCTCGTTCTCACTATGGCAATTAGCGGGCGATTCCCGCTAATCGCTGAAGCGCTAGTGCTATTCTAACCCTATGGCAGCGATCTCACTGCCGCGATTGGCGCCGATTGCGGGCGATTAGCACCAAATGCAAAATGTGTTACATGCAGTATTTTGACGTGATTCTGGAGTGATCGCGGTACAGTGCTTAATAAAGCGCTGATCATGATCGCTCTGAGTCGTGGAAGTGTGAGCAGTGATTTTACCATGCTAATCGCGGTAAAATCACCCACGCAAAATGGTAGCGCTATGCAATTTATAGTGTGAATGGGCCCTATCTGTGTGCCTAGCCAGTTTATGGCTTTCACACGTCAATTAAAAAAGCACCCTGGGTCACCATCTTACACGCTGAGGCAAGCAGCATCATGGCATATTAAATATTTTTAGAACGGGGCCTCCAATTCACATGATCAGTCAATCAGCGCAGTTTTTACATTTTTATCGAGAAATGCAGAAATAAAAAACAGCCCTTTAGTTTTGCAATCTCAGAAGTATGTTAAGTCATCGGTGATATATCTGGAAGGATAGGCTTGGCTGGCAATATGCTGAGCATGCTCAGATTATTATTATTATTATTTAGTACTTATATAGCGCCGACATATTACGCAGCGCTGTACAGTGTATATATATATATATATCTTGTCACTACCTGTCCCTCAAAGGAGCTCACAATCTAATCCCTACCATTGCCATATGTCTATATTATGTAGTGTAAGTACTGTAGTCTAGGGCCAATTTTTAGAGGGAGCCAATTAACTTATCTGTATGTTTTTGGAATGTGGGAGGAAACCGGAGTGCCCGGAGGAAACCCACGCAGACACAGAGAGAACATACAAACTCTTTGCAGATAGTGCCCTGGCTGGGATTCGAACCGGGGACCCAGCGCTGCAAGGCGAGAGCGCTAACCACTACGCCACCGTGCTGCCCGATGCCAGAAATGATAAAAATTTAGGGATAGGCAGGAGAAATTTAAGCAGGTGTTGAGGTTTCTCTGGGCTGGCTCTCTCTGATATTTCGAGAATGCAGAGCTTAGTGTAAAAGTTCCTGTTCTGCACTCTATTTTACAGTAGTTTAGAAAACCTGTATTGGAATTTTGCATGCAATAGTAGGCTAAAACGCCTTGTAACCCACGTAGGAGCGATATCAAAATAGCAGTGAAATTAGTCAAACCAGAAAAAAACAGCTGGGTAGAGCAGAATCTCAACTCTATTTTGAGGTATAATAAGGGTTTGTATTTCCTCAATTTTGATTGGAAGAATGACATAAAAATTTAAAAATCCACATTTTTACTGCAAACATGTCATTTTAAAAGCCTATAATGCATATATTATGTCTGTAAAGAAAGACTGTTGTGAAATATCACAAATCAGTTTCTTGGAAGTATAGTATAGGTTTATTTACTATACAGGAGACAACACAATGTCTGCCGAGGAAGGATTGGAACAGGAGTTATACACTCCAAATTACATATTATAATTATTCCTCCTACTTTGACCCCAGTTGGGTCTTTATGCTAGGTACACACCATACAATTTTCTGTTAGATTTACCTGCCAGATAGATATTTTACAACTTGTTGGGAAAAATCTACCTGGCAGGTAAATCTAACAGAAAATTGTATGGTGTGTACCTAGCATTACAGATCTCTAAAGGTAGCTATACATCTAGCCATTCTGATTTAAATGACAAAGTGATCGACTTTGTAAAGGAATCAATTTCACTATGGTTGATCGAAAGTTGATCAACTAGTGGCCCACACACTTCAGGCAATATCCTATGCGATTCACCTTCACTAATTGAACTGACTGATGTTGTGCCTCCATGCTCTGAATGCAAAAATCGATTCAGAGTCGATTGAATGACATGTGAACAGTAGCCGATTCCTGTGCGATCAACCAATATCTTGCATTCTGCTCGATCAACTAAGCTGGTTGATTCAACATGATATCAGCCACTTTTCATCGATTGGACATACTGGAACACACTCAAATCTCTCTCGATTCTATAAAAAAATTAAATGGTCGATCATACAGCCAAATCGCTAGATGTGTGGCCACCTTAATCTAACTATTGGACATGCATAAATGAATAGAATACATTCAGGGCCGGCCTTAGGTTTCACTGCACCCTGAGCAAAACCGGATTTTGGTGCCCCCCATCCTCTTTGCGTGCGTACACACATACGCACGAACACACACACAGGCCCATATATAGCACCAACAATTTGCAATGCTCATTATAGCTGTGGTGCGTCCCTTCGCAAAAATGCCCTCAGACTCAGTATAGGTAGGTAGGTAGTCAGGTATAGGTGCCTTCAGTATAGGTTCTCATGAGTAGGTGCCCTCAGTGTAGGTAGCCAAGCATAGGTAGTATAGTTGCCACAGTAAAGGTAGCTAGTATAGTAGCCCTCAGTATAGGTAGTATAGTTGCCCCAGTATAGGTAGCTAGTATAGTTGCCCCCAGTGTAGGTAGTATAGTTGCCCAATATAGGTAGCATAGCTGCCTAACGACTGCTCAATGCCGATTGGCGTGAGCAGCGCAGCAGCCCCAGGACCACTCCACGCTAATTGGCATGGGGTGGAGATTGCAGGGGATCGTGCGTGCACATGCGCACACATCCCCACTTGAATGACGGAGCTCCACTCCGCTCCATCATCAGCCTCCCAGCGGCAATCGCCGCTAGGGACTGTTAGACGTGTCTTCTAATAAGACTGTACAGCGCTGTGATCTAAGGCAGCGCTGCAATCTGGGAGGCTGAAAAGTGAAGCCTATGACAGCCAATCAGGGGGGGGGGGGGGGGGGAGCGAGGAAGGGAGGATTAAAAAATTACAAAAAATAGGAAAATTTATTTGAAAAAATAAATAAATATTTCTTAAAAACTAAATAAACAAGGCAGGAGGGATCAGACTCCACCAACAGAAAGTTCTGTTAGTGGGCAGGGCAGAAAAGGGGGTTGGGGGGGAAATCACTTTTGTGCTGAGTTGTACGGCCCTGCAGTGAGCCCTTAAAGCTGCAGTGGCCTATTTTGTAAAAAGTTGCCTGGTCACTAGGGGGGTTTAAAGGGACTCCGAGCTCAACTTAAAAAGGAAAATAGTACTCACCCGGGGCTTTCTCCAGCCCAGTGCTGGTCGGGAGGTCCCACGATGGCGTCCTGGCTCCTCTCCTAGGCCCTGCTCCGGAATGGCTGCCCGGCGACAGCCCGGCGACACATCACGCATGCGCAGTACTTTCACGCCGGCCGCCGTGATGACGCTAGGCGGCTGGAGTGGTGACATCAACCGCGTCATACGCGGAAGAAGGAGCCCGACACTCGGCCGAGTGTCGCCGGGCAGCCATTCCGGAGTGGGGCCTAGGAGAGGAGCCAGAATGCCGTCGTGGGACCTCCCGACCTGCACTGGGCTGGAGAAAGCCCCGGGTGAGTACTATTTTCCTTTTTAAGTTGAGCTTGGAGTCCCTTTAAGACCGCAGTCCTCAAGAGGTTAAGAACTATTAAACCCCCATTTTGAAATTATCTGCTCATGGCTCTTTTTGGCCTATGTAGTAAACCTAACCTTATAGAAAAGAATGAACTTTACTATAATCCTCTCCTTAAAGGACTTACGAGGCCAAAATCTGCCCCCAAGACGTAAAAAAAGTTAACTACCTGTATGACTTTGTAAGGCACGGAGGACGCCGTCCGCGCCCTCCGTGCCGTTCTGCCTGGTCCCCTCTGCTCAATAGCCCCCCGAAAGGCTGCGACCCCGCGGTCCGGGTCGGTATCTGCAGCCTGCATAAAGATGGCCGCCGGAGCTGGCCATGGCTGCGCAGTCCGCATAGCCGCTACTGCGGCTGCGCAGCTCTAGGGCCAACCCCCCCGATGAACGTAACAGGCAGCATGGATCGGAGGGTTGGCCCTAGAGCTGCGCAGCCGCAGTAGCGGCTATGCAGACTGCGCAGCCATGGCCAGCTCCGGCGGCCATCTTTATGCAGACTGCAGATACCGACCTGGACCGTGGGGTCGCAGCTTTTCGGGGGGCTATTGAGTAGAGGGGACCAGGCGGAACGGCACGGAGGGCGCGGACGGCGTCCTCCGTGCCTTACAAAGTCATGCAGGTAGTTAACTTTTTTTACGTTTTGGGGGCAGATTTTGGCCTCGTAAGTCCTTTAACAGCTAAGAAGGTCCTGGTAGATAAATGTAAAGTTAAAATACCTCCCTCCCTGAAAGAACTGATTAACTATACAAAAAAAATGTCTTAAAGGGAAGGTTCAGGGAGGGTGGGTAAAAAATAAAAATCAAATTCCACTTACCTGGGGCTTCCTCCAGCCCGTGGCAGGCAGGAGGTGCCCTCGCCGCCGCTCCGCAGGCTCCCGGTGGTCTCCGGTGGCGCGCCCGACCTGGCCAGGCCGGCTGCCAGGTCGGGCTCTTCTGCGCTCCAAGGCCCGGAACTTCTGCGTCCCACGCCGGCGCTCTGACGTCATCGGACGTCCTCCGTGCTCTACTGCGTATGCGCAGTAGTACTGCGCATGCGCAGTAGTTCTGCGCATGCGCAGTAGAGCCCGGAGCACGTCCGATGACGTCAGAGCGCCGGCGTGGGACGCAGAAGTTCCGGGCCTTGGAGCGCAGAAGAGCCCGACCTGGCAGCCGGCCTGGCCAGGTCGAGCGCGCCACCGGAGACCACCGGGAGCCTGGGGAGCGGCGGCGAGGGCACCTCCTGCCTGCCACGGGCTGGAGGAAGCCCCAGGTAAGTGGAATTTGATTTTTATTTTTTACCCACCCTCCCTGAACCTTCCCTTTAATATGGAGTTCTACGAAGCCCAACAAGCCAAAACTGAAGGCACTTTAAACCAGCTCAAAGTAGACTGGAACACTTCAAGGCAGAAGATCTACTCATGTAATCACTAATGTAAGACTGTAAACTTCTCTTTTCATTTTTTTCTCTTTCTCTTCCTTCTTGTCTTTCTTGCACTGTCTTCCTTTCTTTTGCTTTACAAGAATTCTGATATTTGCAATTTCAATAAGGCAGAAGGCACAAACAGTGATGCAAATATGGCCACTGGACTCAGGAGCACAGCTATGAAGTCTGTTTTATTCCATGTCCTGGCAATCACAATTGAGCTAATGTTTGCAGGAAAACAAAATGTCATAAAGTACCAGAGCTAAGGTCATGGTGCAGAGCACATAGTACAGGACATCCGTGTGCTTTTTGTTGGGCCCATAACTAAGCATACGGTAAGCTCTATGAAGTACACTTGTATGTAATATATAATACATTATCTATACATTATCTATATACCTACCTATTTGCCCTATGTAAAAGTATATGTATTGTAAGCTACATGTTCCATCACTTACATTGTATGTGTCTTAAAGAGGAACTCCAGCCTAAACAAACATACTGTATGTTATGACACTGGTTGCTGGTTCGGGGTAGTTGACCTTCCCACTAGGGAATGAGGTTTTACCCAGATGCGGACCTAAGTGACCAAGGGTCTTCACCAACACCTTCCCTAATGGAGATGCTGGAACACCCCCGCCTGGCGGGGATGTCGGACTTAGCTGCCTAGTGCCCACCAGGTCGCAACTGGGATCGCCTCACTAGTGGTTGGGAGAACTGACACCACAATGTAGAGATGAAGCTGGGGTGTAGTAAACAAGCCGGAGTCAGGATAGGAGGTGCACAGAAGTATCCAGGTACAGACTGAGGTCAGGGCAGGCGGCAGGCAGAGAAGTATCCAGGAGCAGGCTGAGGTCAGGGCAGGCGGCAGGCAGAGAAGTATCCAGGAGCAGGCTGAGGTCAGGGCAGGTGGCAGGCAGAGAAGTATCCAGGAGCAGGCTGAGGTCAGGGCAGGCGGCAGGCAGAGAAGTGTCCAGGAACAGGCCGAGGTCAAAACCAGAGGAACGGAGATCAAGAGAGGTCAGGCAAGCCGGGTCGTCAACAGGAAAACAGATCAAGTGAGTTTCTTCCAGAGAGGCGTCCACACTAGCTGTCAGAACGAACAGCACAGAGCACTGGCTGGGGGAGGCCTTTTATAGGAGAACTTGGCGCCAAAACTCCCACGCATGCGCGTACATGCTCGCGCCTGTGCGCGTCACTTCCGGCGCATACACGTAAGCGCCCGCGCCTGTACGCGTCACTTCCGGCGCATGCACAAGGCCCTATGCACGTTGTGCACTGCGTTTCACGCATGCGTTCGTGAAACGCTGCGCAACCACGCACAGCCCTGCGCACACCATCACCCAGTGACAACATCCCAACACTGGCAGGGCGCATGCGCACGGAGAGAACAGGACGCCAGGACCAAGTCAAAGAGTGAGTATTACATTGCCCCCCCCTTAAGGGCAGTCTCTGAATGCCCACTGGGGCTGGTTTCTCTGGATGAGTCTTGTGGAACGCCTTAACCAACCTGGGTGCATTGACGTTATGGGCCGTGTCACGGACGATTGCGGGGACGCAGGCGCGTCCTGGAACCGCCCGTGAAGAAAAGAACGATCGCACTCGATTCCTGCATCGATTGCGCTTCAAAACGGTACAATCTGGGTTGAGTGTGTAGGGACAGCTAAAGTCCTTTTCTTAGCAAAGAGAGCACCATTCCAAATGCTGGTTGGCCCTTTTGATATGCTAATGAGCCTGGGCCCAGAGAGTCCCTGGCTTCAAGCTGTGCTGATGGCCCATCCATCGGGTATAAGGTGACAAACACCATGACAGAACCAATTTAGAGTGAGGAAACTCAGACACTCCGACTCCTTTTCCCAGCAGGGAGCCGACATGTGGCTTGCTGCTGCCAACTTCAAAGAACCTTTGCCTGGGAATGACCTGGTATAAATCCCAGGGGTCTCTCATATTCCATAAACTGCTATATGTATCATATTTTCTGTGTTGCCAGGCTGGCAGACCCTCCAAACTAACAGAGCAGGTAGGGCCCTGCCTGGCGTTGGTTCTGAGAACATTTCAGAACCTTCTGAGGTAAAGACTGCCCGTTAGGCAGTTCAACAGTGCCCTAATGGTACCACAGGGGTCCCACCCCTCATGTTTGGTATCAGACTGCTGGGTACATCGAGGCAGACCTGAAAATATTAGTAAATCTGCCCTGACCTGTACGGTTCTGTGAGATAGAGCCCATATATGGTTAAGGCATGATTTCTGGTCTCCAGGACAAGGGCAGGACTCATCTCATGTTCTAAGGGGGTGGGTGGGCCCGCCCTCACTTCCTCCTACTGAATCAGGGGCATAAGAATGGGAGAGGAGCCAAACTCAGGGTCCTCCACTCTGAAACATTTTGAACTCTTCAGGTGCCAGCTTGAGGATATGCTGGCATCCACCTGGTCTGAACTCTGAACTCTGGACTTTGAAACCAAGGACTTTATGATTCTTCCCACAATAAGGACATCTTTCCAGGAACTAAGTATTTTTCTCCCTTCTTTTATTTTTCATACTGGCTATTACTGTTTTACTAATTGGTGATTTTCATAATTGTCTGTATATATTAATTATTTATATTGCGTGAATAAATGACTTTTCCCAAGTCATTCACTGTTTCGCTACCCTGCTTATCAGCACACACAGAAATGATCCCGGGTCTCTGAAGATACGCTACTGTTTGTTTGTTGTTGGCTAGACAGAATATCGTGTGTTTAACCGTTTTATTCGCAGGATTAGTCAGTCAGTTAGTGGGCCCCACGGTCCCATAGTAACCGCGGTGGTGGCAGTTTACTCTGAACCAGTAGGTGACGTTGTAATTACCCGTGTCTCACAGGCTCCCTTCTGAGTTGTCTGCGGCTAATTCTTAACGGTTCCTGCGCATTGACTGCGACCAGAGTTCGCACGATCTGTGCGCTGGCACCGTTTAGAAGGCTAAGTGCGGTCAGCCACTGAGGGCTCCTGTGACAGTGTTAGGCAGCGGTTGGATCTGTGTTGTGCTGAAAGTATCTGCGATAGCGCTAGCGCTAGCGCTATCGAGAAACGAACTAATTCGTTGGTGTAGCTGGAAGGCAATATATTTTTTATATATACAGAGAGACTGTGTAGCCAGTACCCCTTCCCCAAAGTTTTATTTTATTTGGCATGGAAATGTCCGGGAACTACCAGAACATGTGCCTAGCAGACCTGGAAAATCTTTGCGAAGAGAGGGGCATTGGCATCCTCCGCAAGACAAAACGGGACCTGATAGCAGACTTGTCCAGATGGGATGCCCAGCAACTGCGGGAGCCGGGAGTGTCCGCTGAGGTGGATACCAGCCCATCTGACAATCAAGGGGAACCAGAGGCTGAAGATCTTAGGCGTACAGAGGTTGAGCATCCTGCGGGCCCTGTTGCAACAGTTACGCCAGAGACTGTCAGTATGGACCCCAATCCCAGAGTTTCTGACATTACTCGCCCGGAACTGGCCAGTACTGGACTGTCCATGGGTGCTGACCCGGTAATGCAGCAGGCATTACAAAAGCTGATGGAGACTGACCTGGACAAGTACATGCAGTACATGGAAGCACGAGAGGAACGGGAGCGCCAATCTGCAGAACGCAAAGCTGCTGCTGCTGCGGCTGAACGCCACGCGGAGAGGGATGCCGCTGAGCGAGAACGGGCGCGCCAACGACAGCATGAGCTAAACATGGCAAAAGTGCAACAGGCCAGCCGGAGTTCACCGCCCAGCCTCCCTGCTGAAGGAGCTGCAGCACCCGTAAGTGCAAAATTTAAATTTGCTAATATTGAAAAAGACACAGACATTGACTTGTTTTTGCGGTCTTTTGAAAAAGCATGCCGTCAGTATCGTCTGTCCCAAGACCAGTGGGCCAGACATCTGACACCTTTGCTGCGCTACAAAGCGCTTGATGCCTTCGCAGAATTGCCTGCGGAGAAGGATAATGATTATGCTGCTATAAAAGACGCTATCATTACTAAGTACCAGCTGACGCCAGAAGCCTATCGGAAAAAGTTCAGGGCCTGGCAGAAAAAGTCTTCTGATTCGTACCGAGATGTGGTCAGCAGCTTGCTCACCACACTCCGCCAGTGGACACTAGGCCTCACCAAAGGGTCTTATGGCGTCCTGGAGGACTTGATAGTCCTGGAACAATTTCTGAACATTTGCCCTGCTGATGTACGACAATTTGTGCTAGAACGCAAGCCGGCTTCAGCAACTGTCGCTGCAGACCTTGCTGAGACTTTTGCAACTACCCGGGTGGCTGATACACGCAGAACTGTCCCATCCAGCTGGAGAGGAGGTCAGCCCAATACTCTGGCAGACTCTCCTGCCCCTGTGAGCCGTCCGCCACAGAGGCCACCCAGCGCAGCTGCTGCACCCAGGCCTGCAGCGCCTGGAGAGGTCACCTGTCACTACTGCCGCCAGCCCGGACACATGAAATTCGACTGTCCGGAGCGGAGACAGATACCACCAGCACCTGGATCCTCTGCATCACCTGCACCTCACCCACAGCAGAGGCAACCCGCCAGCGAACCACAGCCTGGATCATCAGATTTTGTCCTGTTTGCCCGCGGAAAGGAAATCCGCGACCGAACCGACCAGCAGCAACTTGTTAGAGTGAACGGCAAAGTTGTCACCGGATTTCGAGACACCGGAGCTGACATCACGTTAGTTCACTCACATCTTGTGCCAAAGGAGAGCATCAGCTCCAGCCGATCCCTTGCCCTTACTGGAGTAGAGGGCACCCTTTTCCACATAGCCCACGCAAGAGTGAAGCTGGATTGGGGAGTGGGAGGGGTCCACGAAAGGGTTGTTGGGGTTATGAAGGATCTCCCAGTCCCTGTGTTGCTGGGGACTGATTTGGGCAAGCTTGTGTCCTACTATGAACCTGCCACGACCGCCTTGTCGCTCACGGAAGGAGACGGACTCTCCACCCACCACCAGGTACTTTATACACTTGGGGGAGCACCAGGGGGAGGTGGGTTGAATGTGCCCAGTTCAAGGGTACCAGGTTCAATAGTGCCTGCTTCAAAGGCACCTGAGTTTGATGTACAGACTGTCTGTTGTGATGATGCTGTAACTGTACCTGAGTTTACTGTACAACCTGTCTGTAATGAAAAAATGTCTATACCTGTCAATGTCATTACTGCATGCAATGATGATTTGAGTAATGTCCGTCTGTGCCATTCTGACAGTGTACCGGTGCTAGCAGTACCGCGCAGCTGCACTGCTCAGAACCCGAGCTCAGGACAGGTGGAGGGGGTTCCGGCCTCCTCCCCCTCCTCTGACCACAGGGATGAGACCTTTCAGCCGCTGGCCTCGTGTGACATGAGCCAGTTGGCTGAAACTGACAGCGCCATATTCTCAGCCGCACTACAAAGTGACCCAAGCCTGGAGGTGCTCAGGCAGCAAGCCGCTGAGCCCCTCGCAGACGGGGCCGCTTTCAAGGTGTACTGGGAAGGTGGGAGACTGTACAGTGAGTCTGTACAGCCCCCTACAGGTAGATCCCACGCGGATACCAAGTGGCTTGTGGTCCCGAGTGCGTTTAGGGGACATGTGCTGAAATCCGCACATGGTAATCCTCTGACCGGGCACTCGGGTGTCCGCAAGACACTCGCCGGTATTCGGAAACAGTTTTATTGGCCCCGGATGAACAGGGATGTAGCCAACTACTGCAGGGCATGTGCCGTCTGTCAGGAGCTGGGAAGGTCCAGGGATTCCCGCGGGGTTCCCTTAGGTCCACAGCCACTCAGCAGGGGAACCCTGCGTGGGCTGGCTGTTGACCTAACCAACCCACTGCCCGTTGTCCGCAGTCCCGGCAGACACCACGTCCGACTGCAGTGGCGCAAACGCCCTGTCCAGAACGGTCCATGTTGGGTCAACCCTGAGGGTAGCAGACCGCGACCGGTCCAGGGGAACCGAGCCACAGGCTCCAATAGGTTTTCCCGCCGTACCGGCAACTCGAGGCCCGTCAGCCAGGTTAGCGGCGCCGCCACACATCTTGCGGATGAGTGGCTAAGCCACGGACAAGGGGGAGGGCTGTCACGGACGATTGCGGGGACGCAGGCGCGTCCTGGAACCGCCCGTGAAGAAAAGAACGATCGCACTCGATTCCTGCATCGATTGCGCTTCAAAACGGTACAATCTGGGTTGAGTGTGTAGGGACAGCTAAAGTCCTTTTCTTAGCAAAGAGAGCACCATTCCAAATGCTGGTTGGCCCTTTTGATATGCTAATGAGCCTGGGCCCAGAGAGTCCCTGGCTTCAAGCTGTGCTGATGGCCCATCCATCGGGTATAAGGTGACAAACACCATGACAGAACCAATTTAGAGTGAGGAAACTCAGACACTCCGACTCCTTTTCCCAGCAGGGAGCCGACATGTGGCTTGCTGCTGCCAACTTCAAAGAACCTTTGCCTGGGAATGACCTGGTATAAATCCCAGGGGTCTCTCATATTCCATAAACTGCTATATGTATCATATTTTCTGTGTTGCCAGGCTGGCAGACACTCCAAACTAACAGAGCAGGTAGGGCCCTGCCTGGCGTTGGTTCTGAGAACATTTCAGAACCTTCTGAGGTAAAGACTGCCCGTTAGGCAGTTCAACAGTGCCCTAATGGTACCACAGGGGTCCCACCCCTCATGTTTGGTATCAGACTGCTGGGTACATCGAGGCTGACCTGAAAATATTAGTAAATCTGCCCTGACCTGTACGGTTCTGTGAGATAGAGCCCATATATGGTTAAGGCATGATTTCTGGTCTCCAGGACAAGGGCAGGACTCATCTCATGTTCTAAGGGGGTGGGTGGGCCCGCCCTCACTTCCTCCTACTGAATCAGGGGCATAAGAATGGGAGAGGAGCCAAACTCAGGGTCCTCCACTCTGAAACATTTTGAACTCTTCAGGTGCCAGCTTGAGGATATGCTGGCATCCACCTGGTCTGAACTCTGAACTCTGGACTTTGAAACCAAGGACTTTATGATTCTTCCCACAATAAGGACATCTTTCCAGGAACTAAGTATTTTTCTCCCTTCTTTTATTTTTCATACTGGCTATTACTGTTTTACTAATTGGTGATTTTCATAATTGTCTGTATATATTAATTATTTATATTGCGTGAATAAATGACTTTTCCCAAGTCATTCACTGTTTCGCTACCCTGCTTATCAGCACACACAGAAATGATCCCGGGTCTCTGAAGATACGCTACTGTTTGTTTGTTGTTGGCTAGACAGAATATCGTGTGTTTAACCGTTTTATTCGCAGGATTAGTCAGTCAGTTAGTGGGCCCCACGGTCCCATAGTAACCGCGGTGGTGGCAGTTTACTCTGAACCAGTAGGTGACGTTGTAATTACCCGTGTCTCACAGGCTCCCTTCTGAGTTGTCTGCGGCTAATTCTTAACGGTTCCTGCGCATTGACTGCGACCAGAGTTCGCACGATCTGTGCGCTGGCACCGTTTAGAAGGCTAAGTGCGGTCAGCCACTGAGGGCTCCTGTGACAGGCCGGTTCCCAAGAATTCTCTTCTGGGCCAAAACCGAGCCATTTAATAAGGTATTGCACAGATCTTCCTCTCCTTCTGGCATCCAGAATTCTTTCAACCTCAAATTCCTCCTTACCGTCCACAAGTATTGGTTCGGGAGGACTAATACTTCTGCCTTGAATAGAATCAGTAACTACTTTCTTGAGACATGATACATGAAAAACTGGATGTACCCGTAGATTTTCAGGTAAAGAGAGTTTAAAGGCCACCTCATTAATCTTTTTTAGAATGGGAAACGGGCCGATATATCTTGGACCCAATTTTTTAGAGGGGCAGCGTAACTTCAAATTGGTGGTGGACAACCACACCTGGTCTCCTGGTTCAAAGCTTGGACTCTCCCTTCTCTTTTTGTCTGCAAAGTGTTTAGCCCTCTCCTGCACCTGTTGAAGATTCTTCTGAAGCATCAAAACATTTTCAGAAAGCCAGGTGGCTCTCTCCTGTACTTTAGGAACCATGGATTCTGTGGTAATTTGAGGAAAAATAGTTGGATGGAAGCCAAAGTTGGCTAAAAAAGGAGACTGCTTGGTGGCCGAATGTTGAGCATTATTATAAGCGAATTCTACTAATGGTAGTAATGAAGACCAATCATCTTGTGCTGAGGAGGAAAAGCAGCGGAGATACTGTTCCAATGTCTGGTTTGTTCTTTCCGTCTGCCCGTTTGATTGAGGGTGATATCCAGAAGACATAGATGAATGGATCCCCAGCTGTTTACATAAACCCTGCCAAAACTTTGAAATAAACTGTACGCCTCTGTCAGATATTACATCAGATGGTAGACCATGTAATCTTACAACTTCTTTAATGAAAACATCAGCAGTAACCATAGCAGAAGGAATCTTCTTAAGTGCAATAAAATGAGCCATCTTTGTCAGACGATCAACGATTACTAGAATAGACGTATTGCCAGCAGAGGGAGGTAAGTCAACTATAAAGTCCATGGTGATCATCTCCCAAGGGCGTTTTGGGATTGGTAAAGGAGAAAGCAGGCCCCAAGGTTTGGATCTTACTGTCTTGGACCGGGCACAAGTGGGACAGGCAGAAACATAGTTGAAACAATCGCTTCTCACTTCAGGCCACCAAAAACTTCTTTGCAGTAATTCTAAAGTCTTGGTGTTACCGAAATGACCAGCAAGTTTATGGTCGTGGTCAGGGCCGGCCTTAGGTTTCACAGCGCCCTGAGCGAAGCCTGATTTTGGTGCCCCCCCCCCCTTCATCCTCTTTGCATACACCCACACACAGGCCCATATTCAATTTTCTCCTGGGAAAGTCTGAATAGATAATATAGGGATGGATGAATAGGGAGAAAGGGATGGACAGACAGGTATATATACATAGAGAGAGCAAGAAAGACACAAATAGGGATGAATGGATGGAGAGAGAGGGACACAGATAGGGATGAATGGATGGAGAGAGAGAGAGGGACACAGATAGGGATGAATGGATGGAGAGAGAGAGAGAGAGAGAGGGACACAGATAGGGATGAATGGATGGAGAGAGAGAGAGAGAGGGACACAGATAGGGATGAATGGATGGAGAGAGAGAGAGAGAGGGACACAGATAGGGATGAATGGATGGAGAGAGAGAGAGAGAGGGACACAGATAGGGATGAATGGATGGATGGAGAGAGAGAGAGAGAGTGACAGATAGGGATGGATGGATGGAGAGAGAGAGAGAGAGACAGATAGGGATGGATGGAGAGAGACAGATAGGGATGGATGGATGGATGGAGAGAGAGAGAGAGAGAGAGAGAGAGAGAGACAGATAGGGATGGATGGATAGAGAGAGAGAGAGAGAGAGAGAGAGAGAGGGACAGATAGGGATGGATGGATTGATGGAGAGAGAGGGACAGATAGGGATGGATGGAGAGAGAGAGGGACAGATAGGGATGGATGGATGGAGAGAGAGAGGGACAGATAGGGATGGATGGAGAGAGAGAGAGGGACAGATAGGGATGGATGGATGGAGAGAGGGACAGATAGGGATGGATGGATGGAGAGAGAGAGGGACAGATAGGGATGGATGGATGGATGGATGGAGAGAGAGAGAGAGTGACAGATAGGGATGGATGGAGAGAGAGAGAGAGAGAGTGACAGATAGGGATGGATGGATAGAGAGAGAGAGAGAGAGAGAGAGAGAGAGAGAGAGAGAGAGAGAGAGAGAGAGAGAGAGAGAGGGATGGATGGATGGATGGAGAGAGAGAGAGAGAGGGATGGATGGATGGATAGAGAGAGAGGGACAGATAGGGATGGATGGATGGATGGAGAGAGAGAGAGAGTGACAGATAGGGATGGATGGATAGAGAGAGAGAGAGAGTGACAGATAGGGATGGATGGATAGAGAGAGAGAGAGAGGGACAGATAGGGATGGATGGATGGGGAGAGAGGGACAGATAGGAATGGATGGATGGAGAGAGAGGGACAGATAGGGATGGATGGATGGAGAGAGAGGGACAGATAGGGATGGATGGATGGAGAGAGAGAGAGAGAGTGACAGATAGGGATGGATGGATAGAGAGAGAGAGAGTGACAGATAGGGATGGATGGATAGAGAGAGAGAGAGAGAGGGACAGATAGGGATGGATGGATGGGGAGAGAGGGACAGATAGGGATGGATGGATGGAGAGAGAGGGACAGATAGGGATGGATGGATGGAGAGAGAGGGACAGATAGGGATGGATGGATGGAGAGAGAGGGACAGATAGGGATGGATGGATGGAGAGAGAGAGAGAGAGAGAGAGAGAGAGAGAGAGAGAGAGAGAGGGGGACAGATAGGGATGGATGGATGGATGGAGAGAGAGAGAGGGACAGATAGGGATGGAGAGAGAGAGGGACAGATAGGGATGGATGGATGGAGAGAGAGAGGGACAGATAGGGATGGATGGATAGAGAGAGAGGGACAGATAGGGATGGATGGATAGAGAGAGAGGGACAGATAGGGATGGATGGATGGATGGATGGAGAGAGAGGGACAGATAGGGATGGATGGAGAGAGAGAGGGACAGATAGGGATGGATGGATGGATGGAGAGAGAGAGGGACAGATAAGGATGGATGAATGGAGAGAGAGAGGGATGGATGGATGGATGGATGGATGGACGGATGGAGAGAGAGGGATGGATGGAGAGAGGGACAGATAGGGATGGATGGATGGAGAGAGAGGGACAGATAGGGATGGATGGAGAGAGAGAGGGACAGATAGGGATGGATGGATGGATGGATGGAGAGAGAGGGACAGATAGGGATGGATGGAGAGAGAGAGAGCTAGACAGATAGATAGGGATGGATGGAGGGGAGGGAGAGAGAGATAGACAGATAGATAGGAATGGGTGGAGGGGAGAGAGAGACAGATAGGGATGGATAGAGGTGGGAGAGAAAGACTGGGCACTCTGGGGGAGCTGGGGCGATGTGCTCCTGCACACACAGACCTGTAGGCTGCCTGCATCAAAATAACTTCCCCTCACTCGTGGCTCCCTCCATCCCTGGCACTCACTGTCAGCCCTGTGTTAGTTCAGCGGTGGGTGGCCCAGCAGCAGTGATGATAGAGCGAGTGAAGCCTGTATACTTCAAATACAGGAAGTGCTCATTCAGGAAAGCACTTCCTGTATTTTAGGTACACAGCGCCACCACTGGGCTCCCTCTGTCATCACTGCTGCCGGGTAGCTCACGGCTGAACTAACACAGGGCTGACAGTGAGTGCCGACCTGCCGGGGATGGGATGGGAGGGAGACGCGGGGAATAGAAAGCCCTGCGCATGTGCGCCCTTGGCTGGTGGGCGCCCTGAGCGACCGCTCCGGTCGCTCAGGTCAAAGGCCGGCCGTGGTCGTGGTACATCTGTAGGACTTCCACTCTGAGATCCTGTGGAACAAAAACCTTGCCTTCATGTACAAGGAAACCCTCCTGAGACTGTAAATTTTGAACCGGATCCGGTTGAAGAGAGCTTGATACTTGCTTAATCCGGGAGAGGAGGTCAGGCTGAATCAGTAAGAAGTCCTTAGATGCCAGAATAGTGTCTGGGACTCGTGTGATTCCTTTTTCAGAGAACATACGGGATAGTGCATCTGCCTTACTGTTTTTAGAGCCAGGACGGAAAGTTATATGAAATTCAAACCTAGAAAAGAAAAGCGCCCAGCGGGCCTGTCGAGGGCGGAGTCTCTTGGCTGTACATAGATATTCTAGGTTTTTATGGTCCGTATAGACTAAGATCGGATGAAGAGCACCTTCAAGAAGATATCTCCATTCCTCCAGGGCTAGTTTGATGGCTAAGAGCTCTCTATCGCCAATGTCATAATTCCTCTCCGCTGGGATCAACTTTTTGGAATAGAAAGCAATTGGATGGAGCAGTGCTTTAGGACCAAATCGTCGAGAGAGAACCGCCCCAGCAGCTGTTTCAGAGGCATCTACTTCCAGAATGTATGGCTGAGTAGGATCTGAATGTCTTAGAATGGGGGCTGTAGTAAAGAGTTCTTTCAATTTGTTAAAGGCCGCCTGAGCCTCGGGAGTCTATGAAAAGGTATGGTGGGCTTTGGTGAGCTGTGTGATTGGAGCTACTATAGCAGAGAAACCTTTGATGAACCTGCGGTAAAAATTGGCGAACCCAATGAAGCGTTGAACCCCCTTCTTGTCTGAGGGAGCTGGCCAGTCTAGGATGGCTGAGACCTTTTGAGGATCCATGGCGATTCCTTGAGGGGTAATGAAGAGACCCAAAAATTGTACACTCGTCTTTTCAAATTCGCATTTTTCGGCTTTAGCAAAAAGTCCATGAACTCGTAGCCTGCTGAGAACCTTTAGTACATGCTTCCGATGTTCCTCAAGGCAGGAGGAGAAAATTAAAATATCATCTAAGTACACGATCATGAAGGAGTCAATAAAGTCCCTGAAGATATCGTTAACCAGGTGCTGGAAGGTAGCTGGAGCATTACAGAGCCCGAAAGGCATAACAGTGTACTCAAAATGTCCAAATCTTGAGCGAAAAGCGGTTTTCCACTCATCCCCTTCACGTATTCTCACCAAGTTATAGGCGCCCCGAAGATCCAGTTTGGTGAATACTTTGGCTGAACGGAGTTGCTGGAACAGATCAGGAATCAGCAGCAGAGGATAGCGATTTTTGAGTGTTACTTTGTTGAGATCCCTATAATCGATACAAGGTCGGAGTGAGCCATCCTTCTTTTCTACAAAGAAAATGCCTGCGCCTGCGGGAGAGGTGGATGGACGGATGAAGCCCTTGTGAAGATTATCCTTAATGTAGTCCTTGAGTACTTCCGTCTCAGGTTCCGACAGAGGATAGACACGGCCAAACGGAATCTCTGCCCCAGGAAATAGGTCAATCGGACAGTCGGTGTGGAGGGAGAGAATCGGCAGCTTTTTCATCAAACACATCCAAAAAATCATGATAAACTGTGGGGATCAGATCTTTATTGACGTGTTGAAGGCACAAAAGGTGGCTAATGTTGGAGAGGCAGAACCGTTGACAGTATTTGGAGGAAAATGAAACTAGTCCAGACACCCAGTCAATCTCAGGGTTATGAGCCCTTAACCAAGGCATGCCAAGGATGATGGGAAACAAAGGGGATGGTAATAAATCAAAAGTTAGATACTCCTGATGTCCATTGGAAATGGAAACTAGCAGGGGTGAAGTTTCCTGAGTGACAGGACCAGAGCAGATAGAGGATCCGTCAGCCAACTGGATGGGAAGAGCTTGACTCTTGTTGCGGATGGGAAGTCCTAGCCGGCGGGCTAATTGAGAGTCAATGAAACAGGAGCAAGCCCCGGAGTCCAAAATGGCTTTAATTTCGATCACTCCTCTTGGCCCCTGTAAGGATAGAAACAAAGGAACATGGGACGAGATTCCAACAGCTTTCTCAGAACAAGATCCAGTAGATTTGTGTTTCTTACTTGGTGGTCTCACAGGGCAGGCGTTGAGGAAGTGGCCAGAGGCACCACAATACAGGCATAGGTTAGAGGTCTGACGGCGTTGTCTTTCCTCAGAGGATAACGAGGACCTTGCCAGGCCAATCTGCATGGGTTCTGGGTCCCCAGAAATCTGTGTCGTAGGCGAGGTATCACTCGTAGATAAGGTAGAGGGTGACCCTGAAGGAGCAGTTCCCAAGGATGGACGAAGAATTCCCATCTTCTCCTGCCGTCTCTCTCTGAAGCGCCTATCAATGGGAAGGACTAGCTTGATCAGGTCCTTGAGAGTAGCGGGCATTCCTATACGGGCAAGCTCATCCTTTAATGATTCACTAAGTCCGAGCCTGAATTGGCTTTTAAGGGCCGTGTCATCCCACTGAGTGTCCCCACTCCACCGTCTAAAGTCAGATATATATTCCTCTACTGGTCTCCTGCCTTGCTGAAGAGCACGCAAGGTGGCCTCGGCCGATTCAGCCCGACCAGGATCATCATATAATTCGGATAAGGCAGTGAAAAAACTGTCTACCGTGTCCAAAGCTGGGTCTCGATTCTCCCGTAGTTGTAAAGCCCAAGCCAGGGGCTCATCTTGAAGGAGAGAAATGATGGTCCCCACCTTAATGGCTTCAGAGGGGTAGGTACGAGGCTGGAGGGAGAAAAATAGAAGGCAGGCTCCTTTGAAGACCCTAAATTGTTGTCGGTTTCCTGAAAACCATGCCGGCAAAGGGATCTTAGGTTCAGGGGCCGGCAAAGAGATGGCGGCAACCGGAGCGGGGGCTGTAGTCATCTCCTGTAGCTGATTTTGGAGCTGAAAGCAATTCTGCTGGACTCCCTGGACTGAGATGCATAGTTCCGCAATCTGTCGGCAAAGCTGGTCCATGGGAGAGTCATCTCCAGTGGCATCCATTTTTGGCTGTTCGTATCTGTTATGACACTGGTTCGGGGTAGTTGCTGGTTCGGGGCAGTTGACCCTCCCACTAGGGAATGAGGTTTTACCCAGATGCGGATCTAAGTGACCACGGGTCTTCACCAACACCTTCCCTAATGGAGATGCTGGAACACCCCCGCCTGGCGGGGATGTCGGACTTAGCTGCCTAGTGCCCACCAGGTCGCAACTGGGATCGCCTCACTAGTGGTTGGGAGAACTGACACCACAATGTAGAGATGAAGCTGGGGTCAAAGAACGGGATCTCCTGGAGGGCTTCCCCCGTCGCCATGGCAACGGGCGGCATGACGTCATCGACGTCGTGACGTCATTGGGAGTTCCGATCTACCCCTCAGCGCTGCCTGGCACTGATTGGCCAGGCAGCACACGGGGTCTGGGGAGGGGGGCCTCAAGGCGCGTGGAGCGCCGCGTAATCGGCACAGAGCGGCGGCGATCAGAGAGCACACGCAGCTAGCAAAGTGCTAGCTGCGTGCTGCAAAAAAATAAATTATCAAAATCGGCCCAGCAGGGCCTGAGAAATCCCCCTGCGCGGCATAGCCCGTGCTCAGCACTGGCTTACCGCCAGGGAGGTTAAAAAGGCATCGGTTTTCCATCTGTGACCCTCCGTTCTGTTAGCATTCGGTCAATGCATCGCATCTGTCGGTCCGGAAAAATCGCTGCAGACCCAAACTTGCGGTCCACTCTACACTACATCTATCTACATATACAGATTTATTACTAGAACACATTTTTTTTTTTTTGCAATTTGGTGATACACTGAACAGACAATGTTGCCAATGATCTGCTCTCTCAGGAAGCAACAACAGCAAGTTCTCTCCCTCCAGTGTGATTAGTTAGGCTGCTTTTACACTTGGCACATCCATAGGGACAAACTGGGCAATTGCCCAGGACCCCAGAGGCAGCTGACAGGCAGCCAAGGTCTCCCCCTAAGCTAATAGTGGTCCTCTAGGGCCCCATGTTAATGCAGAGTACTCGCAGGGCACATACTCACATCTGTCCGCCCGGCCTGCTCCCTCCTGTGTCCTTCTGTCTTCATTCCCATGGGCGCCTGTTATCCATAACCTGGTGACATATACACACTCTTGCAAGAACAGTTTCCATTGTTTGAGGATGGAGATTGAAGGACACAGGAGGGAGGGTGCTAGGTGGACAGGTGAGTGCGCTCCACTCTGAGTACTCTGCACTGAAAAGAGGATCCGGGGGACCACTGTTAGCTTGGGAAGAGACCTGGGGACCTGATTACAGAGGCCAGTGGCGTAACTAAGGTGCTTGGGCCCTAGTGCGAGTTTTACACTGGGGCCCCAAGCAGTCTATTGATATAGAGCCCCAAAACCTACTAAGGACAGCTACAGTATTAGAGAGGTGTATTTGGCTTAAGGAAACAGTTTGCTAAGGATTACCGCTATGGAATGCACATATAAAGGTGTTCATTATCATCACTAGACATAGCACCAATGAAAAGTCACTAAGATGGATGTTGGAGACCCCCTAACAAGCCCCTCAGGTCCAGGGGCCCCGGTGCGGTTGTAACCACTGCATCCCCTATTGCTGTGCCACTGACAGAGACCCATGTTAGCTAGAACTGGCCCTGGCTTCACAAGATGGAGCAGAGGGAAGCGTTGGGCACAGTCAGGTGATGGCTCTGTGCAGGAAAGGAGATGCCATGCTGGCAGCGCCATTCGTTGTGTGCAGATGGATGAGTTGTGTGACTGACTTTTACTAAGAGAATTTTTTTAAAATGATTGAAACAAAAAAATGATGAAAATTGTGTGAGCAATGATGACATAGTCCCCTGTTGACCTTTATTAACAGTAAAGAAGAGTGTGAATGAATAAAGGATATAAGAATGAGAAGCCAGCATGTGACTCAGTACACTGCACAAACACACACAAAAAACCCACTGTCCTTAGGGTTTTTTTTTCTCAATTCCAAACATTTTTTCTCATCACGCTGTCTCAGCATTTGAGTTATGTCTGGTAATTACACTTACTTCTGCTATTGTACCTGCAGAGGTTAATATTCTGCAACTCGAGAAATTACGCTGCACATTGTGTAAACAAGGAAGTTTCTTTGTATTGGAGTCATATAAAGACGCTGCTGTCAGATCTGTAAGGACTGGTGTTTGGGAAGATGGGGTCCCTTAGTGTGTGGTTGTGTTTCATGGTTCCCTTGGTCACTTCGGCTCTTCCTGTGTACCCTGGAGGTGACAGTCAGCAAGGGGTTACAGGTCAGTACATGTCTAAAGTTAAGCTGTAACTTGATACACAGGAACTCTGCCCTGACTGTGCTCAATAACAGCTTACATAGTAGACGTTTACTATGCATTAACGTGGTGTATTATTATTAGGTATGTACATTAAGAAAATCTATAATTTTCTGTTCCGAAGTCTTATTAATTTACACTAATGTACTTCCTGATTATATGATATGAACAATGCAATGTAAAAGCAGTATTTTTTAACAGTTGATTAACAGCAACATTTTATGCACAGCATTTATAACTTCAGAATCAGAAGAGCTGCACAATCATAACATGTAAAATGCCGATATGAAGAAACAAGGGCACAGTGACCGTATACGCATTGCAGCGCCGTGAGTTTATTTGGGCACCAGGTTATGCTGTCATTTACAATATCGGCAATGTAATTTTACTGATAATTTACTATAGACTTACCTAGCCCCATACACTTACCTTTTAATGCATTAACTTGCAAACCGCCTGACACCCCCCCCCCCCTTCCCCCAGCCTAACTTAGCTCCTGGTGCTCAGATGACTGAAAGCACAAACTGAAGTATATTCCGATCAACTATTGTAAGTACAAGGTGGTTGTCTACAAATAGCCGATCATCCCCTTTAACCATACCCTACATTTGCTAATATACTAGCCGAATGGCTACTAGTGGCCAATCATCTAGCTAGTAGCATTAGTATCAGGCACATTGTCTGCCCAGCTCACAGCCTTGGTGCCCGTGTCCCAAGAATGTGCATTGGAGTCTATTAGATGCCTACTGGAGCATGCGCTTAAATGAACGGATTCTACAGCAACCAGATTCACTTCAAGGAATTCTCCTGGCCATTCTGTGAGGGTCATACAGAAATTACTTAGTTTCACCTGAATTACATGGCCATTGGTGCTTCGAGAACTTGGGTTACACTTCATTGTGATCCATGTATTCCTTCGGGAGCTCACAGCACCTTTGCATCTCTGCAGCAACATCTATATTGCCTATCTCCATGTCAATCTGTGCACTGCTATGCACACAGTCCCTGATAGCTGCTTGTAGAGTAACACTAACCTCTCTTACCTACCACTAACACTAACCTCTCCCTACCTACACTTAACACTAACCGCTCCGAACACTGAACCCCTCAATGACCAATTACTTCCGCCACTTTTCGAAATTGCAGATGAAATTTGTGCAGCTTCTGCACCCATTGAAAAGCACCTGCACTATCTCCGTTGCTATTTGTACATTGTACCAAAATCTGTGCCACTCCACTAGCTCCCCTCCAATGATAGCCAAAGTTTGGCTACAAAGGTCCAGTGCCCAAATTGTCCTCTCTGCACCGTCATAGCCACAAGTTACATTGCAGGCTATGCCAATGCCCAAGTTTCCAGGCAAGCTGGCTGCTTTGTGCTAGCCAACTACAGCTTTTCACATTATGTACCTGCCCTTTCCCAACTGCAAAACCCGGAAACTTAGTTGTAAACAGTTGCAGGTGACATGTACTATCATCACACTCAGCCTCCAATACCTTATCAATATTCATAATTACTGCCCTCCTTCTATAGGAACCATTTGCTTCATCTCTGTTCATAATAAAAACATTTTAGTCAGTCATTGCATTGAGGTAAATACCTATATAGTTCTTTTGTCACCTAAATACCATGCTCAGTCTAAATGATTTCTGTACAACACTTATACAAGGCATTTATGAAGCACAAATTTGTATAGGACCACAGCATAATTATTACTGACCAATTGTTTGGGAGGACTGAACAATTCTGATATGTCAGTTTGAAGGTGGAAATAGGGGAGTGAAAGTATGGCAGGGCAAGTTTCTACATATGCCACCCTTGCCATGGCCTAGGGAAGCTGCTGCTGATGGGCGTGGCCGGGCATGTAAATTGGGGTAATGGGGTCTATTAAAGAGGATGAACATGGAATATAGAGGCTACAAATGGCAAGCAGCACATTGAGGAGAAAAGTTACTGCCCTAGAGGGCTGTACCAGAGAGGGGAAGCTGCTGCACATTGAAGTGGGCAGAGTTGTAGTAGTAGTAGTAGTAGTACAGTAGTAGGCTGGAACTACAGCATTTTAAGGCAAGGCGAGGGGCAGTGCAATAGTGACTGATTTGTGCATACTCCCTTGTCTAGTGTGCATAGCGTGCTCTAGTGTAGATAAATCGATAACACAAGCATGAAAAATGGAGGATGTTGGCACTGCTATAAAACACTGCTTTAATGCAAGTCACTTTTGTCACATAGTACATCGAATATGTGCATAGTCCATAACAATCGAAGTGTTGATATACCAGTTAGTGGAGAGTGACACAGATGGTGGTCGTGGGTACAGATGCCTGATGGCTGTTTTGCACACTGTTGCACTTCTACGGAGGCAGCCTCCATAGAAGAGCAGCAGTGAGCGAAACGGCTGTCAGACATCTGTACCCAGCACCCACCACCATCATCTGTGTCGCTCTCCACATTGAAGTGGGAACTGGCTTTGTAGTGGGATGGGGGCTTCTGCACACAGAGAGGGAAGCTGCTATGTTCAAAAGGCTGCATAACGAAGGGGGAAGGGGGTACAAGTAAATTTGGCCCAGGGAAAGAAAATGTATTGATCAAGACTTGTAGAAGTGTCACTTTATACTGCATTGAAAACCATGCATAGATTTCAGAATTTATAATAAAGAATGGTGCTCCTGCTGCTATTCTGAATATTGCTGGTAGTCAAAATACTTATTGTGTTGGTAAAAATGGCATTCGGACATTCTTGGACACTCTATGACCAACCTAAGTTACCTACACGTAACAGATAACAATCACCTAGTCTGGCAATTTTTGTCTAAATAGCTGCTCATTGCTCAAGTAACAACTGATCTGGTAAGCTTTCCTAGTTCCTACGGGAAGGCAATCAGTGACAAAACTTTCATAGAGATGTACACTCCAAACCATTTCTAGAAAAACAGCTCAGTGCCCACAGTCAAATTATTCTTTTCAAAATTGGACAGATTGGCAATCATATATCTGTGGGTATCATTTACTACTTTGGAACCAAAGGCTCTCGCCCCTCTAAGGACCGGAGCCTTTTTTTTATTATTTTGCACTTCCTGATCACTGTGATTGGCTCACAGGGATCAGGAGGTAAGAGGCCAACGAAAACAGCTCCTGACCGATCTACGGAACTCAGCTGTCTTTAGACAGCTGAGTTCTGTGCTGGCGGGGACGCCACATCAGACTTAGGCAGCCTCAAGTGTGTCATAGTTTTAACTAGCAGTGGTCCCAAAGTAAAGGTTGCCATAAATAGGTGGCCTGATATAGCAAATTATTGATTATGTCCAGATCATAATTCAAAGAATAGCTATCAATTTAACTATCAATTAGATTTTATCAGTTATTTGATTGAAAATCAATTGGACAAAACCTTGATAGCTTTTTACAGGGAAATGCTTTACAAGTGTATGTGACTACTGATCCTCTGTCCAACCACCCACTTGATGCCATTCAACCACCCACTTGATGCCATTCAACCCTCTCATCTGTCCACACTTGCAACTAATCAATAAACTGCCAAAACATGATTGGAAGTTTATTCACTGGTCTTTTAAGAGTCAATTGATCACTGGCCATCAAAGTGACTGAATGTGCCAAAAACCTGATCCCATGCATGGCCATGTTTAAAACTGTATGATGAATTACATACTTCTGTACAACCACACATCAGCATAAATAATTTCATGCATAGCTTAGTGCAGTCATGCCATAACAAGCCCAGTTCTTAAGGTAATATCATTAATTAGCCTGAAAAGCCTTACCTTGGCATAAGTCCTCGATTTCAGTCATCTGTTGCCAAGTGGTGACACCTTAACCACTTTAGGACCTAGGGCTTTCTACCCCTTAAGGACCGGCCACTTTTTTTCCATTCAGACCACTGCAGCTTTCACGGTTTATTGCTCGCTCATACAACCTACCACCTAAATGAATTTTGGCTCCTTTTCTTGTCACTAATAAAGCTTTCTTTTGGTGCTATTTGATTGCTCCTGCGATTTTTACTTTTTATTATATTCATCAAAAAAGACATGAATTTTGGCAAAAAAATGATTTTTTTAACTTTCTGTGCTGACATTTTTCAAATAAAGTAAAATTTCTGTATACATGCAGCGCGAAAAATGTGGACAAACATGTTTTTGATAAAAAAAAAACCCATTCAGTGTATATTTATTGGTTTGGGTAAAAGTTATAGCGTTTACAAACTATGGTGCAAAAAGTGAATTTTCCCATTTTCAAGCATCTCTGACTTTTCTGACCCCCTGTCATGTTTCATGAGGGGCTAGAATTCCAGGATAGTATAAATACCCCCCAAATGACCCCATTTTGGAAAGAAGACATCCCAAAGTATTCACTGAGAGGCATAGTGAGTTCATAGAAGATATTATTTTTTGTCACAAGTAAGCGGAAAATGACACTTTGTGAGAAAAAAAAAAAAAAGTTTCCATTTCTTCTAACTTGCGACAAACAAAAATGAAATCTGCCACGGACTCACCATGCCCCTCTCTGAATACCTTGAAGGGTCTACTTTCCAAAATGGGGTCATTTGTGGGGTGTGTTTACTGTCCTGACATTTTGGGGGGTGCTAAATTGTAAGCACCCCTGTAAAGCCTAAAGGTGCTCATTGGACTTTGGACCCCTTAGCGCAGTTAGGCTGCAAAAAAGTGCCACACATGTGGTATTGCCGTACTCAGGAGAAGTAGTATAATGTGTTTTGGGGTGTATTTTTACACATACCCATGCTGGGTGGGAGAAATATCTCTGTAAATGACAATTTGTTAATTTTTTTTACACACAATTGTCCATTTACAGAGATGTTTCTCCCACTCAGCATGGGTATGTGTAAAAATACACCACAAAACACATTATACTACTTCTCCTGAGTACGGCGATACCACATGTGTGGCACTTTTTTGCACCCTAACTGCGCTAAAGGGACCAAAGTCCAATGAGTACCTTTAGGATTTCACAGGTCATTTTGAGAAATGTCGTTTCAAGACTACTCCGCACGGTTTAGGGCCCCTAAAATGCCAGGGCAGTATAGGAAGTAGGAACCCCACAAATGACCCCATTTTAGAAAGAAGACACCGCAAGGTATTCCGTTAGGAGTATGGTGAGTTCATAGAAGATTTTATTTTTTGTCAAAAGTTAGCGGAAAATGACACTTTGTGAAAAAACACAATTAAAATCAATTTCCGCTAACTTGTGACAAAAAATAAAATCTTCTATGAACTCGCCATACTACTAACGGAATACCTTGGGGTGTCTTCTTTCTAAAATGGGGTCATTTGTGGGGTTCCTATACTGCCCTGGCATTTTAGGGGCCCTAAACCGTGAGGAGTAGTCTTGAAACGAAATTTCTCAAAATGACCTGTGAAATCCTAAAGTTACTCATTGGACTTTAGGCCCTTTAGCGCAGTTAGGGTGCAAAAAAGTGCCACACATGTGGTATCGCCATACTCGGGAGAAGTAGTACAATGTGTTTTGGGGTGTATTTTTACACATACCCATGCTGGGTGGGAGAAATACCTCTGTAAATGGACAATTGTGTGTAAAAAAATCAAAAGATTGTCATTTACAGAGGTATTTCTCCCACCCAGCATGGGTATGTGTAAAAATACACCCCAAAACACATTATACTACTTCTCCCGAGTACGGCGATACCACATGTGTGGCACTTTTTTGCACCCTAACTGCACTAAGGGGCCCAAAGTCCAATGAGTACCTTTAGGATTTCACAGGTCATTTTTGTTTCAAGGCTACTCCTCGCGGTTTAGGGCCCCTAAAATGCCAGGGCAGTATAGGAACCCCACTAATGACCCCATTTTAGAAAGAAGACACCCCAAGGTATTCCGTTAGAAGTATGGTGAGTTCATAGAAGTTTTTATTTTTTTGTCACAAGTTAGCGGAAATTGATTTTAATAGTTTTTTTTCACAAAGTGTCATTTTCCGCTAACTTGTGACAAAAAATAAAATCTTCTATGAACTCACCATACTCCGTACGGAATACCTTTGGGTGTCTTCTTTCTAGAATGGGGTCATTTGTGGGGTTCCTATACTGCCCTGGCATTTTAGGGGCCCTAAACCGTGAGGAGTAGTCTTGAAACCAAATGTCGCAAAATGACCTGTGAAATCCTAAAGGTACTCATTGGACTTTGGGCCCTTTAGCGTACTTAGGGTGTAAAAAAGTGCCACACATGTGGTACCGCCGTACTCAGGAGAAGTAGTATAATGCGTTTTGGGGTGTATTTTTACACATACCCATGCTAAGTGGGAGAAATATCTCTGTAAATGACAATTGTTTGATTTTTTTACACACAATTGTCCATTTACATAGAAATTTCTCCCACCCAGCATGGGTATGTGTAAAAATACACCCCAAAACACATTATACTACTTTTCCTGAGTACGGCGGTACCACATGTGTGACACTTTTTTGCAGCCTAGGTGCGCTAAGGGGCCCAACGTCCTATTCACAGATCATTTTGAAGCATTTGTTTTCTAGACTACTCCTCGCGGTTTAGGGCCCCTAAAAGGCCAGGGCAGTATAGGAACCCCACAAGTGACCCCATTTTAGAAAGAAGACACCCCAAGGTATTCCGTTAGGTGTATGGCGAGTTCATAGAAGATTTTATTTTTTGTCACAAGTTAGTGAAAAATGACACTTTGTGAAAAAAAACCAATAAAAATTAATTTCCGCTAACTTTTGACAAAAAATTAAATCTTCTATGAACTCGTCATACACCTAACAGAATACCTTGGGGTGTCTTTTTTTCTAAAATGGGGTCACTTGTGGGGTTCCTATACCGCCCTGGCATTTTACAGGCCCTAAACCGTGAGTAGTCTGGAAACCAAATGTCTCAAAATGACTGTTCAGGGGTATAAGCATCTGCAAATTTTGATGACAGGTGGTCTATGAGGGGGCGAATTTTGTGGAACCGGTCATAAGTAGGGTGGCCTTTTAGATGACAGGTTGTATTGGGCCTGATCTGATGGATAGGAGTGCTAGGGGGGTGACAGGAGGTGATTGATGAGTGTCTCAGGGGGTGGTTAGAGGGGAAAATAGATGCAATCAATGCACTGGGGAGGTGATCGGAAGGGGGTCTGAGGGGGATCTGAGGGTTTGGCCGAGTGATCAGGAGCCCACACGGGGCAAATTGGGGCCTGATCTGATGGGTAGGTGTGCTAGGGGGTGACAGGAGGTGATTGATGGGTGTCTCAAGGTGTGATTAGAGGGGGGAATAGATGCAAGCAATGCACTGGCGAGGTGATCAGGGCTGGGGTCTGAGGGCGTTCTGAGGGTGTGGGCGGGTGATTGAGTGCCCTAGGGGCAGATAGGGGTCTAATCTGATAGGTAGCAGTGACAGGGGGTGATTGATGGGTAATTAGTGGGTGTTTAGGGTAGAGAATAGATGGAAACACTGCGCTTGGGTGGTGATCTGATGTCGGATCGGCGGGCGATCTATTGGTGTGGGTGGGTGATCAGTTTGCCCGCAAGGGGCAGGTTAGGGGCTGACAGGAGGTGATTGATGAGTGTCTCAGGGGGTGGTTAGAGGGGAAAATAGATGCAATCAATGCACTGGGGAGGTGATCGGAAGGGGGTCTGAGGGGGATCTGAGGGTTTGGCCGAGTGATCAGGAGCCCACACGGGGCAAATTGGGGCCTGATCTGATGGGTAGGTGTGCTAGGGGGTGACAGGAGGTGATTGATGGGTGTCTCAAGGTGTGATTAGAGGGGGGAATAGATGCAAGCAATGCACTGGCGAGGTGATCAGGGCTGGGGTCTGAGGGCGTTCTGAGGGTGTGGGCGGGTGATTGAGTGCCCTAGGGGCAGATAGGGGTCTAATCTGATAGGTAGCAGTGACAGGGGGTGATTGATGGGTAATTAGTGGGTGTTTAGGGTAGAGAATAGATGGAAACACTGCGCTTGGGTGGTGATCTGATGTCGGATCGGCGGGCGATCTATTGGTGTGGGTGGGTGATCAGTTTGCCCGCAAGGGGCAGGTTAGGGGCTGATTGATGGGTGGCAGTGACAGCGGGTGATTGATGGGTGGCAGTGACAGGGGGTGATTGATGGGTGATAGGTGATTGGCAGGTGATTGACAGGTGATCAGTGGGTTATTACAGGGAAGGACAGATGTAATTAATGCACTGGCAAATTGATAAGGGGGGGGGGGGGGGGGGGGTCTGAGGGCAATCTGAGCGTGTGGGCGGGTGATTGGGTGCCCGCAAGGGGCAGATTAGGGTCTGATCTGATAGGTAACAGTGACAGGTGGTGATAGGGGGTGATTGATGGGTAATTAGTGGGTGTTTAGAGAAGATACCAGATGTAAATGATACATTTGGGAGGTAATCTGACGGCGGGTTTGCGGGCGATCTAATGGTGTGGGTGGGTGATCAGATTGCCCGCAAGGGGCAGGTTAGGGGCTGATTGATGGGTGGCAGTGACAGGGGGTGACAGGGGGTGATTGATGGGTGATAGGTGATTGGCAGGTGATTGACAGGTGATCAGTGGGTTATTACAGGGAAGAACAGATGTAATTAATGCACTGGTGAATTGATAAGGGGGGGGTCAGAGGGCAATCTGAGCGTGTGGGCGGGTGATTGGGTGCCCGCAAGGGGCAGATTAGGGTCTGATCTGATAGGTAAAAGTGACAGGTGGTGATTGATGGGTGATTGATGGGTAATTAGTGGGTGTTTAGAGGAGAGAATAGATGTAAACAATGGATTTGGGAGGTGATCTGATGTCGGATCTGTGGGCGATCTATTGGTGGGGGGGGGGGGTGATCAGATTGCCCGCAAGGGGCAGGTTAGGGGCTGATTGATGGGTGGCAGTGACAGGGGGTGATTGACGGGTGATTGACGGGTGATTGACGGGTGATTGACAGGTGATCAGGGGGATAGATGCATACAGTAAACAGAGGGGGGGGGGTCTGGGGAGAATCTGAGGGGTGGGGGGTGATCAGGAGGGGGCAGGGAGCAGGGGGGGGGATAAAAAAAAATAGCGTTGATAGATAGTGACAGGGAGTGATTGATGGGTTATTAGGGGGGTGATTGGGTGCAAACAGGGGTCTGGGGGGTGGGCAGGGGGGGGTCTGAGGGGTGCTGTGGGCGATCAGTGGGCGGGGGGGGGGGGCAGATCAGTGTGTTTGGGTGCAGACTAGGGTGGCTGCAGCCTGCCCTGGTGGTCCCTCGGACACTGGGACCACCAGGGCAGGAGGCAGCCTGTATAATACACTTTGTAAACATTACAAAGTGTATTATACACTTTGTATGCGGCGATCGCGGGGTTAACATCCCGCCGGCGCTTCCGTATAGCCGGCGGGATGTTGCGGCGGGCGAGCGGTGACAGGCGCCGGCGGAGAATCGCCTCACGGATGACGCGATCGCTCCGCCCATGCCCTTAGAAGGACCGCCGCCTCTGTGGGTGAGCCGGTCCTTCAGGGCAGGGGCGCCTCTAGCCTTCTTGTCACTCCAGGCAAGAAATCCTGTGGCGCGCCTCCCCCCCCCCCCCCCCATAAAAAATAAAACAAAAATCATATACATTATAGAACACTTCACACATGATATAAGCCATCAGAGAGGGATAACTATGAAACGGGGCCCTAGGCAAGATAACACTCAGGGCCGGATTTGTACTTTTTACCGCCCTAGGCCCATTGCCACCAGCCGCCCCCCCCCCCCCCCCCCAACCATATCAATACACAAATGCAAAACACAATAACCCCCCTCTTATATCCCACCATTTAGCAGTGGGTCCCTCTCTGATCGAATAGGTTTCTTTATTGTGCAAGCGTGGCTGAGGACAAGTATGTCCACACTGGGTATGCGTAAGTGAGTTTGGTGCATGCCCAGTAGAACTAAGGCACATAGCTGTTTTCCTCCATGCATTTCATTTTGCTGGGCATGTGCGGACCTTATTTGCACATGCCCAGTACAGATACGGTCTCGCTTGTGTACTGAAGATACCTATTCGTCCAGAGAGGGATACAGCACTAGAATAGTGGGGTATAGGGAGGTATGGCTCTAGAGAATGTCCAGAGGCTCCCCACTACTAAGGGGTATCTGCCAGGGTAGGGTAAGAATAAATGGTCTAGCCAGGGTCAGTGTCTCCATAGGGGCAAACTGCAAACAGCCCCCAGCATGCCCCCCTCTATAGAGACACTTTAGCTTCCAGCATGCCCCCTCCTCTATAGAAGTACCACAACTCCCAGCATGCCCCTACCCCTCCATAAAGGCATTACCGTTCTCATCATAGGCCCCCCGTCCACATAGGCACTACAGCTCCCAGCATGCTCCTCCCCTTCCAGAGGCACCACAGTTCCTAGCATGCCCCTCCGTCTCCTTATAGTATCGTGTTGTCCCCCAGGGCCCCGGAGCTGGCTGCCAGACCTCCTACAATGTGAATTGAGACCAGGGGGCTACGCCAGTCAGCTCTAGGGGACATGCCAATACTACATGGAGGAGGAGCATGCTTGGAACTGCAGTACCTCTATTGGGGGGGGGGGGGGGGGGGGAGCACAGTGGTGCCTCTATGGAGTGAAGGGTGAAGCATGATGGGAGGAGTGGTACCTCTTTGGAGAGGAGGAGCATGCTGGGTGCAAGGGTACCTCTACAAGGGGGGGGGGGGGGTGGACATGCTGGTAGCAGTGGTGCCGCTATGGAGTGGGGGGCATGCTGGAACCACTGGTGCCTGTATGATGTGGGGAGGGGGGCATGCTGGGAGCAGTGGTGCCTCTATGGAGTGGGGGTGGGTATGCTGGAACCACTGGTGCCTCTATGGAGTGGGGGCATGCTGGGAGTAGTGGTGCCTCTATGGAGTGGGGGTGGGCATGCTGGGAGGACTGGTGCCTCTGTGGAGTGGGGGGACATACTGGGAGCAGTGGTGCCTCTGTGGAGTGGGGGGGACATGCTGGGAGCAATGGTGCCTCTGTGGAGTGGGGGGACATGCTGGGAGCAGTGGTGCCTCTGTGTAGTGGGGGGACATGCTGGGAGCAGTGGTGCCTCTGTGGAGTGGGGGTGGGTATGCTGGGAGCACTGGTGCCTCTGGAGTGGAGAGGGGGGGCATGCTGGGAGCAATGGTGCCTCTATGGAGTAGGGGTGGGCATGCTGGGAGGACTGGTGCCTCTGTGGAGTGGGGAGGGGGGCATGCTGGGAGCAGTGGTGCCTCTGTGGAGTGGGGGTGGGCATGCTGGGAGGACTGGTGCCTCTGTGGAGTGGGGGGACATGCTGGGAGCAGTGGTGCCTCTATGGAGTGGGGGTGGGTATGCTGGGAGCACTGGTGTCTCTATGGAGTGGGGAAGGGGGGCATGCTGGGAGCAGTGGTGCCTCTATGGAGTGGGGGGGGGGCATGCTGGGAGCAGTGGTGCCTCTATGGAGTGGGGGTGGGCATGCTGGGAGGACTGGTGCCTCTGTGGAGCGGGGGGACATGCTAGACGCAGTGGGGCCTCTGTGGAGTGGGGGTGGGCATGCTGGGAGGACTGGTGCCTCTGTGGAGTGGGGGGACATGCTGGGAGCAGTGGTGCCTTTGTGGAGTGGGGGGAGGGGGTTTCTGGGCACAGTAGTGCCTCTATGGAGTATGGGGGAGCATGATAGGAGCACTGGAGCCTCTATGTAGGGTGGGCATGCTGGGAACAGTGGTGCCTCTGTGGAGTGGGAGGGGGAGCATGATGGGAGCAGTGGTGCCTCTATGGAGTGGGGGTGGGCATGCTGGGAGGACTGGTGCCTCTGTGGAGCGGGGGGACATGCTAGACGCAGTGGGGCCTCTGTGGAGTGGGGGTGGGCATGCTGGGAGGACTGGTGCCTCTGTGGAGTGGGGGGACATGCTGGGAGCAGTGGTGCCTTTGTGGAGTGGGGGGAGGGGGTTTCTGGGCACAGTAGTGCCTCTATGGAGTATGGGGGAGCATGATAGGAGCACTGGAGCCTCTATGTAGGGTGGGCATGCTGGGAACAGTGGTGCCTCTGTGGAGTGGGAGGGGGGGCATGCTGGGAACAGTGGTGCCTCTGTGGAGTGGGAGGGGGGGCATGATGGGAGCATGATATGGAGTGGTGCTGGGGGCAGAGGTTAGAAGGGTATGGGGGACAAGCATGCAGTCACAGAAGCTACAAGCATAGCAGGAACTCACAAGCTGGCAGCTGCTGCAGTAGTCACAGGATGTATTCCCAGCCAGTAATCCGATCCTCCAGCTTCCTGCACTGAGGTGCCTCTTCTCTTCTCTGTGTATGGTGAAAGCTGCACCCAGAGCCATGCTTCTCTGCCTCGGCTCTTCCCACCATGTGAGCTCCACACACAACATCCGAGCAGCTGATCACTTCCTCCCCACTGATTTCCTGTGTGGCTGTGTCGGGACTCGGAAGGGAGGTGAGAAGGACAAACAGCTGCTGTGGCCCTGCGGATTTGTGCACGGAGATCTCTCTGCCTGACTGAGCCCGGGGGGTTTCTGGCTTGCTATCTGTGTAGCCCCAGCGCCGGCGTGAGAGATCTCCGTGCAGGCGCAGCTGCTGTGTCCCTCCTTGCAGACTGACTGGCCACTGTAACAGCGCTGCCACTCCTCCCCAGACTCCTCTCTGTAGCCGCCCGCTGGCTGCAAACACACACGGACAGGCAGCAGTGTGCACAGCGGGCGGCTGTGGTTGAAACTGTGAACGGTCTGTGGAAACTGTGGGGATAGGAAATGGCAGAGGCGGCTCCCCACCCGCCCCAAACATTCTGGCGCCCTAGGAACCAGCCTCGGGTGCCTTTCCCTAAATCCGGCCCTGATAACACTTTGCCCTCCACTGATGGTCACCTGGCTTATTTAGTTAGATTTGGTGGGGGCTAGCAACCACCAGGCCCCTAAACTCTCTCTAGACCCTAGGCAGCTGCCTAAGTTTGCCTTGTGGATGATCAGCATTGTATGCCATACAGCACATGCTGCCAGTATGCACCTCAAATAAATACAGCATCCACACTACAAGTTCCAATGGCAGTCACATTGCAAGATTGGATTATCAAGCAAGACATTCTTACTTTCAAAATAATTTTTCACAAACATTATGAGATATGCAAATATGTTACCACCTGTTAGGGTAGGACTGGAGTGAGTATATCATGACATTGAAGGGCTGATATGGTAAGGTGGTTTAAGGCCCAGTGCACACCGAGCGGTTTTAGCAGTGATCCGCCAACCGCATTTGTCTGTGAAAACGCTTGGCTAATGTATTTCCATGGGATGGTGCACACCAGCGGTTTGAGGTTTTTAGCAAACCGCAAACGTGCCTCCTGCTGCACATTTGCGGTTTGCAGAAGCGATTCTGCCTCAATGTAAAGTATAGGAAAAATGCAAACCGCTCTGAAAAACACTAGATCAGAGCGGTTTTCCAGGCGTATTTGTTACAGAAGCTGTTCAGTAACAGCTTTTACTGTAACAATATTTGTAATCTGCTTCACAAAAACACTCGGCATGTTTAGAAAATTATTATTATTATTATTATTTAGTATTTATGTCTCTAAACATGCCTAGAATCGCTCTGAAATCTGCTTCAAAAACCGCTAGCGTTTTGAGGATCTGCTAGCGGTTTTGGTGTGCACTGGGCCTAACAGTTTGATTCATAATCCATTCTGGAGATAAGCACAGTGTGTTTGTAGTGTAAGTGATACAAGAGAAGAGAAGTAGAATGGAGGGAGGGAGGGTAGTGGAGGGTCAGAATTGATGACATGGATGAGCAGATATCTATGAGTAGAATAGAGGCTCAGTGGGTACCACTACTGCATTTTAGTGCTGAGTCCTAGGCTTGAACATTGGCCAGGGCAAAATCTGCATGGAGTTTCTGTCTTCAGACACTTCAGACATTTCCTGCATCCTAAAAAACATACTAATAAGTCAACTGGTTTACCCCAAAACAATCCTATATTGAAAATATTAGACTATAACTGTGGTAGGGATTAGACCGTGAGCTCCTCTGAGGACAGTCAGTGACATGACTATGTACTCTGTAAAGTGCTTCAGGAGATGTCAGTGCTATATAAATAAATAATAATAATATGGTAGGACATTCGACTATGACTATGGTAGGGTTAGATTGTGAGCTCCTCTGAGGACAGTCAGTGACATCACTATGTACTCTCTACAGTGCTGCAGAAGATGTTAGTGCTATATAAATACATAATAATAATATGGTAGGACATTAGACTATGACTATGGTAGGATTAGATTGTGAGCTCCTCTGGGGACAGTCCGTGACATGACTATGTTCTCTGTAAAGTGCTGCAGAAGATGTCAGTGCTATATAAATACATAATAATAATATGGTAGGACATTAGACTATGACTATAGTAGGATTAGATTGTGAGCTCCTCTGAGGACAGTCAGTGACATGACTATGTACTCTGTAAAGTACTGCAGAAGATGTCAGTGCTATATAAAGTACTGCAGAAGATGTCAGTGCTATATAAATACATGATAATAATATGGTCGGACATTACAGTTTGACTATGGTAGGGATGAAATTGTAAGCTCCAGTGAGCAGTCAGTGACATGACTATGTACTCTGTAAAGTGCTGAAGATGTCAGTGCTACATAAATACACAATAATAGTTCCAAATGCTACTGGCTCCCCTGAAGAGTGCTCAGACTAGTGTACATAATTGTGCACATTGTTCCCCAAGTAGCAGTTGTTTGGTCAGAGAGACAGTGGGAGAGGGAGCATGAGCAGAGGGTGAGGGCAAGCAAAGTTAAGCTCCACACTCACCACAGTGACTGCAACAACACAGGAAGATGGATCCAGCGAGGTGTCCCTCATGACAAGCGTCCAGCGATTCATCTTCCTGCCAGCGGGTATGTGAGATGTCACGTGACATTACAGGACGGGCGCGAACGAGAAGTCAAGCGACCTCAGTACTTTACTTGATCCTCAGTGACGGTCACTTTTCACCACACAATGCTAAGCGATGTCACGACATCGTGTAAATGACTACTTGTCGCTCAAAAAAAAAATTGATGGACATCGGGAAAATCGTTGGAAAAATCGTGAGGTGGTACATAGCATTAGAGAGAGGGCAAACAGACAGCATTAATGGAAATACATTATTATGCCATCTTCAATTATAAGTAGTGATGGATGTAATTACACACATTGCTTACATGTCCATTATCATTGTTTGAGCTTTAGATGCTGCCCTCCTATTCACTCACACACAATGAAAGACAAAACCTGCAACCCCCACTGTGTCCATTACACACTTCAAACACTGTCCTGTTGAATTCAGGGAGAAGTTCGGGCTGTGTAGGGGAGAGGATAAGATGATCCTACCTCTCCATAGCTAGTCATGGCGATCCTCCTGACATCTAGACATGCAGACATTCTAGCAGAGCACACAGCTGTCTGCAGAGTTTACTGTTTGTTTGTTTGTTTGTCTCACTCGCTCTGCAGACTCAGTAACATTTGGGGGTAGGGCGCTGTCACCTCTGTGGAGGGGCAGAGAACAGCTATAAACCAGACACCTTCTTCTTAGGGAGTATCTATAATTCTGAACTCTGAATGATTCTTTAGTGACTTAGCAGAAGGCTATTTGTGAAAAGAGCAGAGTAACCAAGCAGCTCAGGGTGACCCAAGCTACTAGGAATGTATAGGGGGATAAAAGGAACCAAATGCCCTCCTACTAAAAAAGCAACGCTTGGTGTAATTTGCCTTCTTAAAACAGAAGGAAATCTTTTTCTCTCCAGTCCCTTACAACGGTCGTTCAGGACAGGAATTTTTATTTCCCCTTGGACTGACAGTAATTTATTGCGCCTTCCCCATCAAAGCCACTCCAAGCCGCTGCCTGGGTGGTCAGTAGGTAAAGGCGCCCCTGCTTCAGGGCTCCACTTCCCGGCCGCCTCTGTGCGTTAGGCGGTCGGGAAGTGGTTAATGCTTGCAATGTAGCGGTGCTGCTATTTATTTGCCATTAACACACAATGCAGATTTGTCAAAACCAGTGTATGAAGAAATTTGTAACAACCTCCACCAACAAAAAAGTTAATCCAGGCCTCACTAGTCAAGTATCAAACATTCTTTATTGTGAGCAATAACTTCTGACCATATCAAAAAACACTCCAATAAAACTTTAAAAACACTATGAACCCTCGGATAGGCACGTTACTCCCTGCACCCCACACCTGCTTCATGCATTCATACACAGCAGTCATCCAAAAAAGAGCAAAAAAACCTGCATGCAATTGTAAGTTACAGAGCTCTGGGACAATTGTGTGGACTATTACAATGCCGGGTTATGCTGATAGTCCATGCAAAAAACATGCCTGTAATAACAGCAACAAACTCCTTTTAAAGGAAAAAGGACTGCAAAAGTTCCAGATGAAATAACCTCCATTTAAAGTTCCACAGATGAACAGCTTTATAAGTCTGCAGACATTAGCAAGTCAGTCCAGCCTCAATAAAGGGTCATCTTCGTTAATATACATAATATAGTATTCAAGCCAGCAGTTCAGCATGTTGTTATACAGCATTAGTCTCAGCAACGCCAGCACAGCATGCACAGAGCGTACAATCACATACAGGGGCGTCTCTAGCCATTTTGTCACTCCAGGCGAGAAATCCTGTGGCGATGCCCCCCACCCCCCGTGAGTGCCCCCCAGCCACATACCCCCCACCCCGTGGTGAACCCCACCCCCAAGACCCCCGAAAATCATAATACAGCAGCGTTTTACCAGAAAATACACTTATTGCGGCATGGGTTCACCAGAAAATAGTTGTAATGCAGCAGAGCGTTTCACCATAAAATATACTTATTGCGGCATGCACTCACACACACCACACACACACACACACACACACACACACACACAATATACACATGCACACAGTACACACAACACACACACTATACACAGTACGCACACACAGTACACACACACACACACACACACACACTATACACAGTACATACACACACACACACACACACACACACACACACACACTATACACACACAGCACACAGTAGATATACACTATACACACACACTATGCTGCTACCAGGGGAGGACTGGGACCTTTTGGCCTGTGGAGAAACATAGACTTGAGGCCCATTCATGGCAGCCTCAGCCCAAATTATCAAGTCGCATTTGCAAATTGCTAGCGATTGCTATTGTGATTTTGTCGTGCACTAGCCCAGAGAGAGGAGGAGTGGAGTGAGACTGAGAATTATTATTATTATTATTATTGATTTATAAAGTGCCAACATATTCCGTGGCGCTGTACAAAGTGAGAAACAAACATGGGGTACATAATACAGACAATGGTGTACACTAATATACAAGATACATAATTAGTGACAAAATACAAAAAAATTATACAGCATACAGTATACAAAATACAGAAGTGGTAATGCCAGTGATAAAAATAACATGATGAATAAAATGTATAATGATTTCCAAGACACAAAAGGGGGAGAGAGCCCTGCCCTTGTGAGCTTACAATCTAAAGGAGAATAGCAGAAGATGGAGCAGAGAGCTAATCTGTAGTGCAGTCCCAAATTACACAGAGACTAGTTGCCGGTAATAGGACTGCTGTCCCTGCCAGTCTCCCACACAAGTCAGAAAGCAGCCCTCCTGGAGTCTAGCGACTGTCAAAACTTTTCAACCTGTTTAACACCTTATCTGCACATGCAGTCATAACAATGGGTAGAGACAAACAGATGTTTTCCCAGGGACCCTCCAGGCAAGCTCTGCATCATGCTGTGTATATTTACCAGCTTGCCTGTCCTCTAATTGCACTTTTATCAGCTAGCCTAGTGTTTCACATTGCTGTACAACAACAAACCTGAATACAGTGACCAGACCATCCCTAAATCACTGAATAAAAAGGTGGCCTGGGGGGAAGTCCATGCCTGGCTGCTAATCCTGCTATGCTCAGTCTCTACATCCACGCAGTTACCAGTAGCAGAAAGAGAAGAACTGAATGAATCAGTGAATCAGAGTGAAGAGTCAGGACTCAGAAGCTGATGCTGTACTCGAAGCCTTCTCTCACTGACTCATTACTGTGGTTCTTTGAATCATTGAGCTGAAGGAACTGAATTAATCAGTCAGTGAATCCAGTTATGAGTCCAGTCAGGCGCTGCTGTTAGCTGCTACTGTGTAAACTGATACCTGAGTGGGCTGAGAGGCATTTCTTCTCTCACTACTCACCAGCGCTTCTGGCTCCTCCTGCCGCTCTAGGCAAGAATTTATAGCTGCCTGGTGGGTGAAACGCCTCTGATCACATAGCAGGTAGTTATTACTTCGATTGGGGAGTTGTGGCCAACCCCGTATAGCTTACATGCCCCAATGAGTGTGCTGTGGCTCTCCTGTGGTTGTGGTTACGAGCTGCAATGCTCTATGGATGACAGCGGCGATCCGTGATCAACCCGCACTCAGTCAGCATATCAGCGCGGCAGCGGGGATCACACTCGATGCGGTGTGGGATTGTAGTGGTGTAGCTCCTCCCACCTACATGTTTCACCCAATGGGCTTCATCAAGGTGTGACAAAACTGGGTGTGACAGTTGTGGCAAAACTGGAGCTGCTGCTCAGAGCAACCAATAAGAGTTACCGATCTAGACATCTACTTCAATTTTACAATTTTTTTTGCTCCAATTTAATTGCATTAGTTTTGAAAAAATCCCTGCAAATAAACAGCAACACATTTATGCCACAAGTGCTTAAGTGTTACCATTTAGCAGCAGATGAATTGGTGAGGTTTGTGGTTGGATATCATGTATTATGTAGGTAGATGAATGGTGGCCTCACATGGAAGCAATTTTCCGTCAGGTTCAGTCAATGTGATTGAAAATGTAAATGTTCTATTGACCCTAGCATGCTCAATTGACTGTTATATTTTTCATCAAACCTGTAGTCTTTTAAAAGAAGGAGAGAACAGGAAGAGGAAGTATACAGTGGTCCCAGTGTTTGCAGCCATCTTTAAGCTATGTGGACACACACACGCTCACTCTCATAGGCCCTGAGATACACACAGATTCCACAAAGGACACCCTAATAAAAATTTACTTTTATGCTCAAGCGTATCGGGCAAAATATAAGCCTTTTAGCCTTGTCATCCTACACCAGAAGTTATCATCGTTACCAAAGGGGTAAAGTAGTGTTTCTTCTTTATATTTAGCCATGGGCATAATGCAGGGATACCGAGGGGTCTCCACTGTTTTGCAAGTCACATTAGCTCTCTCTGTTCATATACAAAAAATCAAGCTTTTAACGGAAAGAAAATCATACCTTCTGTGAAACTGGGAGGATGCTAATTTTGTTTTAGGTTGTTATGCTATGTCCCTTGAGCTTGAGCCATTAACAATTACTATTATTTATATAGCACCAACATCTTCTGCATCGCTGTACAGAGTTTATTATCTTGTCACTTAACTGTCCCTCAGAGGGGCTCACAATCTAATCCCTACTACAGTCATATGTCTATGCATGTATCATGTATGTTTTTGGGATGTGGGAGAAAACTGGAGGGCCTAGAGAACATACAAACTCTGTGTAGATAGTGCCCTGGCTGGGATTCGAACCAGGGCCCCAGCGCTGCAATGCAAGAATGCTATCCGCTACGTCACTGTGCTGCCCGTATTCTCAATGACATCAACACATTGTGGAGTGAAGCACTGTGTTCAGCATCCGAAAGCTATGTCTGCAACAAGATAATAACCAAATAAAACACAACTAAAAGAAAACCCAAGAATGTCTAAAAACGAACTATTGGACAATTCTCAAGTGGCCTTCTGTGAGCCGGGATTTGAATGTTCTAAGGAAAGAACTGAAACATCCATTCTGGGGAAGGCACCTAGCACAGCTAGGACGGGGTTACCTAAGAAAAGGGAGTCAAACTATCTTTTGACCAGTGCAGAAGTTTTGTTGAGAGCCACAGGAGTTATTTGCGGTTATGGCCTCTAAAGGTTGTGCAAAAAAAAAGTTTTAAAGTCCCATCAGTTTTGTCCATGCCGTTTTTATTTATGTTATTTTTTGAAAAATTCTTTTGACAACATCAAACCTCTAAGCACAGTCTGGTTGTGTTGTTAAATATGGAATAACCAAGTGTGGGTGCCTATTACTCTTGTCAATTTCAAGCTATTCCAGGGAAAGCTTCGGCTTCTTCTTTTATTTATGGAGGGTTACTAACAAATATGACCATGTCTGTTTATATTACTATGAATTGTAATGCATTTATTATGTCCTCAATGGATTTTACAGACCTGGTATTTCACATGCCTTTTTTTGTAACCAAGGAAGTAGTTTATATTTAGAAACAGCAGCAAACATATGTTGACCTAAATACATAAATACCCTGTGTCAGACAGTCCTGAATGATTAGCATAATGACAATTCATACAAAAATCTAACAATAGAATTAGTCCCCCTCTAATGTGAATCTAATACTGCCATAAGAGTGGGAATTTCAATGTAAAGAGAACCAATTATAAACAGGTTGTAAAGGAACTACAAATCCCACCCTTAAATTGTAATTAAAAAAAGCAGATGTTTTAGCTAGGTACATGCAGTGCTGGGACAAGGTCCTCTAGCATCTAAGGTGGAGATGCGAAAGTCAGGGGCGTAACTAGGAATCCCTGGCCCCCCTGCTAAACTTGGATAGGGCCCCCTTCGTTTTTTGCACAGGTAAACTGAAAACCAATGTTATTCAATTGGCTAGTACACACTTGAATGTGTTTTCCGTATGCAGATAAGCAGTCAAGCACTGCACGCATTTTCTCTATCAATTACATTAGCTTCTGTGATAAAATGTGCATGTTTTCACACATACAGACACACATGGGGCTTGACTCACTAAACCGTGATAACTTATAGCACAGCCGCGCCAGCGTTTTCACACGCAAATGCGCTAGCGCGGCTGTGCTATGAGTTATAACGGTTTAGTGAATCAAGCCCATGGTGTGCAGAAAACGCATACAGAAATCTGACAGAAGAGTGTGCTCCCAGCCTCAGATTATTACACTCACTCTGCCCATCTCTCATGAAGCAGAACTGGCTCTGCAGACTTCTCTAACATCACTACAGTACAGAGCCTGCTGCACACTCAATAGGGATTGTCTACAAATCTTTGTCTACAAAACTTTTAAAACGTTGTATGATTCCTTATCAGTGGTTGAGCAGATACAGTCATTACAACAAATGTGCAGAGAGCATAACAGTTTTTTGTCTCTGTGCCCTTAGTTGTCAGTCTCTCAAGTTAAGAGTAAATAAACTTCTCCCCCCATGGGGCCCCTGCGGCTTCTGGGCCCTCCTATGGCTGCATCCCTTGCAAGGTCTATTGTTATGCCCCTGGCAAAAGTGCATTCTCCCACCCCTAAACACAAATTACATATAATACAGGTTGAAGCATGCACTGACATTATCAGAAGATGCAGCGTGTAGTGACATTAAAAAAAAACAGACAAGATAACTGTGTGTTTGGCTATCCATGGGGTTGGAGTGAGTGGAGTTCCCCTAATTCACCACACATGATGTACACGCATAGGGGAGACACACAAACACACATAAACTAGTAAGACAGGCATACACTGTGCACAGTCTCTTACACATATGCACACTCTACGCCAGGCTTTCTCAACCAGGGTTCCTTGAGTACTCTGCAAGGGTTCCTTTGCATTTTCCTCCATCGTGGGGGTAGAATAGTAGAGCACATTGTAATAGGGGATTCTATAAAAAGAAGCACTAAATTGGGGGTCAGAATAATAATGAGCACATTAATTAAAGCATTAGAATAAGGAGACAGTATAATGAGTGACAGTGTAATAGGGGATAGTGAAATAAACAGATGCACCTGCTTTTTAAGACCATGCCTCTTGAAAAATAAATGCAGTGGTTCCTTGAGATCAAAAAATTGTTTGCAGGGGTTCCTTGAGATCCAAAAGTTATTTGCAGGCTTCCACAAGGGTAAAAAGTTTGAGCAAGGCTGCTCTACACGTTCATGGGTAAGGTCGGCATAACTACTGTAATGCGTGTTGCGTCTATTTAACTTTGGCGTCGGTTAGCTTGGGCAGAGTGAGCCAAATGATGGCTCAACCTGCTTGCCTTGCTTATGTACAGTGGGTTGTGGTAATTGTGGAATGTGCAATACTCTGCTCATGTAGTCCCTCCGTGCCCCCTGTAATTTCATGAACGACACTTATAATTTCTACATCTCTGCACAGGACAGAAGGTAAAAATGTTTGCTTGGTTAAAAACTTTAAATTGGCTGAAAACAGTAGTGACATTTCTCTGATCTCTGGTTGACCTCCATTGTGATACAGTTGTTGCAAATACTCAACAGTGTGCCTCTTGAGGGTTCATGCTGTTATACACTCATATGGAATGAAATAGAGTCAGCTAATTTCTTCAAAAGACAGAGATCCGAATGAATAGAAAATACTGGCTTAATCTGCTCTTTCTATTGTACCTTTAGGTCAGTTCTGGCACATTTCAGACCTCCACTTGGATTTCTCTTATCACCTTACTGATGATCACACCAAAGTTTGTTTGTCCTCAAAGGGTATCAATGCCTCAAACCCTGGGATCTATGGAGACTTTCTATGCGATTCACCATATGGGCTCATTTTATCTGCAATTCAGTATATCAAACAGTCAGAGCAAAAAGTCGACTTCATGATATGGACTGGGTAACTTTTATCTGTCTACAAATAAGATATGAATATTTACATATACTGTATGTGTATATTTTCAAAATATGCTCCAATCTAGATATTGTTAAGAAGGCCAATTCATTAATTTAAATTATCTAGAGCAGTGGTCCTCAAGCTCGCGGGCCGAATGTCCCCTCGAGGCTTTTTCACCGGCCCCCAAATACAAAATGTTTAACTTATAGATGTGGCCCACCGCACCTTTCAATATTGGCGGCCCACATATAGAGAAGGCGTGCTGGCAACACCCATCCACATACTGCAGAACTGAGCAGTCATTCGCTAGTTTCCAATCCAATTCTGCATCAGGTGATACTGCTGTCCAACTGGACGGCAGATTGTCATCTGCGTTATGCTTCCCCGTCTGGTGCACAAAGACGTTCTTCGTTCTTCGGGCGCCGCATGACTGAATGGCTGCTGCTGGGAGTTCTCCACCGGCATGATTGGGGGAATCAATACCTAGATTCAATTTAATGTTTTTCAACATCATATTATGTATGTTCCGGCCCCTCAGCAGTCTGAAGTATGTTGACCGAAAAAGTTTGGGGACCCCTGATCAAGAGCATTAGACACATGTATGAAAAACAGAGCTGCAAACATTTTATGTGACTTTTGCTTCAGGAAGGAGAATTTAATTGTTTAGACAGATTCAGGAATGATGTGATGGATACTATCTCCATATTTTACAATAGGTAGCACATCTCTTGTATGTTATAAGTATAATCTATTAAGTGCAGAATTTGAAATAGCCATGTGAGAGTTACACAATGGACATGTCCGTTAACTGGCTTCCTGATGTAATATTTTAAATTAATCTGAAAAACTTAATTGTAGTAATTAAAGTATACCTAAACTGACATGTGACATGGGCCTTGATTCACATAGCTCTGGTAAAACACACAGTGCACAGCAATATTACTAGTACTAACCCCAGCAGAGTATGGGGAATGCTGCTATGGTAACGTGTGTAACATTACTAGTGTAGCATGCATTACCATAGCAAAGCTCATGTTACCTATGTACCACAGGTCATGCTAATTGTGCAACATGAGGTACTCTGCAGGCATTAGTGCCAATAATACTGCTAAGCACTGAGCGCACATGTCCGTTTTACCTGAGCTACAGGAATTAAGGCGCTGATGTGATGAACATGGAAACATATAGTACTTATCCTACATACAACTTACCTGTGTTCACCTTAAAGTGCACCCGAGATAAACTTTTACTCATTGCATAATTGTATTCCTTTCATATAATTTATAGGGCATTCCTCAAGCCAAATGCTTTTTTTGTTTTAATACTCTAATTCCCTACAAACTAAACAAGCCTCACCCACAGCTCCTTTTGTGCCTTGGCACTGTAGCAGGGGCTTATGGGAGCTCAGTCTGGGCAGGAGGAGTAGGAGGTTACTAGCCATTGATTTCAGAGGCAGAGAGGAGGAGGGAGGAGGAGAGGGGACTGAATTTACACACAGGCAAGCTGATAGCATCTCCAGCCCTCAGCCTGCGACAAAATGACAAACAGAACATGGCTGCCCTCATTGTATCACAGGAATAAATAATCATAAACTTTTGAAGCTGTTTGCAGCTAGATATGCTGTGTAAACTACCTAAACTTTAGATAAGATATATAGACAAGTTACTTGTTATAGTTAGTTTTTCATCTCGGATCCGCTTTAAAAACAATGAAACATAATAACTAACCTTTGAGGAGAAAAGTTGAGAAGTCTCCCGGAATGTTCCTTCCAGTCTACTGCTCCATTTCTTTCTTTTCTTTGTCCCCTGTTCTTACCTGGCCATGTGGTATATTTGTTAAGTGCCTTCCTATAGTGAACTTTGTGAGCCCTAAAGCCCTGTACACATGCTCAACCAAACTCCCTGAATGTTGTCTGATTATGGTCTGTTGGATGACAATCACGACTGTGTACACGTGGCAAATGACTAGACAAGTGATATCAGGAGGTTTGCCCGATCTATCCAGCGGATCAACTCACATGACTGTTGGGCTGATATCGTGCAGTTGGCCATGTGTGTACAACGTTGTTTGAATGACGTACTTGTTTTGAATGCAGCCATGTCATGCAGTCCGTCATTTAGCTTGCGTGTGCAGTATGTTAATGAGCTGGTCATTCAGTTGGTTGGTGTGTGGAAAATACAGATCGTATAAATTATTTGTCTTGGGGTTGGTCATGCCATGGTGTTGGTCGCGCACTTTGTTGGATATGTGTATGTACCTTAAAGGGGAACTTCAGCCTAAACAAACATACTGTCATCAAGTTACATTAGAATAGATAGGTAATATAATCTCTTACCCACCCTGTTTTAAAAGAACGGGCAAATGTTTGTGATTCATGGGAGCTGCCATCTTTGTCATGGGGGCAGCCATCTTTTTGGTTGAAAGGAAGTGACAGGGAGCATGAGACACAGTTCCAACTGTCCTGTGTCCTGATTACCCCTCCCAGCTGCACACGATAGGCTTCAAATGTCAAACTCAAAATGTAAAATAAAAAAAAATTGCAGCAAAACAGCAGAACGAGAACAACAAAATCAGAGATCCCATCATGCTTTGCACAGCATCAGGGGAAAAAAGCCCGGGCAGTTTTCTTCTGTGCAGCTAAAAATGAGGCTTGTATAAGAGAAACAAAGTTCTGTGAAACTGTTAAAGAAACACCAAGCCTTTTCAGTGCTGCTGAGTCGATTTTTAGTCCGGAGGTTCACTTTAAACACTCACCAGTGTTGAGTGCTGGTGAGTAATAAAATTGGGCAATTTCAAAACGTATTAATCCAGTTGTCAACTGGGGATTTAGTCTCCAAATTAGATCTTTTCACTGAATTCAATTGTTGGTTTACGGAAAGGACCTTCTTGAATGGAGAATACATAAGCATTGGAGACCATGCAATTAATGGCTGTAATGCTTTCTACTGCATTGAGTGGTACAAAGCTAGTGATATTTCATTAAAGATTCCTGCTGCAAACTCATCTACAGTTGTGTGGTGTAAGCTGAAAAGCAGGTTACCGATTGACATCATGGAGACATTTACTGTTTACCAATACCAAATAGTGTATGGTCACCGTTGCTTAGATGAAGTAATAATTAAGACAATATTTGATTTGTATACTCAGGAGGAGCCCTTAGTCTAATAATAAATTTTGTTTGCATATGTTTTAATAGTTCAGAAACAATTTAGTGTAAAAAATATGCAATACAAGGAAATGAGACATTAGGAAGAGCACAAGTTGTTTTGCACATCTCCTACCTGTATTAATCCAGTTACTGTGATTTATAAGTGACACCCAATAAATAAAAACAGATAGTTGATTCCCTCTCTGTTCATATTTTTGTTCCACAGAGATAGTCCTCCTCATGTTCCTGTAAATGAATTATCTACTAAGATGGTGATAGAAGTGATTAGAAATATGACAGCCACCATTTCCACTCTCTTACCAGATATTCATGTATTTCCTGCACTTGGCAACCATGACTACTGGCCACAGGTATGTTATCAGTTATGAAATATAATCACAATTCAATGTCCACAACACCAAATGAAGGATTCTTCTGGTAAACAAAAATTTAATTTAAAATTAGACACCAGTAAAATCATAATCTATTATTTAAAATCTAGCCATACAAACACCCCAGGATAATAGTTATCTGGATCCAAACTGCAAGGTGCTGAGGCTCTCCCTAATTTTCTGGCATACAAGGCAGCCAGGTTGGTTCAAAACCTACAGTGGGGGTCTGCTTTGCCCAGACCCAGATGGGTGGATTTTGAGGAACGTCTTACCACCCTTCCATCTAAGCTAAGCACAGAAGTATGTTAACGCTGGATCCACATAACTCTGTGTGTTGTCTTCCTCTCCTCATTCCCCTTGGTCCCTGTCGCTACTTGAAAATACTGACTATTGAACGTGAAAATTTGAGACAGGAAGAGGCAGGCTTGCTGTGATGTTCCATCCTTCCACCCTCCTATTTCATCATCTTAAGGGAAGTGAATAGTGCAGGGAAGAGAAGGGCAATAGGAGGGAACATGGCTGCGAGCCTGCCTCTTCATACCTCTTCATGTCTGAAAGTTTGACTTTAGCCAAGATTCAAATTTTCAAGGAGTGATTACCGTCCCAAGGGTAACAAAGAGACAAACAACGTACTGTGAGTAGTATGTGGTCCCACCTCCAGAGGTAAGTGGATCCTTAGATAATTTTGCCTAGGGACAAGTGTGCTTTAAAACGAACATCTTCATTACTGTCTGCTGAGTTTAAAAATATATATATATTTTTCACAATAGACTAGGTCGCTGCATTCATTTAAGGAGTTTCCATCATTTAGAAAAAATGAATGTGCACATTTTAATTTTAAATAGTTCCAGGACTTAAAAATGCCATAGTAATTGATTTGATTAAAAAAGTAAGTGTGTGGTACCTTGCACATACATCAGCAGTGGGCACCACAGTATAGTACATGAAATTCATTAAACCCTGTGGTAGCCATGATAAGTAAGCACAACTCGTTACATAAGACATAGATGTGAAATATTTTATATTTTCTAATTGGCTAAAAAAATCTTTAGGGTTCTGCTGTGGGCCCTGGGCCTCCATCTGGAGATGCATGATCTGTTCTGTTGATTGCAACCTACCTTCTGTCAACATTCATTACAGCTTTCTACCTTGCTTGAAGAGATCCTGAAGAGATATCTGTTTTCTTATGGCTCTTCTGCTCTGGTGACTTTCTGCCACTGGCCTTGTCTATATTTGTAGACACAGCCAGGCCTTGTAGAAGGCTGAAGTGACTAGTCACGTCAGTTGCATTAGGAAACTCAAATTCAAGCATTTCGGTAAGCAGCTCAACACTTTCAAATCACTTTCAAATCTTTAAACCAACTGAAACCGTTTTTATAATATGAATGTCAGATTCACTGGTTGAACTTGATGGACAAATGTCCTTTTTCAACCAAACTATTTAACGATGTATGAATCTATTGGTTAGGATGGCTAAAAAAAAGCAGTGAAATGCAGTTAACCACTTGGAGCAAAAAATTGTATGTGTTGCGCCGCCACTGCAGGAGTTAAGCACCAGGTGGCGCTGCTAGTAAAAAATATTAATTTACATTACCGATATTTTACTATGCACTTGCGCGGAACCCATTCTTACTTGATCCCTCCACTTCTGGTGCCTAAAACTAACCTTCCCCTCATAGCTCCCAACACTAACCCTGGCGCCCAAACGACTGCAAGGTGTAGCCACATGTCTACAATCGGCTACAACCTTTATTTCCAATATAGTAGTCAATCGGCTACTATTCGCTTTGGTGCCCATTTTTCTGCTTTGGCACCCGATTACCAATAATTAACCTCATCCCCAGACCCAAATGACCTGCATCAAAACATTCTATATACTTATTTGGTAATTGAACAATGCAAACTTGGTGCTGCAAGTATGCAAAATGTAGACGTCACATCAAGTTATGTTATGTTCAGCATTTTAATAATAGCTGGAAACATGAGTTTGCTGAAACTCAGCTATATTTATAGGTTCTGTGATTCCTCTGCTTCATCTTGTTACTTCCCAGGCTTTGGAAGCATGGAAGTGAGTTTATAAGTACATGCAGCTACAAGATACTAATGAGATTCTGGGGGAAAGGAACATGACAGATTAGTTGCTTTATAAATTATGCAGCACTGTTGAATCACATTAATCGTTTTCTTTTGTGGAGGGTCTTGTATTATGCAACAAGTTCTATATTTCTGCATCATGGCAATCTAAAGACAGAGGGGTCTACTTTTTCTTGCTTAAAACGTCCCTTCTGGCTCTTATGTTTACAAGAGCTGCATATCAGCCAGAGAGCTTGATTATGTCTGTGCTTAAGTTTCTTGATTAGTTGATGTCAAATACATTACTTTTAAACGGGGCGTAACTAGACTTAATAGGACCCCCCAGCAAAAATGATAGTATGGGCCCCCTTGGTCCTCGAACCCCATGAGGGTCACATAATTGGGAGCCAGTGGATGGCAGCAGAGAGTTTTCTGCTGTGGAGACTGCATCTAGAAGCAGGAAAAAATGACAAGCGCTCTCAGTACATTACAGGAGGAGGTGGGGAGAGGGGGGAAGAGGGGCCCCCTTTGATGGCAGGGGTGATTGCTACCCCCATGCTTTTAGAGTACTTTGTCAAGGTAATTGTAATAGGTAACATCACTTTTGCAAATTTTTGTAATTACAATTCTGATCGCAATTATGATGTCAAGGGTAATCCTGATTTCATTTTTGCTTAATTTTTTCAAGTTACGCTTGAGTTAAATTGTGTTCAAGGAATCCACTAACATGTGGGCATGTAAAAACGCATTCCGCACTGGTTCATTGAAGTCCATGGGCCTGAGAAAACATATTTTCCCCAAAAGCATTGAAGTCTTTGGCAGGGACCACACTTACCCAAAATCATGTGAAAAGCAAAATTGCACATAATTATTCCAATTGCTGTGAGTTGCTGTGGGAGGGCAGATGAGACCCTTAGACCCCATTCCCACTAGTTTAAAAAAAAACTTACTGTTTCCGCATCAGAAAATGGACATGTTCATGGATCCTATTTTATTTATAGGATCCATGCAAACTTGTCAGTCTTCCTTCCATCCCCAGGGAGGATTCTCATTGGTTCACTGATGAGTGGGATCAGTAAGAATTTCCCCTGTTGCTAGGGAGGATTCCAATTGGTCTTTTGCAATTCAATGGGAGCCTGTTGCTTCAGCTACATAGCGGCACTTGTTCCATGTAGTGGAGCTGAGCGTAGGTGACAGCAGTGGAGGAGGATGCAAATGTCGGCGGCAGTGGAATGTTGGCCATGACTGTGGAATAGATGCACAATAGTGTGAATAGTGGGAACTTGGGCATGCAACTGGGCACAGAGTATCCTCTCAGGATACACTGTGAATGCACTGTACATTCAGCATAGAGGGAACTCAGCCTTAGCGACGAGAACAGGTAAATATATTTACACAGTTCTGCTGCACTCTGTAAGTTGCACACCGTTGCAGGTCGTTACACACCTGGTCCCTGCAGAATAATTTTATACACCATGTTTGATTCCCAAATAGACATGTGCCAGCAGCAAATGAGTGACTTGTGCTTTCTGCAAATGAATTGAAGTCTAAGGGCATGAAGTCTACGGCCATGTTGTATTTTCACAAAATTATGAATCATTACAAAATTATGCATCATAATTATGATTAAAGTGGAACTGAATAACTAAAAAATAACAAAAAAAGGTGTTTCACTTACCTGGGGCTTCTGCCAACCGCTGGGCAGCCTTGCATCATCGACGCGGCAACTGCACCTGCGCACCCCCGGACCAAGCGTATCTTCGTGTTCCCTATGCGCTATAAGCGCAGGATGCTAATGCGGTCTGGAACGCAAAGAAAGATACACGTGGCTCGGGGTGCGCAGGCGCCGTTTCCAGTTTGACGGTAACAAAACTAGCTGTCGACGGGAGAATGGAGGATCGTGGAAGACTGGCGTGGGACAGGAGGGCTGCAAGGAAGGGGCAGGCAGACGTTCCAAGAAATTTTTTACAAAAAAGAAAAAAAAAAGAAAAAATGAAAAATATTTAACTGCTCAGCTTTAAAATAAAATAAAAGTTCTAAAATAAAAAGTGCTGCAGTAGATAAGAACCACAAATTTTTATTGGTTGCTTCCCCCGTTTATCACAAAACTTTAATTATGTTCCTATCACAATTTATGGTGATAATATTTAATTTTGAAATAAAGGTGGGATTTTGCTACAGTGGGTACTTTTCACCTTGAACTGAGAAAATAATGAAACAATTTTTAATGGTAAAAATTAGGAAGACAATGTTATTAGGGAAGCTTAATTAATTATTTTATTTTGTAGCGGATGTGGTCTTAAAGGGGAACTGAAGTAAGAGGTATACGGAGGCTGCCATATTTATTTCCTTTTAATCAATACCAGTTGCTTGGCAGCCCTGCTGGTCTATTTCTCTGCAGTAGTATCAGAATAACACCAGAAACAAGCATGCAGCTAGTCTTGTCAGATCTGACTTTAAAGTCTGAAACACCTGATCTGCTGCATGCTTGTTCAGGGGATATGGTTAATAGTATTAGAGGCAGAGGATCAGCAGGGCTGCCAGGCAACTGGTATTGCTTAAAAGGAAATAAACATGGCAGCCTCCATATACCTCTGTCTTCAGTTCCCCTTTAAAAGTGAACATGGTTTAATAGTATATTTCAACAATTCTGCGACCACCTAACACCGATCAACGGTCGCAGAGTGGCTCCCCCAGGACCGCCTAATGCCGATCGGCATCAAGTTCTTGGGGCGGGATTAGCCGGGATCATGCCTCCCTGCTGAGTAACGGAGCTTCACTCCGCAAACAGCCTACCAGCCACAATCAGAGCTGGCAGGCTGTAAATAAGAAAAAAATTCAATGGCCGCAAATACTTGTACAGTGCTGTGATCTAGGGCAGCGCTGTAGGGGGGACAGCTCTGTCACTGAGCTGCCCCCAGGAGAGGCTCAAAAAGCGATCATTCTCATGGGCTGATGCAAGGATTGGATCTCAGGGGGAGAAATAAATTATAAAGAAAATAGTCATTTTTATTTAAAAAAAAATACAATAAAATTAATTTAAAAAAAATACAGATCTCAGCAGCAATCAGATGCCACCAACAGAAAGCTATGTTAGTGGCAAGAAAAGGAGGCAAGATTCATTTGTGTGCTAAGTTGTATGGCCCTGCAGTGAACTGTTAAAGCTGCAGTGTGCTGAATTGTAAAATTGGCCTGGTCACTAGGGGGGTGCAAGCCTGTGGTACTCAAGCAGTTAATGTAATAGTTATCACTGCATCCCTATTATTATGGTTTCTCTATTACATTTCCCAACATGGCCTTTGTGCTTCCATCTCTCCCATAGTAGTATGAGGCAATCAATAGCCCTTGCCCTCCCCTGACCTCGGTTGGCAATAATAGGTAGCCTTTGTGCTCCCCCCCAGTGGCCTTCCTACCGTCAAGCGGCAGGAGCGGCCCACCCCCAGGTGTCATCATGGAAAGAGGTGACACAAGGAGCCCTGTGCAGCCGCCCCTGTCCCCTGTATAAACTCCTGCGGCCGCCAATGTTTATATTTACTACCACGTCAGGCAGGCCGCAGCTACCTTCAACTTCCTCAGCTGCCTCCTCCCCGTTTCTTCCTCCTCCCTCCCCTTCAGCCTCAGAAAGCAGGCACGGAGGTTCATGTAAAGAACTTGGAGGCTGCTTCACCACGCGGCGCATCTCCATGGCAACCGTGTCACCTGACGTACCAGCGGAGACGCAGCTGCCAGAGGGAGAGACTGGCTGACGACTGAGTCTCAAGTTAGAGGAGGTAGCGTGCGGCCGCCAGTGAGTGACAGATGCGACTGTCTTGAGTCACCCAGTGGCGCGCCTCTCCTCTCTGCCCTTCTCTGAGCAAAAGTGATCCTGGTGCCACGGTGGGGACTGGTGAGTCTCTGTGAAGCCGTGTTATGTTACTGTTCTTCTTTTCTGGGGGATGGGGGGGGGGCAGGTGTAAATGCCATGGGACAGGGAGCAGGAGGGGGGCCCTGTCTTAAACGTGGTGCTGGCCTGGCTGGTAGTGTGCTTCTTTTCTTGGGGAGGGGGGATGGCATGGGACTGGGAGCAGGAGGGGGGCCCTGTCTTTAAAGGAAACCAGAGACCAATTAAAAAAAGTTTTATACATACCTGGGGCTTCCTCCAGCCCATCCGCACAGACCGCTCCCACCGTCCTCAACTTCCTGCAGCTCTGGTATCGGGTCCCGTTAGTTCTGCCAGTGGCGGCCAGTCTGTGCAAGAGGAAGTGCGCTCCCCGCAGCTGCTGGAGAGATATGTAGAGAGCGCACTTCCTCTTGCACAGACTGGCCGCCACTGGCAGAACTAACGGGACCCGCTACCGGAGCTGCAGGAAGCGGAGGATGGCGGCGTGGGAGCGGTCCAAGCATATGGGCTGGAGGAGGCCCCAGGTATGTATAAAACTTTTTTTTTCTCTATTGACCTCTGGTACACTTTAACTTGATGCTGGCCTGGCTGGTAGTGGGATTTTTAGGTACGCCACTGCCCCCCCCCCCCCCCGTATTTATTGTCCCTGCCAGCAGGTTGGGGGCTAAACTTTCATCCTTGCTTCTCTTAGAGCCCCCTTTCTTTGCTACCCTAGTACTGGGAAGTAACTAGTACAGATGTGCACCATGTGGAGCCTTACCATTACCAGCACCGTGTCTACTGAGTCCTGAGTCCTGAGTCCTGACTAGTGGTGCTCAGCAGAGCTCGAATATTCGAGTAGCTCGAATATTCGAGCTCTTTTTCAGCTATTCGAGCTCGGTATTCGAGCTCCGAATAGCTGGAGCTATTCGAATGGGCTATCCGAGTACACTCGAATAGCCCATTCACTATTCGAGCTATTCGAGCAACCCGGCGCTATTCGAGCTCGGTACCGAGCTCGAATAGCGTCATAGCCCAGATTGATGTCCTTAGAGCCAATCAGAGGGCTCCCAGGCCCTCTGACGGCAGCCAATCACAGAGGGGGACCCTGGCCAGCCCCTACCCTATAAATAGCGGCCGCCATGTTCCGTTTCTCCGTGCTTGCCTGAGACTTGTACAGAGAGAGAGTTGCTCCTTTGTGCTTTGGCTTAGCAAGAGCTCTATTGTGGTCATTTACCTAGCGTTTTTGCTCACATACACCTCCTATACACACCTATATTGTTGTTAGTTATTTAGACATTGTATTTTAGTTAGTAGCTTGTGTGTTACATTAGAGACAGGCAGCTGCTGCAAGCTTACAGGTTTAGGCCTCAGGGGGGCCTTGCCTCTGTGGGCAGCTGTCCTCTGTTTATTTCTCTCATCTATACCAGTATTTCTGCTGTCCTTTACTAATAGTATTGTAGTTATACTGTACTAGGAGTAGGACACTCACTGACTGTCACTGTTTATAGGCTACTAGCTAGCTCCTGCGTGTGTGCACTCACTCACTGTCTGTGTGTACACACACTCTATTTCCTTCTGATTACTGATAGATTATTGTTAGTTAGTTGTACTTACTTACTACTTACTCTTACTGTACCCGTAGGGACACTCACTGTCACTGTTCATATAGGCTACTAGCTCCTGCGTGTGCGCACTGCACTCACTGTCTGAGTGTACACACACAACACACACTCTATTTCCTTCTGATCGCTGATTGATTATCGTAATTAGTTAGTTGTACTTACTGTTACTACTTACTCTTACTGTACTAGGAGTCTAGGACACTCAGTCACTGTCCATAGGCTACTAGCTCCTGCGTGCGTGCACTCACTGTCTGAGTGTACACACACCCACACTCCATTTCCTTCTGATCGCTGATTGATTATCGTAATTAGTTAGTTGTACTTACTGTTACTACTTACTCTTACTGTACTAGGAGTCTAGGACACTCAGTCACTGTCCATAGGCTACTAGCTCCTGCGTGCGTGCACTCACTGTCTGAGTGTACACACACCACCCACACTCTATTTCCTTCTGATCGCTGATTGATTATTGTAATTAGTTAGTTCTACTTACTGTTACTACTTACTCTTACTGTACTAGGAGTCTAGGACACTCAGTCACTGTGTTCATAGGCTACTAGCTCCTGCGTGCGTGCACTCACTGTCTGAGTGTACACACACCCACACTCCATTTCCTTCTGATCGCTGATTGATTATTGTAATTAGTTAGTTCTACTTACTGTTACTACTTACTCTTACTGTACTAGGAGTCTAGGACACTCAGTCACTGTGTTCATAGGCTACTAGCTCCTGCGTGCGGTCACTCACTGTCTGAGTGTACACACACCCACACTCCATTTCCTTCTGATCGCTGATTGATTATTGTAATTAGTTAGTTCTACTTACTGTTACTACTTACTCTTACTGTACTAGGAGTCTAGGACACTCAGTCACTGTGTTCATAGGCTACTAGCTCCTGCGTGCGTGCACTCACTGTCTGAGTGTACACACACCCACACTCCATTTCCTTCTGATCGCTGATTGATTATTGTAATTAGTTAGTTCTACTTACTGTTACTACTTACTCTTACTGTACTAGGAGTCTAGGACACTCAGTCACTGTGTTCATAGGCTACTAGCTCCTGCGTGCGTGCACTCACTGTCTGAGTGTACACACACCCACACTCCATTTCCTTCTGATCGCTGATTGATTATCGTAATTAGTTAGTTGTACTTACTGTTACTACTTACTCTTACTGTACTAGGAGTCTAGGACACTCAGTCACTGTCCATAGGCTACTAGCTCCTGCGTGCGTGCACTCACTGTCTGAGTGTACACACACCACCCACACTCTATTTCCTTCTGATCGCTGATTGATTATTGTAATTAGTTAGTTCTACTTACTGTTACTACTTACTCTTACTGTACTAGGAGTCTAGGACACTCAGTCACTGTGTTCATAGGCTACTAGCTCCTGCGTGCGTGCACTCACTGTCTGAGTGTACACACACCCACACTCCATTTCCTTCTGATCGCTGATTGATTATTGTAATTAGTTAGTTCTACTTACTGTTACTACTTACTCTTACTGTACTAGGAGTCTAGGACACTCAGTCACTGTGTTCATAGGCTACTAGCTCCTGCGTGCGTGCACTCACTGTCTGAGTGTACACACACCCACACTCCATTTCCTTCTGATCGCTGATTGATTATTGTAATTAGTTAGTTCTACTTACTGTTACTACTTACTCTTACTGTACTAGGAGTCTAGGACACTCAGTCACTGTGTTCATAGGCTACTAGCTCCTGCGTGCGTGCACTCACTGTCTGAGTGTACACACACCCACACTCCATTTCCTTCTGATCGCTGATTGATTATTGTAATTAGTTAGTTCTACTTACTGTTACTACTTACTCTTACTGTACTAGGAGTCTAGGACACTCAGTCACTGTGTTCATAGGCTACTAGCTCCTGCGTGCGTGCACTCACTGTCTGAGTGTACACACACTAAATTTACTTGTGATTACTACTGATTATTGTAACTGCTAGTTGTACTTTCTGACTGTTACTACTTACTTACTGTACTAGGGGACACTCACTCAGTCACCTCACCAACCAACCCACTCCATTAAAGTACCCCACTTTTCACCCGCCCTTTTAAAAAACTTTTGTCTATACGCCCAAAACATTGAAGATGTCTGGAAGTGGCAGCCAGCGCGGTTTGGGCAAGGGGAAGGGCAGCAAGGGAATCAGGAGGAGAGGGAGCAGCATTGTGGCAAGCCGCGGGCGCGCCACCATGCACAGTTCCGCAGCAGCAGCAGCAGCGTCAGTGGCTAACATTCCTCCCATAGCCACTGGCCGTGGACGCCTTGGGCGCCGCCCAGCAGGAGCATCTGCAACTCACGCTGCAGAGACACAGCAGCAGCAGCGTGTAGCACCTGCTCCCATTTTCCTCCAGCCGGGTCGGAAATGTCCCATTGAGGAAAAGGATGCAGACACTGTGGTGCAACTCATGACGGAGGATGAGCAGCCCGCCATCAGCTCTGCATCCGAGGCCTCCACCCTCACCACCACCACCACCACCACCCCTGTTCGCAGCATCCGCCCAGCAGGGCCTGGGGAGGAGGCCAGTTCACCATCAGTCGCCGACCTGTCACTCAGCAGTCTTTTTACCCCAGGCACCATCAGGGTATTGTCTGCTGTTGTTGGCGATTTTGAGGAGGAGATGCTGATGGGCACTTTGGGGGAGGAGGGATTGGACAGCAAGACTGTGGCGACAGTCAAGCGTCCCATCCATGCATCAGGAGAGGAGTTTGGGGGGTCATCATCCCAGCAGGACATGTTTCAGGAGGGGCATGATGATGATGACCCGGTGACAGACAGAGACTGGGTGCCACCACCTCCAGGGGATGTCGTCCTCAGCAGCTCTGAGGAGGAGGAGGAGGATGCGCTTGTGGGCCTTGCAAGGAGGCGCATCATTGCAAGCATTGGCAGCGTCCCACAGCCTGCTGGTGTCTCAGGCTCAGCAGCAGCAGCAGCAGCATCAGCCAGTACCACCACCAGCCGCACCCAAGCCCCCCCCCCAACCACCACAGGGAGACAGGCAGCAGCGCTTCCATGCCGTAGGGGGATGTTTCTGTCACCAATCTGGCGGTTTTTCACCATGCCCACTGTGTACAGCAAGTACGCCACTTGCAACCACTGTCAGCGGAAGTTGAGCAGAGGTGCAGACCCCTTAAAGTTCAGCACCAGCTCGCTCATCAACCACCTTGCGGCTAAACATTTCCACCAGCATGAGGAGTTCCAGAGGCTGAAGGCATCTGGTGCTGGCAGTGGCACCACACCCATCACTGCACAGCCTTCAGCAGCAGCAGCAGCAACAGCAGCCACCCGCCCTCCTGCTCCTCCAGCAGCACCAGCAGGAGTGCGGAAACGCACTGCTCCTCCCCCCTCTGCAACTCCTGCCGCCGACACTGAGGCCTGTTCTGGCAGCCAGTCCTCAGTGGCCTCCTCTGCTGTGTCTGCTGATTCCCGTGTCAGCAAAAGGCCACGCCAGAGCCTTTTGAGCGAGTCCTTCCAGGGGGTGGTTAGGGCTCTGCCTCCCAGCAGCCGTCGCGTGCGGCAGCTGAACGGCTTGCTGGCACGGGCCATGTGCTCCCAACTCCTGCCGTACACGCTCGTGCAGGAGGGGAGCGACATTCGTGCGCTGCTTGCTTGCGCAGCCCCAGACTGGCAGCTCCCCAGCAGACACTTCTTTGCCCGCAAGGCCATTCCTGCACTGCACCGCTTTGTGATGGCCAATGTGGAGCGAGGGCTGGAGCACGCGGTTGGTGAAAGGGTCCACGTCACCATGGACTCCTGGAGCAGCCGCTTCGGGACAGGCCGCTACCTGTCCTTCACTGTCCACTGGGTCAGCTTGGTGGAAGGGGGTGAGGATGGGAGAGCAGCAGCGGGCACAGCAGCAGCAGCAACACAGTGGGTGGTGCCACCCCGCAGGGTCAGGGGAACTGCAGCAGGTTCCTCCGATCCTCTGCCATCCTCCGGCACACCTGGCCAAACCCCCCGCCTCAGCAGCAGCGTGAAGGCCCGCCACTGCCAAGCGCTGCTGCACTTGGTCAGCCTTGGGAAGACCAAGCTGACGGCAACCCATGTGTTGGCCAAACTCCAGGAGCAGGAGAGGATTTGGCTGACCCCCAGAGGCCTCAGAGTCGGAGAGGTGGTGGCCGACAATGGGGCCAATCTGGTTGCCGCAATAGACAGGGGAAACCTGACCCACATCCCCTGTCTTGCCCACGTGCTGAACCTGGTGGTGCAGAAGTTCCTGCGCACCTACCAGGGGATGGGCGAACTGCTGGAAACGGCAAGGAATGTTGTGCGTCACTTCCGGCGCTCGGCTGCAGCCTGTGCGAGCCTGGAAGACGTGCAAAAGGAGCTGGATCTGCCACGCCATCGGCTGATCCTTGACGTTCCGACTCGCTGGAACTCCACCCTGGCGATGTTGGAGCGTCTGGTTGAACAGAGGCACGCTGTCAAACAGTACCTTGCCCTGGCCACTGTTTCCGCAGCTCAGAGAAGGGACAAGACCAGCAACATCCCGTCCATCGTCCCCGATGATGACTGGAGGCACATGCAGCAGGTGTGCTTTGTGCTGGCTCCCTTCCTGCAGGCCACAAACATGGTGAGCAGGGACCATGCTATGGTCTGCGAGTGGGTGCCCCTGGTTTCTCTGCTGAACAGGGCCCTCGATGCTTTGCTGGAACAGGGAGCGGCAGCCTTGGACCAGCAGGAGCGGCAACCAGCTGCGCAGTCCACCTCTGAGGGGGAGGAGGAGGAGGACTTGGTGGAGGTCCCTGACCTGGCTGCTGATGAGGGGGATCAGCACAGCGCAGCTGAGTTGGTGCGGGGGTGGAGAGAGGATGAGGCGGCAGAGGAGGAGGATGAGGACAGCACTGACGTCGATGTGCCAGCAGACGTGGCCCGCCTCTTCCCAATGGCAGCGCACATGCTGACGTGCCTGCGCAGGGACCCCAGGGTGATCCAGATGAAGCAGAGGGAGGACATCTGGATCAGCATGATGTTGGACCCACGCCTCAAGGGGAAGTTGAGCCAGTTCCTGCCGCCTGCAGGAGGAGACCCAGCGCAACAAATAAGGAGCTTGCAGCAGGCCCTTGTTGAGCGCTTGGAGGAAGCCTTCCCCCAGCCTTCCACCCCCACTGTCCAGCAGCCAGCACAGAGGCAGCAGCAGGTGCCTGCATCCAGCAGCAGCAAGCGCCCCACAGACCTGCTGTCTCTCAGCCACGAGCTCTACAGGACTGTAGAGGCTCCGGCAGCAGTGACTAGAGAGGAGATGCATGCAGCAGCATCCTCCTCCGGTCACAGCCAGCGTCTGACCCGCATGGTGGCTGACTACATGGGGTCGTACAGCGGGCTTGACAGCGATGCCCCTGTTGATCCCATGGAGTATTGGGTCAAGCGCATGGAGATCTGGAGCGAGCTGGCGCAGTACGCCCTGGAAGTGCTGTCCTGCCCCCCTTCCAGCGTGCTGTCCGAGCGCTGCTTCAGTGCAGCTGGTGGCGTGGTCACCGAGAAACGCTCACGTCTGTCTCACAAGTCTGTGGACAGACTGACGTTTCTCAAGATGAACCAGGCGTGGGTGGAAGGCGAGTTCCTGGCCCCTGTTGTCGGCGAGAGGGGGACATGAACTGGCTGCCGGAACCATCGTTAATGTGCCTTACCACCCTTTACCACCTCCTGGCTCCTGCTCACTAAGCCAGCCTGGTTCACTTTGACTATTACGTCGCCTGCAGCCACACATTTTACACCTACAGTGGGCTGCTGTGTACTGCCCTTCTGCTGTCTGTCTGTGTTTCCCACTGCCAGGGTACACAGAATTACCTTCTTCTGCTGCCACTCTGCCACCAGCTATTACGTCAAACAATAGCTATATTGGTTGCAAAACCAAAACCAAACAAACCATTAAAAAAAAAAAAGGTTTAATTTTTCTGAGGTGCCCGGGTTGAAAACTGTGTTGTTCCAGTTGTGTATTGGACACAATGTGGGCTGCACGACCGCTGTCTGGGACCTCCTGTTGTGTTTATTTACAGCCCTGGTATCACCGCTAGGTACCAGGGCTATTATGTCACGCTGCCTACCTGCTGCCACACTCACACTGCTCCTCCATACCTCCTTCTGCTGCTGCTGCTGCTGTCTGTCTGTGTTTCCCACTGCCAGGGTACACAGATGATTTACCTTCTGCTGCCACTCTGCCACCAGCTATTACGTCAAACAATAGCTGCTCGCCTACTCCTCCATTCCTCCTCCTGCTGCTGCTGTCTGTCTGTGTTTCCCACTGCCAGGGTACACAGAATTACCTTCTTCTGCTGCCACTCTGCCACCAGCTATTACGTCAAACAATAGCTATATTGGTTGCAAAGCCAAAACCAAACAAACCATTAAAAAAAAAAAAAAGGTTTCATTTTTCTGAGGTGCCCGGGTTGAAAACTGTGTTGTCCCAGTTGTGTATTGGACACAATGTGGGCTGCACGACCGCTGTCTGGGACCTCCTGTTGTGTTTATTTACAGCCCTGGTATCACCGCTAGGTACCAGGGCTATTATGTCACGCTGCCTACCTGCTGCCACACTCACACTACTCCTCCATACCTCCTCCTGCTGCTGCTGCTGCTGTCTGTCTGTGTTTCCCACTGCCAGGGTACACTACACAGATGATTTACCTTCTGCTGCCACTCTGCCACCAGCTATTACGTCAAACAATAGCTGCTCACATTACTCCTCCATTCCTCCTGCTGCTGTTGCTGTCTGTCTGTGTTTCCCACTGCCAGGGTACACAGAATTACCTTCTGCTGCCACTCTGCCACCAGCTATTACGTCAAACAATAGCTATATTGGTTGCAAAACCAAAACCAAACAAACCATTAAAAAAAAAAAAAAAAGGTTTAATTTTTCTGAGGTGCCCGGGTTGAAAACTGTGTTGTCCCAGTTGTGTATTGGACACAATGTGGGCTGCACGACCGCTGTCTGGGACCTCCTGTTGAGTTTATTTACAGCCCTGGTATCACCGCTAGGTACCAGGGCTATTATGTCACGCTGCCTACCTGCTGCCACACTCACACTACTCCTCCATACCTCCTCCTGCTGCTGCTGCTGCTGTCTGTCTGTGTTTCCCACTGCCAGGGTACACTACACAGATGATTTACCTTCTGCTGCCACTCTGCCACCAGCTATTACGTCAAACAATAGCTGCTCACATTACTCCTCCATTCCTCCTGCTGCTGTTGCTGTCTGTCTGTGTTTCCCACTGCCAGGGTACACAGAATTACCTTCTGCTGCCACTCTGCCACCAGCTATTACGTCAAACAATAGCTATATTGGTTGCAAAACCAAAACCAAACAAACCATTAAAAAAAAAAAAAAGGTTTAATTTTTCTGAGGTGCCCGGGTTGAAAACTGTGTTGTCCCAGTTGTGTATTGGACACAATGTGGGCTGCACGACCGCTGTCTGGGACCTCCTGTTGTGTTTATTTACAGCCCTGGTATCACCGCTAGGTACCAGGGCTATTATGTCACGGCGAGCTGCCTGCCTCATTGACTGCCTGCTGCCACACACTCATCCTCCTCCTCCTGCTGCTGAATTTACCTCCTGCTGTCTTTGTGTTTTGCCAGGGAGCACATACAATGGCGCTTCCAACATGCGTGCGCCCACCAGCTATTTGTTACGCTCAAAAATAGCTGCATTTCTTTAAAAAAAAAATTGAAAAGAGAAATACGTGAAGAAGAAGAAGACGATATTGAAAAAGAAGGAGAAGGAGAAGATGAAGATGAAGAAGAAGATGAAGAAGAAGATGAAGAAAATGATGAAGAAGAAGATGAAAAAGAAGAAGAAGATGAAAAAGAAGAAGAAAGATGAAGAAGATGAAGAAGAAGAAGATGAAGAAGAAGAAGAAGATGATGAAGAAGATGATGAAGAAGAAGAAGAAGAAGAAGAAGAAGAAGAAGAAGAAGAAGAAGAAGAAGAAGAAGAAGAAGAAGAAGAAGAAGAAGAAGAAGAAGAAGAAGAAGAAGAAGAAGAAGAAGAAGAAGAAGAAGAAGAAGAAGAAGAAGAAGAAGAAGAAGAAGAAGAAGAAGAAGATGATGATGATGATGATGATGATGATGATGATGATGATGATGATGATGATGATGATGATGATGATGATGATGATGATGATGATGATGATGAAGAAGAAGAAGATGATGAAGAAGAAGAAGATGAAGAAGAAGAAGATGAAGAAGATGAAGAAGAAGAAGAAGATGAAGATGAAGAAGAAGATGAAGAAGATGAAGAAGAAGATGATGAAGAAGAAGAAGAAGAAGATGATGAAGAAGAAGAAGAAGAAGAAGATGATGAAGAAGAAGAAGAAGATGATGAAGAAGAAGAAGAAGAAGAAGACAATATAGAAGAAGAAGAAGAAGATATAGAAGAAGAAGATCTAGAAGAAGAAGAAGAAAGATAAAGAAGAAGAAGAACAAGTATATACAGTAACACTACTGAACAAAATTAAGGACACAACTTCTCTTTCCACATTTTTTTTTTAAAGGAACATCCCCACATAATCACTTGCTGTTGTTACTTGGAAAAAAAGATGTTTCTTGCATCATTCACCCTCAAAACAAGTGTTGGAAGCTATTTAAGGCCAATTCGAATAGTCAGCTCGAATAGTGAGCTCGAATACCGACTCGAATAGTGAGCTCGAAGTCCGAGGTCGAATCGAATAGTAAAAATTATTCGACTCGAATATTCGACTGACCTCGAATAATTTACTATTCGAATTCGACCAAACTCGAATTTTAAAAAGGGGTATTTGAGCACCACTGGTCCTGACTATCCTCTGATGCAGCTCCCCAATCTCTATACCCTAGTTCTCCTGCACATCATGCAATTACATGCAATGTGCAGTAGAACAAAGAAGTAGAGAGTGGGTGGCCGTGGTGGAGGATGGATGGAACTCAGGAGACAGGGTTCTGGAGATAGTAAGGCTTCCCATAAAGCATGTCTGCTGCTCTTATCTCAGCCTTAGTACTGGTGGAGCAAAGGAGGTGGCCCTAGGAGAGAAAGGGAGGGGGAGACGTTGGGGCCCTCTCCCATGTACCTTAACCTAATTTAGGCCATTGGCTGGAGCCTCAGTCGCCTCGGTCACCCCTTGAAAAGTTACATCCGGTGTGCCCCCCACTTCCTTTGTGACATCACTGCAGTACTTGTCTATATTTATACAAATTTGATGACAAAAGTGGAATTTCCCTTCCAGCATTCTACACTCACCATGGGTAATAACACCAACCTTTGCAGAAATACTCTTTGTTGACCTAATTAAAAGGAACTCAAGGAGTGAGACCAATGGAAGCTGCTATATTTATTTCCTTTTAACCAATACCAGTTGCCTTGCAGTCATGGTAATCTTTCTGATCAGTAGGGTCTAAATCACACACCTGAAACAATCATGCAACTAATCTTGTTAGATTTGTCATAAGCATTTGTCTGATCTACATACTTGCTCAGGGTCCATGGCTAAAAGTATTAGAGGCAGATGATCAGCAGAGCAGCCATGCAATGTGCATTATTTAAAAGGAAATAAACATGTCAGCCATAGTCCATTTCCCTCTCACCTCGGGTTCACTTCATGAATTCTAGTTTAAATAGGCAAACAGCAAATTACATTTTAGTGGTTAAGAATGAAGTGGTTAAAAACTCTGACATTTAAAAGAAAGTGTAAAATACAAGGAATATGAAGTCTGACATCGCTATTCCTTTCGAAAAAGAAACCCTTGTTGCTTGTCTGTCATGTTATTCATCTGCCTCTAATGCCATCTGAGTCACTTACCCATAACAAGTATGGCGAGGTGTACTGCTGCTGGATGCATGACTCAGACACAACTGAAAGCCAAGAGCTCAGAATCAGTCAGGCAACTGGCATTGCTAACAGGGAATGAATACAGCAGTCTCCAGGGAGCTCTCATGTCTGCTTTTTATGTCAGTTACTGCAGGTTTTTATTAAATCAGCATATTGTATGAAGTAAATATCAGCATTAGTGATGAGTGAATTTATCCAGTTGTGCTTTGCCTGAAATTTTGTGAATATTCAGTAAATTTCACTAAAAATGAAACCTGACAAAAATGCACTAAAGTCTATAAGAAAGGTGATTTTAAATGAAAATTCTTATTGTAATTTTGCAGGTCATTATAGTAGATTTAAATAACTACCATATGCAGAATGTTTAGTCATTACCTAATCCTGATTCTCTGTAGTTTTGTAGCCTGAACTCTAATTCAGCCAATATCTGTTTTTGTAGAACGAACTTTAACCAAAGATTAAACTTAATCACAATCAGTAGCTAATACCCCCTTTCCCTCTAGAAATCTTTACCTTTTCTCGAACAGATCATCGGTGGTCTGTATGGCTGATATTGTGGTGAAACCCCTCCCACAGTGTGATGTCATGACCATGGTCCTGACAGTTTGCTGTCTGTGAACCTCGTTGCATTGTGGGAAATAAAGGCTGTTTCCTACTGCCAAGCAAGCAATATTTCCCTCTGTGCATAGAACTTTCAGTAACAATAGATCAGTAACTGCACAGATCACCAGGCAGAACTAAAGTTGTTGCCACCTGTGATAAATTTCAGAATGTAAGTAAATGGGCAAACACTAAATAATGTATAGATATTGTAAAAAATAAGCAATTTTATTCAATTTGTTATTTTCATTACAGTTCCTCTTTAGGGCTCCTTCACACTAGGGGTGTTTTCGGCCTTTTTCCAAGTGCATGCGATTTTTAAAATCGCCCACAAAACGCTTGTGCAATAAATGTCTATGAGAAGGTTCATATCAGCGCGGTTCGTGCGCTGTGCATTCAGCAAGGCGGTGCCTGTACCATTTCGGGGGGCGATTTTGCCTCATTGGAAGGTATAGGAAAGATGCAAATGCTTACAAAATCGCTTTGTGCAGCGATTGCATTCGCGTTTTTTAGAATAAAAATATTATTTTCCGGGTCAAACAGTTTACTTCCTGACTTGCGTCAGGGAGTGAATTACAAAACCGCTCTGGAAAAGCACTTAGAAAAGCGCTTTTACCAGAAACGCAGCGCGCAGTGGAGCGCCGGGATGGGGAACCGCTTGCATTTTCGATTTTAGGTGTGAATGAGGCCTAAAAGTGTTAGTACATTTTTACTGAAGCATGTTTAAAATAGCATTAAATGTTATAAATGCCGAGAATAGGGTGTTGGTAATCAACCTGCAAATGAAAAATGCATAATTTTCACAACTCTACATTGACTAGCACTATTGCCAAATAGAGTATTTACAGTACGTATGTCAGTTTTTGTTATGATGACATTTGTATTGTATCTTTCCTTTTGTTTTGTTGCTAGTATCCCATTTGATGTTTCTAGTGTAGAATTTTACTAAAGGCTGTCTTCTGTGTGTATTTTAGGACCAGCTCCCTGTATCTGGTAGTGAAGTCTACACAGCTGCAGCAGAATTCTGGAAACCTTGGTTGTGTGAAGAAGCACTTACCACTTTCCGGAAAGGTAAACCTGTATTACGTGATGTGGCCTGACACTGCATATCTGTAACACAATAGCATGGGACTTAACCAAATGAGGAAATAGCAAGAAAAAAATGTAAATTTCCTGATTTACACAACAGGCTTTCAAATTTTACAGCGGTGGGACATGCAGGTATTAAAGTGGCCACTAACGGTACAATTGGTCAAACAATTGTTTACAAACTATTTTTTTGTATGAAAGACTGGAAATGATCATTTGAGACCACTAATGGATCAAAATCTCTTAACCAATGCAATCAAATTGACAGGATTGATCTGAAAATCAGATCCATTTCATTAATCTGATTGGTTGGATTTTTACTGGTCCCAGACCATTACTGGTCCCAAACGATCATTTCCGATTGTTTATATGAAGAATCGCTGGTAAACAATCGTTTGGCAAATTGTATCGTTACTGGCCACCTTTACTGTTATTTTAATTTTAGATTACCACTAAAGGAATCAGTGTGTTGCGGGTATTACTGGCATTTGTACATATGTGATATATACAGTATGTGAAGTGTCTTCTGCTACTTACAAAACTCTGAACCTTGCAGTGAGGGGGAATTCTATACCGTGCCTTATCAGAGTACCATAGCAAGCGCTACAAACGTATGCCTGCTAATTGGCAATGACGAGAGCTATACTCGTCCTGCCCTGAGCCCCTGCGGGTCCAATCACTTTAAAGGACATTATCCCCGCACTTTGATTGGCTGGCTGTCAAGTTTCCTATCAAGTGTCAGGCAGCCTATTGGGCTTTTCAAAGTGCAGGGAAAATGTCCATTAGGACCGCACATGAACAAATAGCTGATAATGCACAGGGACTCTAAAATGTACACACAAATACTAGAACTGCATACAGTACAATGAAAAAAGGCGCCTGCGAATTTGGGCACCAGGTAAATACTGTTAGTAAAATATCAGTAATGTTAAAACTAAAACTAACACTAACACCTACCAATACCAAACACTAAGGACCCCAATGACTACAGCTAACACTAACTAGTGACCTCTTCCACAGCGCTTGGCTATACGTTATTATATGTAATAATATAGACAGTGTATGTACAGTATTTATTTAAATATCCGCTTCCAGAATCTAAGATCATAAATAGGCAGCATGCAGCCCTGAAACAAATTAATTAGACAGTATGTGCCCTTCAAGCAACAAAATGTGATTTCATGCACACCCTAAACAACATAATAAGACAGCATGACCACCCAAAGCAACATAATAAATCAGAAAACACCCTAAATAACTCAGTGTGTATCCCCTAAAGAGTGTGCAACCCTTTAAACAATGTAAATAGGAGGCATATTCCACCCACAACAACATAATTTCGTAGAACAATCCATTAAAAAAAAAAATTAGGCATAATGCAACCCTAAACTACCAAAATTAAGCAGAGGGTCCCAACATAATTAGGAACACCCAAATATAATTAGGCAGCATAAAAACCAGAAATAGATAAGAGAGTCCACCCAAACATAGTTAGGCCATGTGTCTCTAAACATAATTAGGCAGTGTGATCCCAAAATAATCAGGCAATGTGGCCCCAAACATAATTAGGTGCAAATGCTCCCAAAACATAAACAAGCATCCAAAAAAACATAATTATTCAGTGAGCCCTCATAACACAAGTAAGTTGCGTGCCACCCAAACATAACAAGGCAGTGGCCCCAAAACATAATTAAATACCCCATGTCATTGATGGTCAGTGGTGCCGTGCCGCACCTGTAACAAGACTATACTGAGAGACTTAGGTTATGCAGTAAAAAAAAAGAAGACAAAGACTTATATAGCGCTTTTCTCCTGGCGGACTCAAAGCGCCAGAGCTGCAGCCACTAGGACGCGCTCTATAGGCAGTAGCAGTGTTAGGGAGACTTGCCTAAGGTCTCCTGCTGAATAGGTGCTGGCTTACTGAACAGGCAGAGCCGAGGTTCGAACCCTGGTCTCCCGTGTCAGAGGCAGAGCCCTTAACCATTACACTATCCAGCCACCACAGTATAGCACCTATCACTAGTCCACATCATACAATTGCAAATGTCTCCAAGACTGCTGGATGATATACAGTGTATATATATTCTGTAGGTGGTTTGGAACTTTTTTAATACCTCTGGAATAAATATTGCAGCATTAGCTGTTCCTTTATAATGTCATAAATTGAGACCATGTAGAACTGCACTTTTCAACAGTAGCTTACTTGTTTTCTCCAACTATTAATATGATGCACAAACGGAGAAAAATCTAGGACACAAGGTAGGAAGAAAATGTTATGTCAATGTTTTTATTTTTATAACAATAAATGTATTGTTACTCAAGTCACACTTCATTTTTCAAAGTCACATCAGTAGCCAAAGCTTTAAAGTATGCCCATGTATTCTTGCATCAAAAGATATCTCAGAGCATCTCTGTGAAAGAGAATTGCGACCAATATGCATGTTGTGTCCTTATAGCCTTGTAATTGCTCCTTGTTCTCTATTCCTTATTTTACAGAAGAAAGGAAATGTTAATGTTCTTCCATTTTTTATGGAAGTGATTATTTCTGAGTTTACATATTCAGCTGAAATACAGTTTTTGTGGCACTGGTGGGGTGAAGTGCTCTATCAATATGTTTCTCACTTATCATCAGGGGCGTAGCAATAGGGGTTGCAGAGGTTGCGACCGCATCGGGGCCCTTGAGCCAGAGAGGCCCCGAAGGGCCCTCCCTCAACTACAGTATTAGCTCTCTATTGGTCCTGTGCTCATAATAATCTCTTCTATAGATACTTTAAATCGGGTCAGGAAAATATGGCGTGGGGAAAAAATGGCGCACAGTGATAAATCTTTTAAAACGGTATTTATAGTTTTAAGGATATGCAGTAACTTTATTTAAAACGCTATTTATCGTTGGTCTGACTCCCGCCCCTCATGTCCTGCGGTGTCCCCCGTTCCTGTCTTCTGCTTCCCCCGCCCCCCTCGCACGTCCAATTTTGTCTCCCAGTGATTTCATCTCTGCCCCGGACTGGAGTGTAATGCTACAACAGTCCTACCTAAGCAGATCTTACGAACAGCTGGTGGATGTATCTGCTCGCTGCCGCCGGAGACTTTCTGATGCACCAATCACGTTGGGGGCGCTGCTCCAGAATTGCCAATCACCGCTGCTCATTTCTCTGCTCCGTCTGCTAATTGGACCCAATGCTCCCGCCTCCGAGACCATCGCGTCCAATTAGCAGACGGAGCAGAGACATGAGCAGCGGTGATTGGCAGTTCTGGAGCAGCGCCCCCAGCGTGATTGGTGCTTTAGAAAGTCTCCAGCGGCAGCGAGCAGATACATCCACCAGCTGTTCGTAAGATCTGCTTAGGTAGGACTGTTGTAGCATTACACTCCAGTCCGGGGCAGAGATGAAATCACTGGGAGACAAAATTGGACGTGCGAGGGGGGCGGGGGAAGCAGAAGACAGGAACGGGGGACACCGCAGGACATGAGGGGCGGGGGTCAGACCAACGATAAATAGCGTTTTAAATAAAGTTACTGCATATCCTTAAAACTATAAATACCGTTTTAAAAGATTTATCACTGTGCGCCATTTTTTCCCCACGCCATTTTTGACTGTACGCCTTTAAATAGTGGTAATCATTAACAAACTGTTCTGCTCACCTTCTTGCACCCCTGACACTGTAGTTGCCATTGGCAGGTTTTCGTGCGCCGTATCAATTGTTATGTATAGAGTGCTTGGGGGGCCCCACTGTAAAACTTGCATCGGGGCCCATAGCTCCTTAGCTACGCCACTGCTCATCATGCAAAATGTCTTCCCCTTTCTAAAGTGACACCTTCTTTTATACCATGTCAGTATCCTTCTTAACTCGGTCATGTGTAAAAAACTCAGCTTCAAGAGTTAAAGCTGGCCATGCACTGCACATTTGGCCATCAGATAGATCCCATTCAGATCATTATCTGATTCAAACCCTCCACACACTACACACAGATTTTCAATAGATTTCAGCATAAAATGTATTGAAAATCTGTGCGCACCTGCCGGTTATCCAGTACCCATCCCCCCACGGGCCATGCATTGTGGGGGCAGCTTGTCCTCTCCTGTCTGTGACATGGTTCCTGTGTCTTCTCTCCTCATTATCTCCTTCTTGTCTCTTCACTCCGAGTCCTCAGGCTCTTGTGTGACAAAACTAATGCTATAGTGGGAAAGAACTAGGGTCACCATGGCATGTACCTTATGTGACCACTAGAGGCCTGTAGTATTTGGCCTCTAGCATTTGGGCTGTCACACAGGCATCCTGGAACTCCAGAGTGACGAGAGAAGAAGGAGCAGCCAGCGGGGAGAGAAGAGATTGGAACCGCACTGCGAACAGGTGAGATTAACTTCATCACTCATTGAATTGATTGCTGCAAGCAATGCACTCCCAATCGGGCACCGATTGACTGAAATTTTTTGTACTGCACTATTAAACAAATTGACAGTTTTCGTCTGAAAATCATTTGATCATTTGCGACTTTCCCTCTAGCATTACTCTGTACAGGGAGAAATGCTCGCGTGTCACATATACAGTACTTATACTGGGGGCAACTATACTGACTACCTATATTGGGGGCAACTATACTGTCTACCTATATTGGAGGCACCTACTTAGCTAACCTATACTGGGGGCCCCTATCTAACCTATACTGGGGGCATCTATACTGGCTACCTATACTGAAGGCACCTACCTAGCTAACCTATACTGGGGGCAACTATACCTGCTACCTATACTGGAGGCACCTACCTAGCTAACCTATACTGGGGGCAACTATACTGGCTACCTATACTGGAGGCACCTACCTGTCTAACCTATACTGGGGGCACCTACCTATTTAACCTATACTGGGGCAACTATACTGGCTACCTATGCTGGAGGCACCTATGCCTGGCTTCTTATACTGTGGGGGGACCTATACCTGGCTACCTATACTGGGGCAACTAGACCTGGCTAACCTTGGCTAACCTATACTCCATGTGGGGGGGGGGGGAGGCGCAATTTTTACACCCTGGGTGCAATTTAGCCTAGAAACTGCCCTGGTCATATCAGACATGCACTACTTTGTAGCAGTAATGCATTCCTTGTTCATCTCTGGCACAGACAGTAGCTTTTAATTTTATCCAAAGACATTACTGTTAACCAGGCCACCTTCATAACTTTTGCCCATTTTGTCATGAAACAGGAGGATACTATTCTCAGATCTACAAATCAAATGCATCAACTCCTCTGAGAATCATTAGTTTAAACACAAATCTGTACTACGGTCCCAATAAGGAAACATTCAATGTTACCGACCCTGCTGATCAATTTGCCTGGCTGGAGGAAACACTGCAATATTCTCGCCAAAACAATGAAAAGGTAACCCAACTTGGAAATACCAATTTTGTTAAAAATGATTCAACATCTGTAATTGTGATAGAAACCATTTTGTAATTTAAAATGTTTGTGTGCTTAAACTTAAAGGATCTATAAGCTGAAAAAAAGTACTGCAGCTTACTTACTTGTGGCTTCCTCAAGCCCCTAGAAGTCTCTGTGTCTCTCGCTGCAGTTCCGATGTCACCCAGTCTTCTGGTGTCCCCTTTGTAGCAGCTTCCGAAGTGGCTGGGTTGGCGGCTTCTGCGCATGCGCATCACTCCCATGGTCGGGGGCATTCTGCATAAGCCTGCACAAAACGCTTCCAGCCATGGGATTGTGTGTAGAAGCTGCTACCAAGAGGGCACCAGAAGACTGGGTGACATCGGATTACATTACAAAAATTACAATTACTAAGAGGACAGCAATTTAAAAGTATAGCATGCCTTCTTTAGTATATATAACAGTTTCCAATGTCCAAATTTAATATTTTAAGCATATAAATATCATCACATATCATGGATGTCTTACAAGATAAAGGTAGTCACAGAAGTTATTTTAAGCTAGCCGAGTAAGCAGCGGTACACTCAGCCACCTCTAGAAAGCCAGTATCAATAGGTACAAGTGTGAAACAAAGGATATAATAACACATTTCCAAAATGATGCAGACAATTTTTGGACTCTACACATTTCTTGTACAATGCTTATTTGCTCAGGAGCATTAGTTGCATATTTAAGAAATGCAATACAGTATTTATTTTTAAGCAACCACAGAAGTTGATATTGTTGTGGCAATTGCAGTGAGAGAGAGTGGGAAAATCTTTTTGATGGTATGTAAGTTCCAGATTTTTCTTATCTGTACTGCCATTTTAATCCTATCTGGGATTTTGTGTCCTCCCTGAGAGGTGATTAGACAGGTGCTCATCCTTTAGACTGTGATAAAAGTAATTTTTTTTCCAGCAGAAGTACATTTTTTCCACTGCCCAATACATGTGCTAGGTTTTGTAGCCACCTAGTGGCCAAATGAGATAGTAACTACAGTAAATTAAAGGAGAAAATAGTACCGGAGCTGAGAGCTCTAATAACCATTATTTAGGAAAGTAAACATGTGATGAGGAAATTAATTTATCCAGTTCTTTACTGAAGTCTGCATCATTATGAGATAAGTATACAAAAATAGTGTATCCAAGCCACTATACTGGTGTTTGTTGGCAATATTCATTTATATGTATAAAAGGTATGTGTCTGATGCATGAACTGCTGGTAAATTTACTGTACATGTATGAGTAACATGAGCATAGCTATGGTAACAAGCATTAAGCTTAAGTAGCGTTATCATAGCAATGCTCACTGTGGGTTGCGCTACCGGTGCAAAGTGGGGTGATCTGCTGGCATTAGTAACTGTAATTTTTTTTTATTATTATTGATTACAGTAATAACATTTACCATTCCTGCATCAGGCACTATGGCAGACAATGAAGGTGTTCATCAGTATTGATCCACAGGTGTAACTGTAGCAAGCATGAATTTTGCAGCAAGGTCTCCAACGAAAGCGAATGGTGCAAGCAACGTACGTGTCTCTAGAGGTGGCATATGCTCTTCCACTGAATCGCTCTTGAAATGGAAAAGAGGGTCACCCTACACTGCAAACTCATTTAAACAGAGTATTCCCCCTGTGCATCTGGTTTAAAAAAAGGGCCTTTACCTTCGAAAAACTGTAAAAAAAACTTTGAAAAGTTGGTATATACATATATCACAACTTTAAAAAAAAATTTTTAGTATTTGTGAAGGGAAAGTCTCTGAGAAGGGAAAATCCCTATCTTTTCGGAATGCTGGTAGCCGCCAAAACCGCCCCTCTCTCACACTCTCACACTCCTTTGGGCCACACTGGCCCACTTTTATTTTCGTGACCTCTGGGTCATGATGCTGGAAGGAGAGATCTCTCTCTCACAGCAGCATGCAGGGAGGCAGGAGAGCAGCAGGAGGCACGGCCAGGGAGAGAGAGCTCCCCAATGGCAGCTCTGGAAAGCCTGCAGGAATGCCCCTAGTGGGTGTTTTGAGCAGGGAATCCCTTTCCTCTATTTACCCTCCGAGATAGCGACAGATGTCTATGAGGCATGTCATGAGGCAGAGAACATGCCTCTGTGTCCCATCTGCCTCCCAAGGAGCCACCTCGGGTTCTCTCAGAGGTGGCTTTAGAACACGCGTAGCCTGGGGCGAGTGTATGCGGGACCTGGAGCCATAAGTGTAGGCCCATATACCGTACCACCACATTCACGGGCTTGTCCACCTCTAATGCAGTATGCCTTATTATTGTTTAACAAATTGTTAAAGGCCACTAAGCCAACCAATATAGGAACAATTGCAATACTTAATGTAATCAAACAGCAAATGGTGCTACCATTCTGATTTGCCGTCTGATTACATTATGTATTGTAATTATTCATATATTGGTTTAGTGGCATGTAACCAACTGATGGGTTCTAGGCAGGCTGTGAATGGGTGCTAGGCAAAATTGGAAGTCCAAAGTTTGTATTTCTATCCAGACACACTCCCAGCAAGCCTAGTACCCATCCCCAGCTCCCCTGCCAGCCTAGCACCCACCACCAGCCAGCCTAGCACCCATCCCTAACTCCTCAACCAGCCTTGTACCTATTCCCAGCTCCTCAGCAAGCTTAGAACCTATTCCTTGCTCCCCAACCAGCCTATCACCAATCCCTATTCCTAATGTTTGAGGTGACTAAACCTCCTGGATCTGCACTGTAGTGCACGCTATAGCATCTATTTGCTGTGGGCAAGTCCCACTAGTTTTATACGCAATTAAATAGCGCTGCACCTTGATACACAACCAGTCTATATTAGCTTAAATAATGATAATTGGTCTCATGTGTATATTTAAATTGTATCAAATTTTATTAATAGATATACAAATAAAAACCTGGGGTATGGATGGGATGGGGTTGGGTAAAAACACTTATGAACAGTAAACACACTGCGGGGCTACGTTTATCACTTTGCTGGCCAGCTATATTTATATATATTAAGGTTACTCATGCATACATACACTCAGCACATTCAACCTATACCGGTTTTAAACAGTGGTACCACTTAATTAGTCCTTTTGGCTGCGCAGCAGAGGGATAGATGCTGTTAGTAAGCAGTTATTAGCAAGAGTATGCTTTATGCACATGCATGCAGTTCAGTTGATGGCAAAGATCAGTCATTTAGTTGTGCCCAGGCGGCTAGTAGTGCATGCTTTAGCGTTAGAAGAGACAGATAAACCTTTAGGACTGTTTGTTTATCTGTCTCTTCTAACGCTAAAGCATGCACTACTAGCCGCCTGGGCACAACTAAATGACTGATCTTTGCCATCAACTGAACTGCATGCATGTGCATAAAGCATACTCTTGCTAATAACTGCTTACTAACAGCATCTATCCCTCTGCTGCGCAGCCAAAAGGGCTAATTAAGTGGTACCACTGTTTAAAACCGGTATAGGTTGAATGTGCTGAGTGTATGTATGCATGAGTAACCTTAATATATATAAATATAGCTGGCCAGCAAAGTGATAAACGTAGCCCCGCAGTGTGTTTACTGTTCATAAGTGTTTTTACCCAACCCCATCCCATCCATACCCCAGGTTTTTATTTGTATATCTATTAATACAATTTGATACAATTTAAATATACACATGAGACCAATTATCATTATTTAAGCTATCACCAATCCCTAGCTCTCCAAGGCATCCTAGCACCCATCCCCAGCTCCTCAGCCAGCCTAGTACCCATCCCCATCTCCCCAGCCAGCCTAGCACCCATCCCCAGCCAGCCTAGCACCCATCCCCAGCTCATCAACCAATCTAGTACCCATTCCCAGATTTCCAGCCAGCCTAGCACCCATCCCCAGCTCCCTAGTCAGCCTAGCACCCATCCCCAGCTCCCCAGTCAGCCTAGTACCCATCCCCAGCTCCCCAGCCAGCCGAGTACTCATCCCCATCTCTTCAGCCAGCTTCGAACCCATTCCTTTCTCCCCAGTCAGCCTAGAACCAATCTCCAGCTCTCCCATGAAGTCTAGCACCCATCTCCAGCTCCCCTGCCAGCCTAGAACCCATCCACAGTTCCCCATCCAGCCTAACACCCATTCCCAGCCAGACTGGGTACAAAACCTCAAGCTCCTCAGCCAGCCTCTACCTATCCCTAGCTCCCAATCAAACCTAGCACCAATCACCAGATAGTCTGGAGGCTCAAGCCTGAGCCCCCTGCGGCTCCAGTGTATGCTCGACTGACCTAAATGCCCCTGGGCCCCTCAGGCTCAGGCTCTTGCACGTTACCTTAATCTGACATTTAGCAAGCTTCACGTCAGTTCAGAAATTCATTACAAAAAAGCAAATGGCATAGTACAGTAAAGTATGCTGAAGACAAAAACCTAAGCAATAAAGGGAGGTTGGTGCAAAATATAAGGTGTGTAAAACAAAATAGGAAGATCTGTGTATTTGTTAATGACACACTGCTCAGAACACAAACAGCTAGACCTCTGTAGACCTTTCCTTCACCACCACCAAAATGAGCATTGCATGGCAGGCATGACTGCAGGGCCCCCTTCAGGAGCGGGGCCTGGGGCGATCGCCTCACTCGCCCCCCCCAAGGCATCATCTAGGTTCTCTTTAAGCTTGATTTTGCTGAAAATAATACCTGGATTATTCCTGGAGTTTAACAGCCTATCCCCCAGTAAGCAAAAAACATAAAAACATCCTTGGCCTGCTGAAGTGGTGTTTTCTGTAAGTCTGCCTCTTACAATAATCTATAATCTGCCTCTCAGTTCCATTCTTGTTCTTTGTAATGTGAGGAAAGTGCAGCACGGGCGCGGCGCTGGAACATTTCAGTTATAATGCTGCTGTGAGGACGAGGACAAGCAGTTCAGGTTGGTAAGAGCGGCATATGACCCCCAAAGTCAAGAGTCCTGAGTGCATTCACCTTTATCACTTAATCAGGCACAGGCTAAATCTCAGTAACAAATGATTATTGATAGTTAATTACCTGCTTGCAACAGTGCTTTGCCAGGATTTCTGGCACTTTTCCTCAATGATCACTTTCTCCTTCATAATGCCAAACCATAATGCCCCCCCCCCCATAATGCTCCCCCCAATGATGCCTGACCCAATCCTCCTCCCCAATGTCCCTCCTAATTTCTAATCCTGGCCTCCCCCAATTAAAACTCTGACATACATACTGTAGCAATATGTAGTATTGCAGTTTATCCACTAGATGTCTCACTACTATTATTAAGGATTCAGTTTTGTACAACTTGTTGGTTCCTCCCTGTGTATGTTAGAGATGGGAAGTTCGGATCTTTTCAATGATCCGGATGATTCGAATCGGATCATTGACGAGATCCGGATCTTTGATCCGAATCTCGGATCATTTTACTACCGGAAGCATTCGGGGGTGAAATGAACAGCAGGACAGGTCTGTGGACAGGAGAAGGGGAGGGGGGTGGACACACAGAGAAGGGGAGAAGATGGACAGAGGGCAGGGAGTGGACAGAGATGGGGGGAGGGACGAGCAGAGAGCAGAAATGTTTGCACGTAATACCCACATACTGCAATCATATGCTTTACATATATTTCACCTATATGTTCATCTGTACACTTTGAAAGAAAAGGTCGCACAGTGAAAGAAAGCATTCCCAGAAGATAAGTGCAGCTGTTTAGTGCCGAGTGCAGGAGGATTATATTGCCTTTCAATCACACTGTCTGCAAAGTTACTGAGCTGTGCTGACCCAAAAGTTTCCAATGTGATCACTGTGCACAACTACGGAACAGACAGCCTATAATGGGCAGCACATTGCAGCCAGTATGTGTGCTCTACACATATCTGGCAGTGGCACCCATGTCCCCTCTCTCTTATCTACCTGTCTCCCTGCAAGGCTGCCTCCCATCCAACAGAGCGATCCCTGCTTCCAGGACCCCGCTGCCCGCTGAGAGGGGGCGTGTCGCTCCTGGCCCCGCCCCTTTTGCGATCCGAATCGTTCATTTTGATGATTCGGATGATCGACTCATAAAATAGATTCGGATCAAAGATCCGAATCGTTCATGATCCGGACAACACTAGTGTATGTGTAAAGGGCACAGGCTTGTGTGATAAGCATGATTAAAGCCTCTCAGTTATAATCTACCATGCGTGTCTGCAAATAGAAGAAACCTAACATAACAAACATGGTGACAGCGGTGTACAGGACTTCAGAGTAACAGAGCAACAAACTGAACTCACAAGAAGAGGCAGCAAGCCTACAAGGAAGAGGCAGCCACAGCAACTGTGAGTAAAGTATCCCTGCACAGTTAAAGACAGCATAGAGAGTGGATTGAAACCCCCTGGGAAACTAGATGTGAGTTCATCTAATCTGGCCCAAGCATGGAAGCAATGGAAAGAAGAGTTCACACTGTATGTAGATCTCACAGTAGCAGCCAGTGATGAAAAGCACAAAATTAAACTGTTCCACTACTTAATAGGAGAGAAGGGCAGAGAAATATCACAGACTTTAGTCAGAGGAAATGACACGAGAATATGACTGTGAAAGACATTATTCAGATGTTTGATAAACAATGTGACCCTAAAAAGAATGAAACTGTGGAAAGATTTAAATTTTTTTAAATAAATCAGGAGACTGGAGAAACCATAGACAGCTATGTTACAGAACTGAAAATACTAGCAGCAAGCTGTGAGTTCGGTGATCTCAAAGACTCTCTAATCAGAGACAGGATGGTATGTGGAATCCAGGACTCTCACCTGAGAGAGAGATTACTGAGAGAGGAAAATCTAGATCTAGAGAAATGTATTAAGATATGCAGAGCCTCTCAGCTCACAAAAGACAGCCTAAAGATGATTGAAAGTTCAGCTGATATTGGTGTGCATGCTGTATCAGTCACACGCAGGAGTCAGAAGTTTCCAGAAAGCACCATACAGTGTAAATAGTGTGGAAGAAGACGAGAGAGATAAGGAGAAGTGCCCAGCATATGGACAGTTGTGCAAATCCTGTGGAAAAAAAGAATCATTTTGCCACTCAGTGCAGACAGAAAATACTAAAACAGAGACCAGTAAACACAGTGACACAGAACATAGACTCTGACAGTGCTGAAGACTTGTGGTGGATACAACTACAGCCAGCAGCAGAGAGTGTTAATATGGTAAAGCAACATGAATATAAGGATGCAAAACAACTTTTTGCAACTTTCTTGCTGGATGAGAGACCAGTCAGATTTCAGCTGGACTGTGGAGCAAGCTGCAATGTTATTCCTTATACTCTAATTAACACACAAGTAACAATTCAGCCTACAGATCAAGTATCAATGATGTATAATAAAACCACCCTGAAACCCATGGGTACATGCAGACTGAAGATAAGGAACCCATGTAATAGGGAAAGTTATAGGCTTTAATTTATTGTGGTAAATAATGGAGATCACAGTCCCCTGTTGGGAGTAAAAGCAGTTCAGGCTATGGACTTGATAAAAGTACAGTCTCACAACATTATGTCTCTGGATGTCTCCCAGCTAACCAGCATGTTGGAGCAAAAGACAAGTGGTAATCTGGATTTACAGTTTGTACGGACACATTATGCAGATCTCTTTGAGGGTGATGGTTGCCTGGAAGGCACATACAAGTTTGAAATAGACTCGTCAATACAGCCCTCTAGATTATCAACCAGAAGAGTACCTGTATCTTTAATGCAAACACTAAAGGATGAGCTAAAAGATCTACAGTCCAGACACATAATCGCACCAGTACATGAAAGTACAGACTGGATAAGCAGTTTAGTGATTGTAAAGAACCCCTCAGACAAACTAAGAATATGCATAGACCCCAAACCTCTGAATAGAGCACTGAAGAGAAACCATTACCCCATGCCTATAATAGAAGACATTTTGCCTGATTTGTCAAAAGCTAGGATTTTTTCAGTATGTTATGTTAAAAATGGATTCTGGCATGTGAAATTAGATGAGCAATCAAGTTACTTGACAACATTTTCAACTCCATTTGGGCGTTATCGGGGGCTGAGATTGCCCATGGGAGCCAGTCCCGCTCCAGGAGTCTTTCAACAAAAGTTAAATCAAGCCTTAAGGCCCATACACACGTCGGATTTTTTTAAAACGACCCGTCGTTTGGATGCCCCATCGTCCAGTCATCCGCACGTCAAATCGGGCATGTGTACAGTCCGTCGTTCAGCTGATAAGACTGGTCTTGAGCGATCCGACGTGTGTATGGACCTTTAGAAGGACTCCCAAGAATAAAAACAATAGCAGATGATATACTGATAGTTGGGGAAGGCGATGACAAGGAATCAGCAATGAAAGATCATGATCAGAAGATGATACAATTCTTGAACAGGTGTAGAGAGAAGCAAATTAAACTAAATTTGGAAAAATTCAGAATGAAAATGCCTGAAATTCCATACATTGGACGTCTGCTAACCTCAAATGGTTTGAAAGTAGATCCTGAAAAAGTAAAGGCTGTACAAGAAATGCCTACACCTACAGATGTACGAGGAGTACTGCGGTTCCTGGGTATGGTCAATAACCTTTCTAAATTCTGTAAGCATCGCTCACTCTCAGACATGTGTGAGCCGTTGAGAATATGACTGTGAAAGACATTATTCAGATGTTTGATAAACAATGTGACCCTAAAAAGAATGAAACTGTGGAAAGATTTAAATTTTTTTAAATAAATCAGGAGACTGGAGAAACCATAGACAGCTATGTTACAGAACTGAAAATACTAGCAGCAAGCTGTGAGTTCGGTGATCTCAAAGACTCTCTAATCAGAGACAGGATGGTATGTGGAATCCAGGACTCTCACCTGAGAGAGAGATTACTGAGAGAGGAAAATCTAGATCTAGAGAAATGTATTAAGATATGCAGAGCCTCTCAGCTCACAAAAGACAGCCTAAAGATGATTGAAAGTTCAGCTGATATTGGTGTGCATGCTGTATCAGTCACACACAGGAGTCAGAAGTTTCCAGAAAGCACCATACAGTGTAAATAGTGTGGAAGAAGACGAGAGAGATAAGGAGAAGTGCCCAGCATATGGACAGTTGTGCAAATCCTGTGGAAAAAAAGAATCATTTTGCCACTCAGTGCAGACAGAAAATACTAAAACAGAGACCAGTAAACACAGTGACACAGAACATAGACTCTGACAGTGCTGAAGACTTGTGGTGGATACAACTACAGCCAGCAGCAGAGAGTGTTAATATGGTAAAGCAACATGAATATAAGGATGCAAAACAACTTTTTGCAACTTTCTTGCTGGATGAGAGACCAGTCAGATTTCAGCTGGACTGTGGAGCAAGGTGCAATGTTATTCCTTATACTCTAATTAACACACAAGTAACAATTCAGCCTACAGATCAAGTATCAATGATGTATAATAAAACCACCCTGAAACCCATGGGTACATGCAGACTGAAGATAAGGAACCCATGTAATAGGGAAAGTTATAGGCTTTAATTTATTGTGGTAAATAATGGAGATCACAGTCCCCTGTTGGGAGTAAAAGCAGTTCAGGCTATGGACTTGATAAAAGTACAGTCTCACAACATTATGTCTCTGGATGTCTCCCAGCTAACCAGCATGTTGGAGCAAAAGACAAGTGGTAATCTGGATTTACAGTTTGTACGGACACATTATGCAGATCTCTTTGAGGGTGATGGTTGCCTGGAAGGCACATACAAGTTTGAAATAGACTCGTCAATACAGCCCTCTAGATTATCAACCAGAAGAGTACCTGTATCTTTAATGCAAACACTAAAGGATGAGCTAAAAGATCTACAGTCCAGACACATAATCGCACCAGTACATGAAAGTACAGACTGGATAAGCAGTTTAGTGATTGTAAAGAACCCCTCAGACAAACTAAGAATATGCATAGACCCCAAACCTCTGAATAGAGCACTGAAGAGAAACCATTACCCCATGCCTATAATAGAAGACATTTTGCCTGATTTGTCAAAAGCTAGGATTTTTTCAGTATGTTATGTTAAAAATGGATTCTGGCATGTGAAATTAGATGAGCAATCAAGTTACTTGACAACATTTTCAACTCCATTTGGGCGTTATCGGGGGCTGAGATTGCCCATGGGAGCCAGTCCGGCTCCAGGAGTCTCTCAACAAAAGTTAAATCAAGCCTTAAGGCCCATACACACGTCGGATTTTTTTAAAACGACCCGTCGTTTGGATGCCCCATCGTCCAGTCGTCCGCACGTCAAATCGGGCATGTGTACAGTCCGTCGTTCAGCTGATAAGACTGGTCTTGAGCGATCCGACGTGTGTATGGACCTTTAGAAGGACTCCCAAGAATAAAAACAATAGCAGATGATATACTGATAGTTGGGGAAGGCGATGACAAGGAATCAGCAATGAAAGATCATGATCAGAAGATGATACAATTCTTGAACAGGTGTAGAGAGAAGCAAATTAAACTAAATTTGGAAAAATTCAGAATGAAAATGCCTGAAATTCCATACATTGGACGTCTGCTAACCTCAAATGGTTTGAAAGTAGATCCTGAAAAAGTAAAGGCTGTACAAGAAATGCCTACACCTACAGATGTACGAGGAGTACTGCGGTTCCTGGGTATGGTCAATAACCTTTCTAAATTCTGTAAGCATCGCTCACTCTCAGACATGTGTGAGCCGTTGAGAATATGACTGTGAAAGACATTATTCAGATGTTTGATAAACAATGTGACCCTAAAAAGAATGAAACTGTGGAAAGATTTAAATTTTTTTAAATAAATCAGGAGACTGGAGAAACCATAGACAGCTATGTTACAGAACTGAAAATACTAGCAGCAAGCTGTGAGTTCGGTGATCTCAAAGACTCTCTAATCAGAGACAGGATGGTATGTGGAATCCAGGACTCTCACCTGAGAGAGAGATTACTGAGAGAGGAAAATCTAGATCTAGAGAAATGTATTAAGATATGCAGAGCCTCTCAGCTCACAAAAGACAGCCTAAAGATGATTGAAAGTTCAGCTGATATTGGTGTGCATGCTGTATCAGTCACACACAGGAGTCAGAAGTTTCCAGAAAGCACCATACAGTGTAAATAGTGTGGAAGAAGACGAGAGAGATAAGGAGAAGTGCCCAGCATATGGACAGTTGTGCAAATCCTGTGGAAAAAAAGAATCATTTTGCCACTCAGTGCAGACAGAAAATACTAAAACAGAGACCAGTAAACACAGTGACACAGAACATAGACTCTGACAGTGCTGAAGACTTGTGGTGGATACAACTACAGCCAGCAGCAGAGAGTGTTAATATGGTAAAGCAACATGAATATAAGGATGCAAAACAACTTTTTGCAACTTTCTTGCTGGATGAGAGACCAGTCAGATTTCAGCTGGACTGTGGAGCAAGGTGCAATGTTATTCCTTATACTCTAATTAACACACAAGTAACAATTCAGCCTACAGATCAAGTATCAATGATGTATAATAAAACCACCCTGAAACCCATGGGTACATGCAGACTGAAGATAAGGAACCCATGTAATAGGGAAAGTTATAGGCTTTAATTTATTGTGGTAAATAATGGAGATCACAGTCCCCTGTTGGGAGTAAAAGCAGTTCAGGCTATGGACTTGATAAAAGTACAGTCTCACAACATTATGTCTCTGGATGTCTCCCAGCTAACCAGCATGTTGGAGCAAAAGACAAGTGGTAATCTGGATTTACAGTTTGTACGGACACATTATGCAGATCTCTTTGAGGGTGATGGTTGCCTGGAAGGCACATACAAGTTTGAAATAGACTCGTCAATACAGCCCTCTAGATTATCAACCAGAAGAGTACCTGTATCTTTAATGCAAACACTAAAGGATGAGCTAAAAGATCTACAGTCCAGACACATAATCGCACCAGTACATGAAAGTACAGACTGGATAAGCAGTTTAGTGATTGTAAAGAACCCCTCAGACAAACTAAGAATATGCATAGACCCCAAACCTCTGAATAGAGCACTGAAGAGAAACCATTACCCCATGCCTATAATAGAAGACATTTTGCCTGATTTGTCAAAAGCTAGGATTTTTTCAGTATGTTATGTTAAAAATGGATTCTGGCATGTGAAATTAGATGAGCAATCAAGTTACTTGACAACATTTTCAACTCCATTTGGGCGTTATCGGGGGCTGAGATTGCCCATGGGAGCCAGTCCGGCTCCAGGAGTCTCTCAACAAAAGTTAAATCAAGCCTTAAGGCCCATACACACGTCGGATTTTTTTAAAACGACCCGTCGTTTGGATGCCCCATCGTCCAGTCGTCCGCACGTCAAATCGGGCATGTGTACAGTCCGTCGTTCAGCTGATAAGACTGGTCTTGAGCGATCCGACGTGTGTATGGACCTTTAGAAGGACTCCCAAGAATAAAAACAATAGCAGATGATATACTGATAGTTGGGGAAGGCGATGACAAGGAATCAGCAATAAAAGATCATGATCAGAAGATGATACAATTCTTGAACAGGTGTAGAGAGAAGCAAATTAAACTAAATTTGGAAAAATTCAGAATGAAAATGCCTGAAATTCCATACATTGGACGTCTGCTAACCTCAAATGGTTTGAAAGTAGATCCTGAAAAAGTAAAGGCTGTACAAGAAATGCCTACACCTACAGATGTACGAGGAGTACTGCGGTTCCTGGGTATGGTCAATAACCTTTCTAAATTCTGTAAGCATCGCTCACTCTCAGACATGTGTGAGCCGTTGAGACAGTTAACCCATAAAGATGTACTCTGGTAATGGACAGATGTACAGGTGACTGCATTCCAAGAGGTGAAAAAAGCGATTGCAGACACAGCCACCCTTAAAAGGGAACCTTAACTGAACGGGAGGTAAAGAGTTTTACTTACCTGGGGCTATTACCAGCCCCCTGCAGCAGTCCCGTGCCCTCGGCGCCGCTCTGGAATCCTCTGGTCCTCCGCTGTCACTTAGTTTCGTTTTTGACGACTCACCAGTCGCCGGCCGCCATGCGTATTATTGGACGGATTCACCAATGCAATTAGCGCTATTGCGGACCGCAACGCGTACAAAAATACGCGTTGCCGCATTCCGCACGCGTAGATATGCGGCAACGCGTATTGTACGCGTTGCGGTCCACAATAGCGCTAATTGCATTAGTGAATGCGTCCAATAATACGCATGGCGGCCGGCGACTGGTGAGTCGTCAAAAACGAAACTAAGTGACAGCGGGGGACCAGAGGATTCCAGAGCGGCGCCGAGGGCACGGGACTGCTGCAGGGGGCTGGTAATAGCCCCAGGTAAGTAAAACTCTTTACCCTGCGTTCAGTTAAGGTTCCCTTTAAATACTTTAACCCAGAGGAAGCTGTGGTATTGCAATGTGATGCTTCAGAAATAGGCCTTGGAGCTACATTAATGCAGAGAAAACAGCCTATTGCTTTTGCAAGCAGAGCTCTCACACCTACAGAACAGGCTTATGCACAGATTGAGAAAGAACTACTGGCAGTGCTATTTGGGATGGAAAAAATTCACCAATATACCTATGGATGACAGGTACAAGTGCATTCAGATCATAAGCCTCTGGAGAGTATTACAAAGAAGCCGCTATTAAATGCACCCAAACGACTGCAGCGCATGCTTCTTCAACTACAGAAATATGATTTTGACATCAGCTACTGCCCAGAAAAAGATTTACTTATTGCAGATACGCTGAGTAGAGCCTATTTACCCACTGGAGCAGAAGGTGGAAAGACATTGAGAATATTAACATGTGTGAGTACTTAGCTGTATCAAAAGACCGGTTAGAAGAAATACAGAGCAATACAGAAAAAGACAAGAAACTGCAGATTTTGAAAAATGTCATATTAGAAGGCTGGTCTAAATATAAACAACATGCATCAGTTTAAGTATTGCCCTTTTTCCATGTAAGAGATGAACTGTCAGTGCAGGATTGTGTCATATTTAAAGGTGAAAGAGCAGTTATACCAGAATCAATGAGAAGGAGCCTACTAGAGAGATTGCACTCCACTCACATGGGTGTAGAAGGATGTCTACGCAGAGCACGGGAATGTGTTTACTGGCCAGGAATGAATGATCAAATAAAACAATGGATTGTAAAATGTGACATGTGCATCATGGTCTGACAAGCAAAAGAAACTTTGCAACCATATGCAATTCCAGATAGGCCATGGTCCAAAGTAGGCCTAGATTTGTTTAGCTGGAATAACAAAGAGTACTTGGTAACTGTGGACTATTTCTCCAACCAGAGCCGGCCTTTGGGGGTGGCAAGTGGTGCGATCGCCCCAGGCCCCACGCCTGAAGAGGCCTCGCACCCTCTGCGGCAGTGGGGAGAGCAGGCATAGTTGTTACAACTCACATTTCTTCCGCTGATCATCGCAGCTTCCATCTTCTCCTCTCCCAGCATCTGACGTATTGGTAACAGCGCCCCCTGTGATGACGTGACCGCATGTCACCACAGGGGGGCGTTGTTAAATTCGTGAAATTTGAGTTTTAACTTAAGTGCCCGCTCTCCCCACCGCTGCAGCCACTTGCCACCTTTACTCAAGTAACCTACCTATCTAACCTGTACTGCAGGGCACCTACCTATCTAATCTATACTGTGGGGCACCTATCTATCTAACCTGTACTGCGGGGCACCTACCTATCTGATCTATACTGCAGGGCACCTATCTAATCTATACTGCGGGGCACCTATCCATCTAATCTATACTGCGGGGCACCTACCTATCTAATCTGTACTGCAGGCACCTATAATCTATACTGCGGGGTGCCACAGACCGCAAGGCCGGTCTGTGGATGGGGTCAATCGATCAGCGTCAGAAATCCTCTCACACGGTCATTTTGTTCATCACGAAGGGTAACCCGAGTTTGCAATTTGATGAACCGACTCACGGAGGGAGCGTTCGGATGCCAACGGATTCACCTCACACATACAATTCAAAGATCTGCCACCAAGCGAGTTACACAGCCCGCTACTGTAATTATACTAGGACTTCGAGAACACTCTATTAACCCTTTGCGGTATGCAGGAATCTGGGTCAGATCGGACTATCTGAGCCGGATTCACCCATACGGGTTATAAATATATACTTCTATTAAACACAGGGCAGCGAGTTCAGGAGAATAGGTAGGATATGTGTATGTTCAGCAACAGGTCATAACCGCTAAATGATTTTTAAAACATTTAATAACAAAAATGCATTACATACAGTTATATACACCAATTAACTTATACACACAGAGCTTCAAAATAAAAAGGAATAAAATCATAAAGTTCTTACTTAGTTAGCTGAGCAGTCCATTTGAAGAATGAAGAAAAAGAGTCCAGCTTAAAAGTAGGCATTAAGGTGAAGAGTCCTTGAACACAGCATGCGTCGGTTCTCCTTGGAACGCATGCCTGGACTTTCCTGGTCGATTAAATTTGGAGAACTGGGCAGGTTTGGTCCCGCCCCACTTTTATAGGACCTGAGTTTTCGGGCTGTCACTACCTGGAAAGTAGGTGTGTTTAAGGCAGGGTTATCTCCTGGCAGCCAGGTTGCCACGCTCAGACTCAGAGCAAGAAACGTACCAATTATTAATAATCTGTGTGACTCCGCCCCAGATTGGCGCATCGCAAATCCGAGACTATATTCATAAGCGGCCTGCGACCCTGTATTAAACGAGGCTATACATGCCTAGTCTATCGCATTCGCTCTACGTAGGCCAGATAAAGTGGTTTCTCTGATTCCTTATAGCTAGAAATTTGTAATTCCGGTGAATGATAGAACTGATTTCTAGGTATCAGGAAATGTGTTTTTTTCTTTCTGTGCCAAACCCATTTTGAATTATTAATAAATTAAAGTTTCCTTTGTTTGAATCTATGAGTTTGGAGGGAATCTTCTTATCTTACTGGTTCAAGCTGGCTTTCTTTTGGGAGAGGGCTGAAGCAGGAAATGGTCCTCGGCAGGGGGTCAGCCAGGCGTGAAACTCCTTGCTGACCTGACACAGGATGTGGGGGGAAGGTTACTGTACTCTCTGCAATGCTCTCAGAGGGGGGAAAAGAGAAAGGAAAGGCATTTATTGTACAGCTACACAGCACTGACAGTAGTGGTGCCGGACCATACCAAAATCGTTACGCACGACTTTCCGTAATGTTCGCCACACGGGGCACCAACCTACCTATCTAATCTATACTGCAGGCACCTATCTAATCTATTCTGCAGGACACCTACCTACCTAATATGTACTGCAGGCACCTATAATCTATACTGCGGGGCACCAACCTACCTATCTAATCTATACTGCAGGCACCTATCTAATCTATACTGCAGGACACCTACCTATCTAATCTGTACTGCAGGCACCTATAATCTATACTGCGGGGCACCAACCTACCTATCTAATCTATACTGCAGGCACCTATCTAATCTATACTGCAGGGCACCTACCTATCTAATCTATACTGCGGGGCACCTATCCATCTAATCTATACTGTGGGGCACCTATCCATCTAATCTATACTGCAGGCACCTAGCTAATCTATATTGCGGGGCACCTACCTATCTAATCTGTACTGCAGGCACCTATAATCTTAATCTATACTGTGGGGCACCTACCTATCTAATCTATACTGCGGGGCACCTACCTATCTACTTTACACTTCAGGCACCTATCTAATCTATACCTCGGGGGCACCTACCTATCTAACCTATACTGCAGGCACCTACCTATCTAATCTATACTGCAGGGCAGCTACCTATCTAACCTATACTGCGGGGCACCTACCTATCTAACCTATACAGAGTGTGTGTTTGTGTGTTTCGACAGTATATGTCTCTAGGTCCCACATATGACACTCGCCCCCGGCCCCGCATACTCTAAGGAATGTGACACGGCTGTCCCCTCCAGAGGCACAGGGGTGATCGGCTGTCCCCTCCAGAGGCACAGGGGTGATCGGCTGTCATAGTCTGAAGCTTATGACAGCTGATCACGGGGATTGGCTGGCGGGGGGGAGGGAGGGAGGGGGGTATACAAAGAAATAAAAAAACACACTTTTTATTAAAAAAACCCAAATAAACAAACACACACAAACAAACAAACATCTGGAGTCGATCAGACCCCACCAACAGAGAGCTTTGTTGGTGGGGAGAAAGGGGGGGGGGGGACTCGCTTACGTGCTGTGTTGTACGGCCCTGCAGCTTGGCCTTAAAGCAATTTAATAAAAAAAAAGCCCGGTCTTTAGGTGGGTTTAACACTGAGGTCCTCAAGTGGTTAATGTACAAACTCTCTAGACAGATCAGTATAGCTAGAGTTTTGGTTGAATTTTCTACATATACAGTGCTGTGAAAAACTATTTGCCCCCTTCCTGATTTCTTATTCTTTTGCATGTTTGTCACACTTCAATGTTTCTGCTCATCAAAAAACGTTAACTATTAGTCAAAGATAACATCATTGAACACAAAATGCAGTTTTAAATGATGGTTTTTATTATTTAGTGAGAAAAAAAACTCCAAATCTACATGGCCCTGTGTGAAAAAGTAATTGCCCCCCTTGTTAAAAAATAACTTTACTGTGGTTTATTACACCTGAGTTCAATTTCTGTAGTCACCCCCAGGCCTGATTACTGCCACACCTGTTTCAATCAAGAAATCACTTAATTAGGAGCTATCTGACGCAGAGAAGTAGACCAAAAGCACCTCATAAGCTAGACATCATGCCAAGATCCAAAGAGATTCAGGAACAAATGAGAACAAAAGTAATTGAGATCTATTAGTCTGGTAAAGGTTATAAAGCCATTTCTAAAGCTTTGGGACTTCAGCGAACCACAGTGAGAGCAATTATCCACAAATGGCAAAAACATGGAACAGTGATGAACCTTCCCAGGTGTGGCCGGCCGACCAAAATTACCCCACAGTGCAGAGAAAACTCATCCGAGAGGCCACAAAAGACCCCAGGACAACATCTAAAGAACTGCAGGCCTCACTTGCCTCAATTAAGGTCAGTGTTCACGACTCCACCATAAGAAAGAGACTGGACAAAAACGGTCTGCACGGCAGATATCCAAGGTGCAAACCACTTTTAAGCAAAAAGAACATTAAGGCTCGTCTCGATGTTGCTAAAAAACATCTCAATGATTGCCGAGACTTTTGGTAAAATACCTTGTGGACCGACGAGACAAAAGTTGAACTTTTTGGAAGGTGCGTGTCCCGTTACATCTGGCGTAGAAGTAACACAGCATTTGAGCAAAAGAACATCATACCAACAGTAAAATATGGTGGTGGTAGTGTGATGGTCTGGGGTTGTTTTGCTGCTTCAGGACCTGGAAGGCTTGCTGTGATAGAAGGAACCATGAATTCTACTGTCTACCAAAAAATCCTGAAGGAGAATGTCCGGCCATCTGTTCATCAACTCAAGCTGAAGCGATCTTGGGTGCTGCAGCAGGACAATGACCCAAAACACACCAGCAAATCCACCTCTGAATGGCTGAAGAAAAACAAAATGAAGACTTTGGAGTGGCCTAGTCAAAGTCCTGACCTGAATCCTATTGAGATGTTGTGGCATGACCTTAAAAAGGTGGTTCATGCTAGAAAACCCTCAAATAAAGCTGAATTACAACAATTCTGCAAAGATGAGTGGGCCAAAATTCCTCCAGAGCGCTGTAAAAGACTTGTTGCAAGTTATCTCAAACACTTGATTGCAGTTATTGCAGCTAAGGGTGGCCCAACCAGTTATTAGGTTCAGGGGGCAATTTCTTTTTCACACAGGGCAATGTAGGTTTTGAGTTTTTTTTCTCACTAAATAATAAAAACCATCATTTAAAACTGCATTTTGTGTTCAATTATGTTATCTTTGACTAATAGTTAACAGTTTTTGATGAGCAGAAACATTTAAGTGTGACAAACATGTAAAAGAATAAGAAATCAGGAAGGGGGCAAATAGTTTTTCACAGCACTGTACATATACTGTGTTGTGTTTACCTTTTGACAGTTAAAAAAGAAAGGATGTTGCAATATGTAGTATTGCAGTTTAGCCACTAGATGTCTCACTACTATTATTAAGGATTCAGTTTTGTACAACTTGTTGGTTCCTCCCTGTGTATGTGTAAAGGGCACAGGCTTGTGTGATAAGCAAAACTAAAGCCTCTTAGCTATAATCTACCATGTGTGTCTGCAAATAGAAGAAACCTAACATAACAAACACATACAGTACTTCCTGACACCCATCTCTGGCTTTCTAGTCCTAATTGCATAGCTCCTAACTGTCCCTTTTTCAGAGGGACAGTCCCTTTTTGGGAGCCCTGTCCCTCTGTCCCTCTTTCACCCTCATTTGTCCCTCTTTCAGGACTTTGTCCCCCTTTCTATATAAATATATATATTTCTCTACTAAAAATGTGTTTGATTGACTCTAAACTTTATTCCCATCCTTTAAATTGATATATTACTAGTTTTAAAATGTTACTATGATGGAAAATTAACCAGGATAGAAATGACCAGTGTGGTTTGAATTATAAAACAACATATTTTTCGTATGAAATTTTTATGGTATGCGTGACTAGAGGTGTGGTCAGGGCGTGACCAGGGGTGTGACAGAGGCGTGGCTTAAGTGTCCCTTTTTTTCATCTCAAAAAGTTGGGAGGTATGCTAATTGTTAAATCAAACCTGTCCCTATCCTTCTCCCTAAGCCTCCTAATTAAACACACAACTAAGGCCTATTTTCCATGGGCATTTGATAGGCAGTGAAATGCCTCTCAAACTCTCACAACTGCTTGCTTGCTGCCTGATAGCTGCTTGTTGCTGCCTGGTAACTGCTCACTTCTGCCTGGTAACTGCTTGCTGAGCACACAGTTTGACTGCCTGTGCCCAGTGTCGTTGTTAGCATGTGTATCATTTAGGCACTGCAATTCAGGTAGTTGTTCAATATTGCCAATACCTAATGTTCAGATAAGCACAATAGCCAATATCCAGCACTCAGCTATATGGTGGTGGGGCAGGGAGGAGTAACAGGAGCACACCGTGTATATAATAACCCTAAAGTAAGCAAGGATCAGGAGCACCTGTATGGCAAAGAAGTGAATCGTGGTATGTCCAGACTTTATCCTTGTACCCTCAAGGATCAATTTATGTAATCAGTAAAGAGTTGGCACCACCAATCTGGTAATTATTATTTATTATTATTATTATTTATATAGCACCAACATCAATTAACTATCTGTATGTTTTTGGGATGTGGAGGGAACCAGAGTGCCCAAAGGAAACCTACGCAGACACAGGGAGAACATTAAAACTCCATGCAGATGTTGATCTGGCTGGAATTCAAACCGGGGACCCAGCGCTTTAAAGGGACACTTAAGCCAGGAATAAAAAATCAGTTTTACTTTCCTGGGGCTTCTAACAGTCCCCTCCAGCCGTCCTGTGCCCTCACAGTCACTCACAGAGCCTCCAGTCCCCCGCCGCCAGCTAGTTTCGTTTTCTCTGACAGGCCTGGCCACGTGTATTTTTCTTCATGTTCCCATCCACAATAGCGTCCTGCACCTGTGCAGGATGCTATTGAGGATGGGAACATAAAGAAGGATACGTGTGGTGAGGCCTGCGCAGGCGTAGAAAGCCCACCGACTCCCTGTCAGGGCCTGTCAGCGAAAACGAAACTAGCTGGCGCCGGGGGACCAGAGGCTCTGTGAGTGACTGCAAGGGCATGGGACGGCTGCAGGGGGCTGGTAGAAGCCCCAGGCAAGTACATTTTTTTATTCCTGACTTAAGTGTCCCTTTAAGGCTAGAGTGCTATCCACTATGCCATCGTGCTGCCCTGGTGATCAGCTCTTTTAGGCCTCTTTCCCATGAACTGTTGAACTGTGTGCTTAGCAAGCAGTTACCAGGCAGCAGTGAGCAGTTGTGAGAGTTTTAGAGGCGTTTCACTTCCAATCAACAGTCTGTGGAAAAGAGGCCTTAATGTATTATCACAGCAGATACAAGCAAGAAAGCAACAACATGTAATAGGTATAGTAGCTTTATTGCTTGTATCTGCAATAGTGGTACATAAAAAGAGCTAATTACCAGATTGGTGACTCCTTGTTATAATTACATAATACTTCTGAAGTAAACATGAACATTGGTTTATAGGTGCATACACACGTCAGATTTTTTCAAACGACTGGTTGTCGTTTGAACGTCCGGTCATTTGGACGTCAAATCGGGTGTGTGTACGGTCGGTTGTTCACCTGAGAAGACTGGTTCAAATCCAGTTTTATGATTTGACGTCCAAACGACCGGTCGTTTGGAAAAATCTGACGTGTGTATGAGCCTTAAAGGGAACCAGAGAGAAATGCTATGTTGAAATAGAAAAAAGCTTGTATACATACCTGGGGCTTCCTCCAGCCCCATAAGCCTGAATCGCTCCCACGCCGCCATCCTCCACTTCCTGGATCCGCCGGTACCGGGCCCGTCATTTCCGGCGGACGCGGCCATTTGTCCGCATCACAGGGGCTCCCTCCATACCCGTACGCATGCGGCTGCGCAGTAGGCAGCCGCACGCGTACCTGTATGGAGGGAGCCCCCTGTGATGCGGAGAATTGGCCGCGTCCGCCGGCCGACTTGCCGACTCGCGGCAATGACGGGACCCGGTACCGGTGGTTCCAGCAAGTGGAGGACGGCGGCGTGGGAGCGATCCAGGCGTATGGGGCTGGAGGAATCCCCAGGTATGTATACAAGCTTTTCTTCGTCCTCTCTGGTTCCCTTTAAGATGACTAATGCCATGTTATAGGCTTATTATCATACATTAGAAACCTGCTTGTTACAATGAGAAAATAAAAATATTTGTTCAAAAATGAAGTAGGTATGAATTATTTTTTTTACACTCTTTTATGGTAAAATGTTTTCACTCAGGTGTACATAATTGCTCATGTTCCCATTGGATTCCTACCGTTTACTATGTGGATTCCTGCAATGAGAAACAATTTCAACGAGAAGCTTGTGAAGATCTTCCGCACGTACAGTGACGTTATTGCTGGACAGTTTTATGGACATACTCACCGAGACAGTATCATGGTTCTTCAGGATGAAAAAGGTGATTTGTTTTTTTGTTTTCATAGAAAAAAATCTATCTGTATTTTTCACTGCAACTTTTCTAAAATTCAGTTTTCCTTTTATTATTTTGGTTTTGAATTTTGGAAAGATATTAGAACTTATTTGCAGATTTTGCTGCTGAGTGTCCGCTGGGAGCATTTCCAGGACCTCCATTGCATTACTATGAACCCTGGAGGTCCTAGGGCCAGGAAGTGGAACACAGCAAAAAAAATGAAAAACAAAAACAAGCAGGGATGCTATCAACAGGAATAGTTTTACTTCTTGCAAAGTAGGTTTCTAAGCAGTCTGCTAAACCAGTGTTCCCCAACCCTGTCCTCAACGCCCACCAACAGTGCATGTTTAGTGGAAATCCACAGAGGTCTTTAAAGGAATACTGTAGGGGGGGTCGGAGGAAAATGAGTTGAACTTAATGGTCTAATGGTCCCCCGCAGACATCCTGTACCCGCACAGCCACTCGCCGATGCTCCAGCCTCACCTCTGGTTCACTTCTGGAATTTCAGACTTTAAAGTCTGAAGACCACTGCGCCTGCGTTGCCATGTCCTTGCTCCCGCTGATGTCACCAGGAGCGTACTGTGCAGGCCCAGACCATACTGGCGGGGATGTAAATATTTACCTTCCCGGCTCCAGCGCAGGCGCAGTATTGGCTCTCCACTCTGAGATAGGTGGAAATAGTCGATCGCTGTCAGGCCGCTCACCTGCGCAGGCGCTAGTCTCCTTCGCCTTCGTAGTAGAGCAGACCCGATGGAGATCGGCTATTTTCAACTTATCTCCGCGCCGAGAGCCGCAACAGCCTCCCTCCGGAGCCAGGGAAGGTAAATAAATGTAGCTTTTCAGGCTTGTCGAGCCAGCATTGCAGGAGACTTCGGGAGAGCCAGCGCTGGATTGCATGCAGGGGTGGGGAAAGCCTCATTGTGACCCTGAGGCTTCCCCCTCTCGAGGTGAGTACCCCCGAGGGGAACTTTTTGTTGCAGAGTCTCTTTAATCAGCTCTGCTGAGACACTAATTACCTCACCTGTGCATGATTGTGGTTTCCTTCAAAACATGTACTGTTGGTGGGCCTTGAGGACAGGATTGGGGAACACTATCCTAAACTGTCCATTTTAAAATGCTCACAAAAAAACTAATATCAATGCTTAAAGGGTACCTGTAACCACTTTCAAGTTTTTATGTTGCCCACATTGGTATGTGTCAGTATGGTTGTGCACCCATCAGCGTTTCCTGTATTCTGCCAGTAAAATCAGTGCTAGGAGTGGGGAGGGGGTCTGTAGTGTTTTTTTTTTTTTGGGGGGGGGGGCGGTGTTAAGGTCAGGCATCACTGGGGGAGAATGGGGTTTAGGGTTAGGCTACAGCTGGGGGGCCAATGTTATGCAACACTAGGGGGGTCTTATGCAACACCACGAGGGATAAGGTAGTCACCACCAGGGGAAAGGGGTTAAAGTGGATCTAAACTCTTGCACAGCAGAGAAGGAAAAATACAGAGAAATTCTGACTGTGTTTACAGAGAACAGCCTATCTAATTATCCCTTATCAGAAAGTAATCAGCAAGTGTAAATGAGGGCTGGCAGCTCTGCCTAAACTGTGCTGTGTTGTGCCATAGCTCTGGGCTAAAATGTAAACACAGGAGGTTAACCACTTCTGTTCTCCCAGGAAGTAAACACTGTAGGAACTCTTTTGGATTTCTATAAGTTGTAATGAAGAAATGTTTTTTCTTTAGTGGTTATTATGCTGTTGCTTATCTTTTAGTGCAGAGAGGAAGTTCTGAGTTTAGTTCCGCTTTAAAGCAGAATATAACCCAGCATTTAATCTTTGCTCTAAAACATTATTTACAGCATATTATATGCAACCAGCATTTTTTTTTTACTTGACCAGCATTTGAAGGGTTACACACAGAGCTTGAAAGTTCAGTGCAGTGAAATGTGGACGCATCCGAACTTTAGAGAATGTAATCTTTTGTTTACTTAAATGTATCAAGTGAGGAATGTGACACATTCTCTGACTGTGCAGAGCTGGTGGAGACAGAGAAACACTGAAGCTTGTCTGGCTGCAATACAGCAATGAATAAAACCATCTCACAAAGCAAAAAACTATACTTTCAGGAACCTATAATTTCGAAATGAATAATAATACTTATGCACAAATGCAAATATGATAACCGTATGGCATATAAAAAGGAAAACATGTTTTTGTTGAATATTATGTCAGGGTTTTAAACCACTTTAAGTTTAGGCCCCATCAAGAGGTCTTAGGGTTAGACACCATCAAGGGTGTCTTAGGGCAAGGAGTCACTAGAGGGAGGGTACTGTGTGAGAGTAGGGTTGGACTAGGTCATAGTAAAATATTGATAAATATCACCAATATTTTACGATATGAATTGAGTATTAGAATAGTGGTAATTTTACGTATATTTTACTATCACCTTTTTCCAGAGCCCTTTTCCATGGGTGCCTTTATTTAATATCCGTCTGGTGTCCCACCCCCCTAGTATTAAGGGGGACTATTAGCCTCACCTCCTTCTTGAAGAACATGGATTTCAGGAAAAGGCCCCTGACCTAAATGCTGGGAATGAATTTGATTTGTGTGTGTGTAGGAGCCAGAAAGGGGAAGGTGGTGAGGGTGGGGTGGGGGGGTAGTGACATGTCTGTTGTTATGGAGGGGTGAAGAGGGATGAGGAGAAGCACACAACAGAGCAGCGGAGAGAGGAGGAGTACAATGCACTCATGGGTTCATCAGGCATCAGCCCTGCCTCCATGTGATTAATGCTCTTGTGTTACTCTGTGTTATTTCTTCACAATAAATAAGATGTATATTGCTGGTCAGTTATCTCTTTATAGAAGTTTATCACTTTTTGCAAATGACTATATCATTGCTTTACAAGATAAACAGTGCAAGAGCTAAACTAATCAACTGTACAACCTTAATCAAACCTTTGTCTATAGCACTTAATATAAATGAATGAACACTGTATCTACTGATTGCACATTACAGAGAAACCCATTGGATCTGTCTTTGTCGCACCGGCTGTAACACCAATTAAGTCAGCATCAGAAAAGGAGTCCAACAACCCAGGCTTCCGTTTGTACCAGTATGACACCCATTCTTACTCTCTACTGGTGAGTCCAAGTTAACTTCATTGCTAAAACCAATGAGCTTGATTCACTAAAACAAATAGCATGCCTTATCTGAGTTAACACGCCGTATCAGAGATAACACACATTGGCCTCAATTCACTAAGCTTAACTCCTGTCTTTAATAACTCTTCAGAGCTGTTTTACAGTTATCACAATTATATCACCATGGTGATAACTATAAAACAGCTCAGAAGAGTTATTAAAGACAGGAGTTAAGCTTAGTGAATTGAGGCCCTTATCAAAGTTAACACGCCTTATCAGAGTAGCATAGCGAGCTTTACGAACCCGCAGGGGCTCAGGGCAGGATGAGTGTAGCTCTCGTCATTGCCAATTAGCAGGCATAAGTTTGTAGCGCTCACTATGCTACTCTGATAAGGCGTGTTAACTTTGATAAGTCATGTCATCTCTGACAAGGCATGTTAACTTGGATAAGGCATGTTATTTGTCTTAGTGAATGAAGCCCAATGGGTGCTCCTGATCCTTGCTTACTTTAGCATTACAGTTGTCAGGCTTCTAATATAAACAATCTAACTTTTCAATGTAATGTTACTGTATTAGCAATCACTTTATTTTTCTCCTCCTCATTGACTCCCATCCTCGGAGGGTAAGTAACATAAAATGGTGGTGATCTGGCTCGGAGTCCATATTTCCTATCGTAAAGCACACCTGAAATGAGAGGAATATGGAGGCTGCCATATTTATTTCCAGTTAACAAATAACAGTTGCTTTGCAACTGCCCATCTTTCATACATAGGTCTTGATTCACTAACCGGCGCTAAGTGTTAGCGCCGGTGTGAAAAGCCCTTTTTGGCCGCTAGTGTGCGCAAACCTACTTTGCGTGCTGCCCCGTGCACTGCGGGTGCACAGATATTAGTGCGCGGTGTGACGATAACATTGCACCAGCTGGACCTTAAAAGTCGCACCCGATGCGACGAAAATGACGCATCGGATGCCCCCGAAGTGGCGCATCACAGCGCTGCTTAACGGGCACCTGATGCGTCATTTTCGAAGCATCAGGTGCGACTTACCCGCGCTAGTGAGCGGGATTGTTTCAACTGTGTGGGCGCAAACCACCTAACGCCATGGTTTGCGTACACTAACACTTAGGGCACACTAGTGAATCAAGCCCATAGTGTCTTAACACCTAAAACAAGCATGCAGCTATTCCAGTCAGACTTCATTCAAACATCTGATCTGCATGCTTGTTCAGGGTCTATGGCTAAAATTATTAGAGGCAGAAGATCAGCAGGATAGCCAGGAAGTTTGAATATGTTCAAAAGGAAATACATATGCCAGCCTCCATATCTCTCTCAATTCAGGTGTCCTTTAACTACTTGCTGCATCTTGTGCACTATATCTACACCCTGCAGGACTTCATCTGAAGTCCCAGGGACATATAGTTAGGTCCATAAATATTGGGAAATTGACACAATTCTAACATTTTTGGCTCTAAACACTACCACAACGGATTTGAAATGAAATGAACATGATGTGCTTTAACTGTAGACTGTCAGCATTAATTTGGTATTTACATCCAAATCAGGTAAACGGTATAGGAATTACCACAGTTTACATATGTGCCTCCCACTTATTAAGAGAGCAAAAGTAATGGGGCAGTTGGCTTCTCAGCTGTTCCATTGCCAGGTGTGTGTTACTCCCTCATTATCACAATTACAATGAGCAGATAAAGGTCCAGAGTTCATTTCAAGTGTGCGATTTACATTTGGAATCTGTTGCTGTCAACTCTCTAGATGAGATCCAAAGAGCTTTCACTATTAGTGAAGCAAGCCATCATTTTGCTGAAAAGACAAAACAAACTCATCAGAGAAATAGCAAAAACATTAGACGTGGCCAAAACAACTGTCTGGAACATTCTTAAAAATAATGAAAGCACTGGTGAACTTAGCAACACCAAAAGACCTGGAAGACCACAGAAAACAACTGTGATGGATGACTGAAGAATTCTTTCCCTGGTGAAGAAAACACCCTTCACAACAGTTGGCCAGATAAAGAACTCTTTCCAGGAGGTAGGTGTATACAAGTCAATCATCAAGCAAAAACTTCACCAGATTGAATGCAGAGAGTTCACCACAAGATGTAAACCATTGGTGAGCCTCAAAAACAGGAAGGCCAGATTAGAGTTTGCCAAATGACATCTAAAAAAAGCTTTCACAGTTCTGGAACAACATCCTATGGACAGATGAGACCAAGATTAACTTATAACAGAGTGATGGGAAGAGAAGAGCATGAAGGAAAGAACTGCTCATGATCCTAAGCATACCACATTATCACTGAAGCATGGTGGTGGTAGTGTCATAGCGTGGGCATGTATGGCTGCCAATGGAACTGGTTGTCTTGTATTTGATGATGTGACTGCTTACAAAGGCAGCAGGATGAATCCAGAAGTGTTTATCTGCTCATATTCAGCCAGATGCTTCAGAACTCATTGGAAGGCACTTCACGGTGCAAATGGACAATAACCCAAAGCATACTGCAAAAGCAACCAAAGAGTTTTTGAAGGGAAAGAAAAGGAATGTTATGCAATGGCCAAGTCAATCACCTGACCTGAATCTGATTGAGCATGCATTTCACTTGCTGAAGACAAAACTGAAGGGAAAATGCCCCAAGAACAAGTAGAGGCCTGGGAGAGCATCACCAGGGATGAAACCCAGCATCTGGTGATGTCTATGCATTCCAGACTTCAGGCTGTAAATGACTGCAAAGGATTTGCAACCAAGTATTAAAAAGTGAAAGTTTGATTTATGATTTTTATTCTGTTCCATCACTTTTGCTCCCTTAACATGTGGGAGGCACATATGCAAACTGTTATAATTCCTACACCGTTCACCTGATTTGGATGTAAATACTCTCAAATTAAAGCTGACAGTCTGCAGTTAAAGCACATTATGTTTGTTTCATTTCAAATCCATTGTGGTTGTGTATAGAGTCAAAAATGTTAGAATTGTGTAGATGTCCCAATATTTATGGTTCTGACTGTAGATATTCCTCCACATCGCCTCTGTGCAGGTTCCCTGCACGCTCCTGCGTACGTTCTCGTCGCCGCCCGTTAGTACGGAGATCAGTGAATAGGAACACAGTTCCCATTCACCGATCAAGGTGCCTGTGTCAATGATTGCCAGCAAGAGATGCCTGCGGTCATTGACAAAAACAAAAGTACAGTAATACATACACACATTACTTCCTCTGTGTACTGGTGTTCAGTACACAAGAGGAATAAGAGGAGGGGAGGACATCCAGTGGCCAAATAGTATTTCTAAATAAAATTTTGTCACCATACATTGTACTAGAGAAATATTTTAAATATTGTAATAACCAGGACAAATGGGGAAAAATGTATGGGTTTTTCCCACAATAGAACATTTTAGTTTAAAACTCTAATGGCCAAAAAATGAGAAATAATGAATAATTTGTTTCTTATTATTCTCGTTAAAGTGCATTTAGAATAAAATAATTCTTGGTGAAATTTACCACCCAAAGAAAGCCTAATTGGTGGCAAAACCCCCCAAGGTATAGATAATTTCATTGTGATAAGTAGTGATTAAGTTATTGGCGAATGAAAGAGAGAAGCGCTGAAAGGAGAAAATTGCTCTTGTCCTTAAAGAGACTCAGAGACAACAGAAAGTACAGCTCTGATACTTACCTGGGGCTTTCTCCCACCCCTAAAACATGTCTAAGTCCCACACCATCCTCCCATGGTCTGCCGTTCAGTTATGGTGAGCTCCGTTATCAGGCTCAGTCGATGCCAGTCAGGGTCTACTGCGCATGCACAGACCTCCCGCGCATGAGCAGTAGACCGGGAATGATGTCACTGAGCCTGGTAACGGAGCTCACCGCGGCTGAATGGCAGACCGTGGTAGGACGGTGTGGGACTTAGACGTGTTTATGGGGCGGGAGGAAGCCCCTGGTAAGTATCAGAGCTGTACTTTCTTTCGTCTCTGAGGCTCTTTAAGGGGAAGCACCCTTGGTGGTTAACTAGTTAAACATGAAAACATGGATCTGTAAAAAAAAACCCCACTTTAGACAGATCAGACAGAGAGCCAGATCACCACTGTCTCATTAGTATCGTTATATGGGCAGATGGAAGCATAATTACCATTAAAGTGGTCTGAAACTCTGACATAACATTCAATAAAAAATGTGTTTTCCTACTTTTTATTACCCATACAGTTACCATATTTGCTTTTGTGCACAAATAATATTGTTCATTAACAAATTACAAGTTCCCAAAGTACAGTTTATTTGCTTTGAAAGCTGCCATTTCATTTTATTCAAGCTGCTTTTTATTATATATTAAAATATTCTAGTGAGCTGTTCTGAACAGTGTGCATGCTTGAAGCAGAGAGAGCTTGTTTTCAGTTGTTACACACAATGGGCCTGATGCAATTGTTAGACTCGCCAGCGTTAAACGCTGGTGAGTCCGATAATCAGGCGACAATAAAGTCGCCTGATCCAATTGCATTTAGCCCTAGGCAGGGTGTTAAAAAAACTCGCTTGGGCGATATTATCAGCCAGCAAGTTCCTTACACCCTATCCTATTGCACTTTGCATGTTTCCAGGAAGCGACATGAGCGTTAGCTTAGACGTGCAGAAAACAGGTCTAAACATGCTAACGCACGTCATCGCCGCTGCATTAAAGGAGACCCCCAGATGCAGCGACAGATGTTCGGCGAGTTGTGCACATGTGTGGGGAGCGAGGCCGTGGTGCTGATGGACAGCACCACAGGGTAAACCTCGCTCCCCATCGCACGGTAATACGGAGCATCGCTCAGGCTTTCACCTGAGTAATGCTCCCTTACGATCGGCCATTGCACAAGTGAAACTGGCAATAGGATTTGCCGGTAATCCTCGTACGATGGCAAGGTGATAAGTAACTCGCATCTGCAAGCTACTTATCACTTGGAATAGCATCAGGCCCAATGTAACAACATCAGAATGTAAACAAAAAATGTTATCTCCTCTCTGGATGCAGATCTTAAAGGTATCATCAGGAGATATTACAAAAATCTGCTTTACTCACCTGGGGCTTTCTCCAGCCCCTTGCAGCCGACTGTCACCTCACTCTCCGCCGATGCCCCGCTGTCGCCGTACGGTGCAGAGGACAACTGTGAGGTCGCCCTTACTTGTGCCTGCGTCAAATGTCAAATACAGCCACGTTGTCTGCGGCTTAATGAGCAGGCGCAAAACTACTGCACCTGCGCAGTAAGCCATGGAGAAAGTGGCTGTGATTGACAGCGGCGATTGATGCAGGCGCAGTAAGGGCAGTAGCGTTCCTTCCATTGGGCGCAAGGGGGCGGGGTGCCCCGGGTGATTGACAGGGAGGGGGGTGTCACAAAGCAAGGTTGCCAATCGTCCATCTAAACTAATCATCTGAAATTAATCTTGTCTGTGCATTGGTTTGTGAGCAATCGCATAGCTGCTGCTATTACAGCGTGGTTCAGCAAGCCTGAACAGTAACAACAGACATATCAGGGTGCTGCCGCCTCCTTCTCCTCCCTCCCTCCAATCAGAAACATTCTTTTCCGGCTGTCAGCTCTCTCCAGCCAATAGAAGTGAGAGACACAGCCAAGCAAACTCCGCCCCCACAGCCCCGAAGTTCGAGTCTCAGCCAGCATGGAGAGAAGGTAATTAAGTGCTCCAACTGACCTGCATCACTGTCCTCAGTTCTGCAATCCCCTTCTTTTCCCTGCTGCTCACACAGCCTGTCAGCATACATACAGCACTCCTGGAAGCCACGAGGAAGCTGATCAGTGTGATCAGCTGGAGGAATCCTCAGTGCTCTGGACTGTGCTAGGCAGCGTTGGATGGGGTCACAGGAGGGATGGGAGCAGGGAAGCCAGTCTATAGGCAGGGCATGGGGGTTATTTACATTGAGAAGGAGTGATTCACAGCTGAAAGCTGAGCTGACCTATAAAATCACATAGAATCCTGCTCTGAAAGGTAAATTTGTATTGTTTTGCTTTATAATGGCTTGTTGTGAGCTGCTCTGATGATCAGGCAGGCAGCTTTCTCCTATATTGACTATAGAAGCTGGGTTCTATAGATTGTGAGCTGGCCTGAGGACAATTAAAGTGTACCAAAGCTGCCTGATAATAAAAGTGTTAAACATACCTTGAGCTTCCTCCAGCCCCATGCCCACCGATCGCTCCTATGCCGCAATCCTCCGCTGCCTGCAGCTCCAGTACCTGGTCCCATAACTTCCTGCAGTCGCAGCCAGTCTGATACAAGAGAAGTGCGCTCTATGTATCTCTCCAGCGGCTGCCAGAGAGATACATAGAGAGCGCACTTCTCTTGCACAGACTGACCGTGACTGGAGGAAGTTATGGGACCAGGTACTGGAGCTGCGGGCAGCGGAGGATTGCGGCATAGGAGCGTTCCGTGCGAATGAGGCTGGAGGAAGCCCCAGGTATGTATAACACTTTTATTATTAGGCAGCTCTGAATGGGAGCTAAAGGGAGTCGGATGGGAAGCAGCGCAAGAAGGAGGGCCAGAGAAGGGGGAACCAGACCCCCCCTCACCTGGGTCCCTTCCTCCCCGCTGCAGGTATGCAGGATATACTTCACCTGACTCCTGCGTTCCAAGCGCTGGAGCGCTGTGTCACCATCATGTGCCACAGGTCTCCGCCTTCAATGTCGCTCACTGTGCTTCAGCTAATCAGGAAGCACAGTGAGCGGCATTGAAGGCGGAGACCTGTGGCAAGTGACTGTGACGCAGCGCTTGGAACGCAGGAGTCAGGTGAAGTATTCCCTGCCCACTGGGCCTGCCGCATATCTGGAGGGGGGAGAGCATGGAAGGAGGGGACCCAGGTGTGTGTGTGTGTGTGTGTGTGTGTGTGTGGGGGGGGGGGGTTGGCATTACCCACCTTGGCGCCCTTAGTATGCTGCACTCTCTCCTATTTTTTGGGTGTGGGGGGGGGGTGTCTTTAAATACCCAGCACCGGGTGTCAAATGCCCTAGGTACGCCACTGAGTAAGGGCGACCTCGTGGTTGTCCTCTGCACCGTGCTGCGACAGCGGAGCAGTGGCAGAGAGCGGAGGTGACAGCGTGGGACAGTCGGCTGCAAGGGGCTGGAGAAAGCCCCAGGTGAGTAAAGGAGATTTTTGTAAAATCGCCTGATGATTCCTTTAAGCTGAAGGAGCTTTCCAGTGCAGAGCAAAGTGGTGTGTTTAACAGTTTGAATGATGTTCTGCTACAAATTTGTTTTGTGATAGTAGGTATAAAGATGTAAAGAATCTTTTAGGGCAAAGAAGAATTGCTGAGTTTCAGACCACTTTGAACAAAAAACGTATGGTTCTGATAATACTGGCTAGTCTGTTAACTACGTGCATATGAATGTACTTACACTTTAAGGAAATAAATACATAATGTGCAAAGAATGTTTTTTTCATGAAGGTCTTCCTATTTGACCTCAAGCAGGTGCTTACACTGTAGAAGATTATTATTGTACTTTCCATTACTTCAATTAAACTGTTCTGTAACCTTTAATTGATTGGTTGCCACAAGTAAAAAGTGTTTCTTTCCACCATTTTGTAAAGATTACCGTAGTTCTCCTTTTACATTAAACTTAAAAATACAAATATCTTTATTATATTCTAAAAAGAATAAATGATTACTAACAAACATTTCATTAACCACTTTACCTCCCTTGCTACGCTTATCTACTCCCCACAAAACTTTACTTGAAGCTCAGGGGAGTAGAGGCGTACTTGTGGTAAAAAGTGTGCTGTATGCCCAATAAGCTATCTGATTATGTATATAGGGTATCATTTTAACCGTGACAAGTGAGAAAATAGATTTTGTGTTGTTTGACAACTAAGGGATAAGTCATGTGATTTTTTTTTTACCAGAAAACTGAATGAAAAGCAATAAAACTGTTATTTTCATGTACTCTATACCCCTAAATAAATACTTGTAAAAAAAACAAGTTACAGCATTGAAAAGAGAATACACAGTTACCCTAGGGACTTAGCTTTTAAAATATGTATGCCATGAGAGTGTATTACTGTTAATCATGAAGATAAGGGCTTTTAATTACTGATAGAGTACAATGAGAAAACAAAAACACAAACCAGAAACGAATATATTATCGCCATACATTGTACTAGGAACATTATTTAAATGTTGAGATAACCAGGACAAATTAGCAAATACAATGTGTGGGTTTTACCTATGGTAACATTGCTTATTTGAAAACTATAGTGCATGGAAATGGAGAAATAGTGTCTTTTTTCTTTTTTTTTTCTCATTTTTTCCTTTAAAATGCACAGATAATAGCATAATTACTAAAAGCAAATATCACCCTCACAAAGCATAATTTGTGGCAAAAAAACCAAGATATAGATCATTTACATCTGATGAGTAGCAATAAAGTTATTGGTGAATGAATGGGAGGAGCGCTGAAATGTGAAAATTGCTCTGGTTTTTAAGCAAAAAACCCTGTGGTGCTGAAGTGGTTAAAAAATGATTTGGAGTGGTCACCCCATTCACACACCATGCTACCCATACGAACACAACACACATAACAACCAGTAACGGCACCAAGGTGGGAGAACTCACACACAGCTGTACAGTGCCCTAGTGAGCTCACTAAATGGACACAACTTGCAATAAATTGAGGACAAGGATGTTGTACTTGGACTCTCTATACTAGTAGGTGAACTCCATGCCTGTATGAACAAGTACTTAGTGCATGAAGTTCAACAAGAGCAAATGCTCTAACAGCAGACTAAATAAGGCCGGCACATTGATTGCAAGCGAACAGTATTGAAGTGCTGTATATAAAAGTAGCATATAGCAGTTCAAATGCAAATTGCACTAACTATGCAGAGACAAGGTTGGTTCACCATATAGTGTACCAGGGTTCCGTGTTTGCGGAGAATAGGATGGCAAAAGTCCAATTCCAATGACTTCTAGGAGATTAATGATGGTGAAGTCGGTCACAGAGTCCGAGAAATTCAGGTCTAGCAAGGCTGACACAGTCCATGCCCATTGTCTACCGATAGCCACAGGGCCGATGGGAATTGTTGCCAAGGATATATCCTGGGGTGTGCCAAGTTGTGCAATACCATGTAGAGGTCTAAGGCAGCACGACGTATGGGCTAGGCAGTGCCACTCCATGTCGCTACCTACTTTAAGTGACAGCAGTGTAGGAAAAAGTGATTTATAGTGCATTTTGCTCCGGGACAAATATACATTTACCATATTTCTTTGTTTCATTAATGACAAAATATGTGATACAACATTTTTCTAATTGAGTAGAAAGTAACACAAAATATATTAATGGTTTCATTTCTTATTTAGGATCTTTGGAGTTACTACTTAAATCTCACAGATGCAAACATAAAAGGGGATGCTTCTTGGAAGCTGGAATACATTATGACCAAAGAGTACACCATAAAGGATCTGACGCCAGAAAGCCTGTATGAACTTGCCAAACGATTTCAAAAACCAAATAGCACAGACTTTGAAACCTACTACAGGAATTACATTGTGAACTTTGATGCCCCTACAGGATGTGACACACAATGCAAAGAGCGACAGACATGTGCAATCCTGAATGTAGATATGGATTCTTATTTTGATTGTATGATTTACACATTACAACATAATCTGGGAGCCCAATGAAATCTGCAACAACAACGTACAAAATAGTACAAACAAGTTATCTTCTTGTGTTTTTCACTTCTCAAAGAGTTTGCAGTGAATGTAGCTAAAGGGAGAACTAAAGGCAAGTAAAGAAAGCAGCCCAACCTATCTCTTTTAGTAATATTGTTATTAAGATATTATGCCCATCCTATTCATTTTTTCTCCTTTCTTTTCTCTTGGGGGATAATTTAAATTTTCTGTTTTAAAATAACTTTTCAACACTCTGCAATTTAAAAAGTACCAAGAAGTAGGTAAAAAAATACTGTCAAAATTATTCTGAGGATTTTCTTGCTTGCTGGTGGCTTCAATATCGTTTTATAATGTGAACACATCACCTAGGAGAAAACTTTAGAGAAAAGGCATTGGATTGGGTCCATTAAACTTACCCCGAGGACCAGGGTTACAAATACAGAATATTTGCATTGCAATTGTTACCATTGCTTTACTTGATGCTTTCCCTTCCTACACAGCCTTCCAGCACTTAAAGATGAACTCCAATTAAAATAAAGTAATAAAAAAGTGCTTAATTTTTTCAATAATTATGTATAAATGATTTAGTCAGTGTTTGCCCATTTACATTCAGACGGTTATCACATGGTGACATTTTTACTGCTGGCAGGTGATGTCACTGGAAGGAGATGCTGCTTGCTTTTTTGGCAGTTGGAAACAGCTGTTATTTACCACAATGCAACAAGGTTCCCACAGTGTGATGTTAGTACCTCAGAGCTGTGAGGCGCTGATATCACACTGTGGGAGGGGTTTCACCACAAAATCAGCCATACAAAGCCCCCTGATGATCCGTTTGAGACAAGGAATAGATTTCTCATGGGATAGGGGGTATCAGCTACTGATTGGGATGAAGTTCAATCCTTGGTTACGGTTTCACTTTAAAGAACAACTGAAGCGGGAGGGATATGGAGGCTGCCATATTTCTTTCCTTTTAAGCAATATACCAGTTGCCTGGCTATCCTGTTGAACCTCTTCCTCTAAACCTTTTAGCCATAGACCGAGAATAAGCATATGCAAATCAGGTATTTCTGACATTTTTGTCAGATTTGACAAGACTAGCTGCATGCTTGTTTCTGGTGTCATTCAGACATTACTGCAGCCAAATAGATCAGTAGGGCTGTAAGGCAACTGGTATTATTTAAAAGGAAAGAAATATGGCAGCCTCCATGTAATCCTCCCTTCAGTTGTTCTTCTCATTACTGCTATAGGGTTGAGCGTCACTCTCCACCCACACCTTTATAGGAGACTCACTTAACAATACCTTACAGCCCAACATCGTGCAGTGCGTTTGGCATTTGTCATATAACACCAATATTGGCAAATTCGCCACTGGCGCCCTGAGCTCTTCACAGATGAAAGCAGGTTCATAGTAAGCACATGTGACAGACGTGACAGAGTCTGGAGATGTCACAGAGAACGTTCTGCTGCCTGCAACATCCTCCGGCATGGCCAGTTTGTGTTTCATGTGCTCACCAGAGCCAGCCTGAGTGCCATTATGTACCGAGATGAGAACATATGCTGGTACGGTTAGCCCTGTGTTCCTCCTAATGCAAGATAATGCTAGATCTCATGTGGCTGGTGTGTGTCAGTAGCTCCTGCAAGACAAAGGAATTGATGCTATGGACTGGCCTGTCTGTTTCCCAGACCTGAGAACAGAGGTGGCCTTAGAGTACGCGGGGCCTGGGGCGACTGTCATATGCGGGGCCTAGAGACATATACTGTGGATACACACGTTGTGGAAGCACACACTCTGTATAGGTTAGATAGGTAGGTGCCTCCAGTATAGGTTAGATAGGTAGGTGCCCCGCAGTATAGATTAGACAGGTAGGTGCCCCGCAGTACAGATTAGATAGGTAGGTAGGTACCCTGCAGTATAGATTAGATAGGTGCCTGCAGTATAGATTAGTTAGGTAGGTACCCCGCTGTATATATTAGATAGGTGCCAGCCTGCAGTATAGATTAAATAGGTGCCAGCCTGCAGTACAGATTAGATAGGTACCTGCAGTATAGATTAGATAGGTGCCCGCAGTATAGATTAGATAGGTGCCAGCCTGAAGTATAGGTTAGATAGGTGGCTGCAGTATAGATTACATAGGTGCCTGCAGTATAGGTTAGATAGGTGCCAGCCTGCAGTATAGATTAAATAGGTGCCAGCCTGCAGTATAGATTAGATAGGTAGGTGCCTGCAGTATAGATTAGATAGGTGCCAGCCTGCAGTATAGGTTAGATAGGTGCCTGCAGTATAGATTAGATAGGTAGGTGCCCGCAGTATAGATTAGATGGGTGCCAGCCTGCAGTATAGGTTAGATAGGTGCCTGCAGTATAGGTTAGATAGGTGCCAGCCTGCAGTATAGATTAGATAGGTGCCAGTATGCAGTATAGATTAGATAGGTGCCAGTATGCAGTATAGATTAGATAGGTGCCAGTATGCAGTATAGATTAGATAGGTGCCAGCCTGCAGTATAGATTAGATAGGTGCCAGCCTGCAGTATAGATTAGATAGGTGCCAGCCTGCAGTATAGGTTAGATAGGTGCCCCGCAATACAGGTTAGATGGCAAGAAGGCTGCAGCGGTGGGGAGCGGGCATAGTTGTTAAAACTCACGTGTCTTTACCGATGCTCACACTGTGAGTCACAGCTACCATCTATTTCCTCTCCCAGCATCTGTGTATTGGTAACAGTGCCCCCCTGTGGTGACATGCGGTCACGTCATCATAGGGGGCGCTGTTACCAATATACAGATGCCGGGAGAGGAAATAGATGGTAGCTGTGACTCACAGTGTGAGCATCGGTGAAGACACGTGAGTTTTAACAACTATGCCCGCTCTCCCCAGCACTGCAGAGGGTGCGGGGCCTCCTCAGGCGCGGGGCCTGGGGCGATTGCCCCACTTGCCACCCCCAAAGGCCGGCTCTGCCTGGGAATATGGGAGATCATGTCTCTCTCCATCCACCAATGCTACATTGCACCACAGACTGTGCAGGAGTTGGTGGAGGCTTTAGTCCAGGTCTGGAAAGAGATCCCTCAGGAGACCATCCTCCACCTCCTCAGGAGTATGCCCAGGCGTTGTAGGGAGGTCATACAGGCACGTGGAGGCCACACACACCACTGGGCCTCACTTTGACTTGTTTTAAGGACATTACATCAAAGTTGGACCAGCCTGTAGTGTTCTTTTTTCTTTTCACTTTAATTTTGAGTGTGACTCAAAATCCAGACCTCCATGGGTTGATAAATTTGATTCCCATTGATAATTTTGAGTGTTTTTATTGTCAGCACATTCAACTACATAAAGAAGGAAGTATATAATAAGAATGCAGTATTTCATTCATTCAGATCTAGGATGTCTTATTTTTGTGTTCCCTTCCCTTTATTTTTTTGAGTAGTGTACATTATGTGTCTTTCACTAATAATATCTTTTCAGTCTGCTTACCCTTTTTGAGGTGGATGGACATAGTTTTAATCAACCAAGCAAAAATATTTGGTTTTCTTTTCCAGAGGCAGGGTTTTCTCATGTAAGCTGATAACTCTATCCATACCCTGGGTCTGCACCAGTTTAAATGCTCACATCAACCTCAACTTGTTCTTTTTGGGTCAAAAGAACAGAAGCTTTGCTCTAAGATGCTCAGATTGTAACTTACTTCCAGCAGTGATAGCTTTCAGAACAGTATTAAGATGCATATCAAGAATGTTGATGAATCTAAGTGAAATTGGAATGGAAGATAAAACCCTCCAATTTATCTTGTATGGATTGCAATAGCTGGTCATTGAGGTAAGTGCTCTAAAGGCTAACATACCACAGTCAACATTTTGAAGATTCTTCTGTTGATCAAATACTGCTCCGAAAAGGCCATTCTTTGTAAGACTGATATGTTGGGACCATGTGAAGTTGCACTGGAATTGGTGGAAGTTGCACTTAAATCTAATGGAAGATTAAGGTTCCCTCTGAGGTAAGATGTGTACTCACCTTCAATAACCTCACCTTCAATAAGTGTCGCCCATAAGTATTGAGCTTGATCCTGTGGAGCTCACTGTAGGGAATGAGTGTTGCGCAGACCCATGTTACATCACCCCAACTAGTTTAGAGTCACTTAAACTACTCTACTGCCCTCTTTACTTAATTACTCTACTTACTGTATATCTGCTTGTCTTCAATACTGTATATCTGTATAACTTGTACAATACTGCATATCTGCATAACTTGTCTTTTGTACTACTCGAGCCTGTATGTGTCAAAAATAATTCCAGGTACAACCCCTGTACTTGGCCATTAAACTTGATTCTGATTCTGATTCTGACATCACTCTGCTATAACCGGGCAGCATATACTGTTTCTGTGGAGGATTCCCATGTGGAAATGGCCTTGAACAAGAGTCCCGGGTAAAGGCTTTCATAGTGCAAATGACTTGCCTCTGAAATGCAAATATTGTGATATCCTGTAAACCGTAATACCAAAATGATTTTTTTAAGTACCCCTGAAGTGAGAGGGATATGGAGGCTGTCGTATTTATTTCCTATTAAATAATTCCAGTCAGTCCTGCTGATCTCTTTGGCTGCAGTAGTGTCTGAATCACACATCTAAAACAAGCATGCAGTTAATCCAGTCAAGTTTCAGTCTGAAACACCTGATCGGTATGCTTGTTAAGAGTCTATGGCTAAAAGTATTTGAGGCATATGATCAGCAGGACAGCCAGGTAATCTGCATTGTTTAAAAGGAAATACATATGGCAGCCTCCATATCTCTCTCAGTTCAGGTGTGCTTTAAACTGGCCCAAAAACAATTAACTGATGCAGCAAAAACCTATATATACGAAACTATATTTTATATAAGAGTAGAATTAGTCACAAGGTGGCAGTGTTACTCCTAACCCCTCCAGTACAAGCTTATTCCAGACCATGACAAACGAATGTTGACGTTTCCTCCATTAAAGTTTTTATTAAGGAATAAACAGCTTGTCAGGAGCAAGTCTACCTATAACCTAGTAAACCACTAAATAACACAGATGCAGCCAAAGATCGGGTCCCAAACCTTGATCCAATTATGAAGTAACACAGGTGTAAGAGAACACAAACAAGAAGAGAGAAGAAATAAAAGAAAGGAAAATACAGAAAATGTTCAAGCAGCAACCAGAACAGGTAGTTTAAAGCAAATGCTTCATCAAATCCATATATGCAACATGATGATTGGATTTTTTTTCTTTTTTTAAAGACATATGGCCCTTATTCAATTAACGTTTTCTCCCAACATTGATATTTTCGAAACTTGTCAATAAAATATGTTTTAAAGCAACAGCAAGCAAGAACATACAACAAGCAAAACACTGAAAAATGATCTCCTAGAAGAAACCATAGGAGATACATTGAATAGGGGCTCTTATCAATAAAATGCCTTTAAGTAACCAGCAAGAAGGAAAATACTTTAATAATTTAGTTTTTTACGTACTTTTTGGTACTTTTACAATTGCAGAGAGCTGAAAAGTTATTTTAAATAAAAGATAAAAAGGTATACACATGAAATAAAATGTGTGTGCTCAGACCAGGTATCACCTGACTTAACATATTTTTTGGACCATAAGACACTCTGGACCATAAGACACACCTAGGTTAAGAGGACAAAAACCAGGAAAAAAATACTAAACCTGGTGCATCCATGGTGCAGGGGCGTCTTGTGAAGCTTATCCCCCAAGCTGTAGGAAAATCCCCCTATGGCACAGAGATTCACCCTGTGGCCCAGAGATACCCATATAACACAGAGATCCCACTATATTACAGAGTCCCACTATGGCACATTCCCCTATGTCACACAGTCCCGCTATGCTACATTCCCCCATGTCACACAGCCCTGCTATGGCACATAATCCCATGTCACTGTCCGCTTTAGTGCATTGTCCCGTGTCACAACCCACTATGGCGCATTGTCCCAATTCACAGTCCCACTATGGCACATTACCCATTTCACTGCCCCACTATGGTACATTGCCGATTTCACTGCCCGCTATGGCACTTTGCTATGGCACATTGCCCCATCACAGCCTATCATTTGCAAAGTGCAGCAGAAGCCTTCTTACCTCTCCATCCGGCGCAAGTCCTCCTCCGCCGTCTTCAGCCAGTGCAGTGTAGCACAATCAGATGCTGCACCGGCACGCTATTAGTCCCGTCTTCTGTTGCCGTACTACCTGGTCTAGTGTCTGTAAGGCAATGCCCCCTCCTGGACAGCCCTGCAGTGCAAAGTGATTGGCTCCGATACCTTTGCTGGCGGGCCTAGAAGTCCTACCTCAGCCAATAAGTTTGAACTGCAGGGCCAATCCAGGAGGGGGCATTGCCATACAGATGCTAGACCAGGATGTACGGCAACAGAAGATGGGATTCGTAGCGTGCTGGTGCAGCGTCTTATTGTGCTACACTGCACCAGCTGAAGATGGAGGAAGAGGAGGAGGACTAGCTTCGGCTGGAGATGTAAAGGCTTTCGCTGTGCTCTGTGCTCGGGGGCTGTGATGGACAATGTGCCATAGCAGGCAGAGAAATGGGCAATATAACATAGCGGGCAGATAAATTGGCAATGTGCCATAGTGGGCAGATTAATGGACAATGTGACATAGCAGGCAGAGAAATGGGCAATGTGTACCATAGCAGACAGAGAAATAGGCAATGTGCCATAGCAGGCAGAGAAATGGGCAATGGGATATAGCGGAAATGGGTAATTTGCCTTAGCGGGGATGTGAAATGGGACAATACGCCATAACAGGCAGTGAAATGGACTGTGTGACATAGATTGATTTCTGTGCCTTAGTAGGGGATCTGCCGCTGGATTTTGGGGAGGAGCACCAGCTTTTCATCCTCACTTGTGGGAGAGAAAAAGTGTGTCTTATGGTCCAAAAAATACGGTATACACTGGCTTTCAATTGTTTATTGACTAATAAAATGTGACAACACATGCATATTGCCTAAGCTTGCCATAATGTACAAGGTCTAAAGTAACTCACTGCTACGCCCTGCAGGAGTTGGCCCCCACACAATTCTTTGCATCTCAACAGAGGCGCTGCGTGTAGCCTCCCGTGCCACTAAGAAACGGTTGCAGTGCTGACACCCCAAGCCTTCTTCCTGCTCAGGAATGCAGATTGATAATCTGTCAATATAGGTATGTAGTTATTTTATAACAACTAGTGTTGATCGGATACCTCATTATCCTATTCGAGTTTGGTCGAATTCGGATAGTAAACTATCCGAATTCACTCGAAGTTTGATATTCCAGTTAATCGAATATCCGATTCGACCTCGGATATCCAACGTCACTATCCGATTCTGTATTCGAGTGAAATATTCGAGATGGCCTTAAATAGCTTTTAAAACTTGTATTGGAGGTCAATGATGCATGAAACCACATTTTTTATGAAGAAAAACATCAAGTGATTATGTGGTGATGCAGTAGTAATAAACAAGGTATCAAAAATAGTAAATTAACTTCATGAAAAGTGTTTGCATGAGAAGGTGTGTCCAAAATGGTTGTAAGTTGGAAGTCTTAATTTACGTCGTCTTCATCTTCTTCTTCTATATCTTCTTCATCTACTTCTATATCTTCTTCTTCTTCTTCTATATATTCTTCTTTTTCTTCTTCTTCTATATCTTCTTCTTTTTCTTCTTCTTCTATATCTTCTTCTTCTATATCTTCTTCTTTTTCTTCTTCTTCTATATCTTCTTCTACTCGAATCTTCTTCATCTTCTACTTCTTGTATCTTCTTCAATTATCTTTTTCTTCTTCTATATCTTCTTCTTCTATATCATCTTCTTCTTCTTCTATATCTTCTTCTTCTTTTTCTTCTATATCTTCTTCTTCTTCTTCTTCTTCTTCTATATCATCTTCTTCTTCTTCTATATCTTCTTCTATATCTTCTTCTTCTTCTTCTTCTTCTATATCTTCTTCTTCTTCTTCTTCTTCTTCTTCTTCTTCTTCTTCTTCTTCTTCTTCTATATCTTCTTCTTCTATATCTTCTTCTTCTTCTTCTTCTTCTTCTTCTTCTTCTTCTTCTTCTTCTTCTTCTTCTTCTTCTTCTTCTTCTTCTTCTTCTATATCTTCTTCTTCTTCTTCTATATCTTCTTCTATATCTTCTTCTTCTTCTTCTATATCTTCTTCTTCTTCTTCTATATCTTCTTCTTCTTCTTCTATATCTTCTTCTTCTTCTTCTATATCTTCTTCTTCTTCTTCTATATCTTCTTCTTCTTCTTCTATATCTTCTTTATCATTATATTATGTGTCTTGGTTTTCCTTTCTTTTGTAAATTTTTTTTTTACTTCATTTGTGGAAATATTTTATTTTAATAACACCATAGTTATATTTGTGTTGATGGCATAATAGGTACTAGTGGCACATTGCAAGCCACAGCGCCTTTTTTCTGTGTACCCTGGCGGTGGTAAAACACAGACATCAGCAGGAGGAGGAATCAGTTGCAGCTATTGTAGTGTGGCAATAGCTGGTAGGAGAGTGGGTGGCAGCAGAAAGTAGTTCTTCTTCTGTTCTCCCTGGCAGTGGTACTAGCAGCACACAGACAGCAGAAGCTCAATGCAGCTACAGGAGGAGGAGTAGTGTGTGTCAGGCAGTGTGATGTGACTGACATAATAGGCCCTGGTTCCTAGCGGTGGTTCCAGGGCCGTAAATGAACAGCATGAGGTTCCAGACAGCGGTCGTAAAGCCCACATTGTGTCCAATACACAATTGGGACAGCACAGTTTTCAACCCGGACACCTCTTAAATAATTACAATTTTTTTTTTTCAAATTAATGCAGCTATTGTTGAGCGTAATAGCTTGGGCGCATGGGCAGCAGCACCTTGTAATGTGTTCCCTGGCAGTGGAGAGGAGACACAGACAGCAGGAGGAAATATAACAGCAGGCAGCATGAGGAGGATAAGTGTGTGGCAGACTGGCATTTGGCAGCAGGCAGGAGGGCAGGCAGCGAGACATAGTAGGCCCTGGGTCCTAGCGGTGGTTCCAGGGCCGTAAATGAACAGCATGAGGTTCCAGACAGCGGTCGTGAAGCCCACATTGTGTCCAATACACAATTGGGACAGCACAGTTTTCAACCCGGACACCTCTAAAATAATTAAAAAATTTTTTCAAAATAATGCAGATATTGTTGAGCGTAATAGCTGGTGGTGCATGGGCAGCAGCACCTTGTAATGTGTTCCCTGGCAGTGGAGAGGAGACACAGACAGCAGAAAGAAATATAACAGCAGGCAGCGTGAGGAGGATAAGTGTGTGGCAGACTGGCATTTGGCGGCAGGCAGCGAGACATAGTAGGCCCTGGGTCCTAGCGGTGGTTCCAGGGCTGTAAATGAACAGCATGAGGTTCCAGACAGCGGTTGTGAAGCCCACATTGTGTCCAATACACAATTGGGACAGCACAGTTTTCAACCCGGACACCTCTAAAATAATTACAATTTTTTTTTTTTCAAATTAATGCAGCTATTGTTGATCATAATAGCTGGTGGTGCATGGGCAGCAGCACCTTGTAATGTGTTCCCTGGCAGTGGAAACATACAGACAGCGGGAGTAAATACAACAGCAGGCAGCATGAGGAGGATGAGTGTGTGGCAGACTGGCAGCAGGCAGGAGGGCAGGCAGCGAGACATAATAGGCCCTGGGTCCTAGCGGTGGTTCCAGGGCCGTAAATGAACAGCATGAGGTTCCAGACAGCGGTCGTGAAGCCCACATTGTGTCCAATACACAATTGGGACAGCACAGTTTTCAACCCGGACACCTCTAAATTGATTACAATTTTTTTTTCTCAAATTGAATGCAGCTATTTTTGAGTGTAATAGCTGGTGGTGCATGGGCAGCAGCACCTTGTAATGTGTTACCAGGATGAAATACAACAGCAGCAGGTGTATGTGTGTGTGCCAGTCGTCACTTCATGTCCCCCTCTCACCGACAACAGGGGCCATGAATTCGCCTTCCACCCAAGCCTGGTTCATTTTGAGAAACGTCAGTCTGTCCACAGACTTGTGAGACAGACGAGATCGCTTTTCAGTGACAACTCCACCGGCTGCACAGAAGCAACGCTCTGACAGTACGCTGGAAGGGGGGCAGGAGAGCACTTCCAGGGCGTACTGCGCAAGCTCGCTCCAGATCGGCAGTTGCTTGACCCAATACTCCATGGGATCATCAGGGGCCACGCTGTCAAGCCCGCTGAAGGACCCCATGTAGTCAGCCACCATGCGGGTCAAGCGCTGCCTGTGACTGGAGAAGGATGCTGCTGCAGGCACCTCCTCTCTAGTCCTTGTCAGCTCTACACTCATGTAGAGCTCTTGGGTCAGAGACAGCAGGTCTGTGGTGCGCGTGCGCTTGCTGCTGATGGATGCAGGCACCTGCTGCTGCCTCTGTGCTGGCTGGACAGTGGGGGTGGATGTCTGAGGGAAGGCTTCCTCCATGCGCTCAACAAGGGACAGCTGCAAATCCCTCATTTGTTGCGCACGGTCTCCTCCTGCAGGCAGGAACTGGCTGAGCTTCCCCTTCAGACGTGGGTCCAGCATCATGCAGATCCAGATGTCCTCCCTCTTCTTCATCTGAATCACCCTTGGGTCCTTGCGCAAGCACCTCAGCATGTGCGCTGCCATTGGGAAGAGTCTGGCCATGTCTGCTGGCACATCATCGGCAGCCCCAGAGCCGACAGTGCTGTGCTCTTCCTCTGCCTTCTCCACCTCATCCTCTCTCCACCCCCGCACCAGTCCAGCTGCGCTCTGCTGCTCCCCCTCATCAGCAGCAAGGTCAGGGACCTCCACCAACTCCGAGCCCTCCTCCTCAGAGGTGGCCTGTGAAGCTGCCTGCAGCTCCTGCTGGTCCAAGGCTGCCGCTCCCTCTTCCAGCAGTGCATACAGGGCCCTGTCCAGCACACACACCATGGGCACCCACTCGCACACCATTGCATGGTCCCTGCTTACCATGTTGGTGGCCTGCAGGAAGGGTGCCAGCACTGAGCACAGCTGCTGCATGTGCCCCCAGTCCTCCGTGGAGATGATGGACGGGAGGTTGGTGGCGGCACGCCCAGTTGCAGTGATGGAGGCAACTGTTGCTCGTGCAACGTACTGGCTGACAGCCTGCCTCTGTTCAACCAGACGCTCCAACATCGCCAGGGTGGAGTTCCAGCGAGTTGGAACATCGAGCATGAGCCGGTGCTGTGGCAGGTGCAGCTCCTTCTGCACCTCTTCCAGGCTCGCTACGGCTGCAGGCGAGTGCCGGAAGTGACGCACAACCTTCCTTGCTGCCTCAAGGAGTCGGTCCATCCCCTGGTAGGTCCGCAGGAACTTTTGGACTACCAGGTTCAGGACGTGCGCCAGGCAGGGGATGTGGGTCAGGTCTCCCTTGTTGATGGCAGCAACAAGGTTTGCCTTATTGTCGGACACCACCTCTCCGACACTGAGGCCTCTGGGGGTCAGCCAACTCCTCTCCTGCTCTCGGAGTTTGGCCAGGACATGGTTCGCCGTCAGTTTGGTTTTCCCCAGGCTGACCAATTCCAGCAGCGCTTGGCAGTGGCGGGGCTTCACGCTGCTGCTGAGGCGGGGGGTTTGGGCTGGTGTGGCGGAGGATGGAAGCGGATCAGAGGAAACTGCTGCAATTCCACTGACTCTGCATGGTGGCACCACCCACTGCGTTGTTGCTGCTGCTGCTCTGACAGTGCCCGATGCTGCTCCCCCCTCCTCACCCCCTTCCACCAAGCTGACCCAATGCGCGGTGAAGGACAGATAGCAGCCTGTCCCAAACCAGCTGCTCCACGAGTCCATGGTGACGTGGACCCGTTGACCCACCGCGTGATCCATCCCTCTCCCGACATTGGCCATCACAGAGTGGTGAAGTGCAGGGATGGCCGTGCGCGAAAAATAATGTCGGCTGGGGATTGGCCAATCGGGGGCTACGCACATCAGGAGCGCACGCATGTCACTCCCCTCCTGCACAAGGGAATAAGGCAGGAGTTGGGAGCACATGGACCGTGCCAGCAAGCCGTTCAGCAGACGCACGCGACGGCTGCTGGGAGGCAGAACCCTGACCACCCCCTGGAAGGTGTCGCTGAGCAGGGTCTGGCGATGCCTTTTGCTGGCACGGGAATCACTGGAGGGAGCAGAGGAGGCCACTGAGGACTGGCTGCCAGAACAGGCCTCAGTTTCGGCGGCAGGAGTTGCAGAGGGAGGAGGAGCAGTGCGTCTCTGAAAAACTCCTGCTGGTGCTGCTGGAGGAGGTGGAGGAGGGCGGGTGGCTGCTGCCGACGGCTTCGCAGTGGTGGCGGGTCTGCCACTGCCACTGCCAGCTTCCTTCAACTTCACGAACTCCTCATGCTCGTGAAAGTGTTTCCCTGCAAGATGGTTGACCAGAGTGGTGGTGCCAAACGCAGAGGGCTCCTTCCCTCTGCTGAGCTGCTTGTGGCACTGGTTGCAGGTGGCATACTTGCACTCCAAATATGGCAGGGTGAAAAAATTCCATATTGGGGAGGTGAAGTTGCCCCTTCGGCTGGAAGGTACTGCTGCCGCTGGTCTCCCTATGGTGGTTGGGGAGGGGGTCTTGGTGCGGCTGGTGGTGGCACTGGCAGAACTCGTCTCCTGATCAGCACGCTGTGTGGCCTGCATACCACGCCCACTTGTTATCCTGCCCATGTCTGCGATGCTGATCCTTCTAGCAAGGCCCACAGACGCATCCTCTTCCTCAGAGCTGATGACATCCCCACTCCCAGGACCTGGCACCCAGTCTTTGTCCTTCACCCTGTCATCATCATCCTCCCCCTCCGCAAACATGTCCTGCTGAGATCCCCCAAACTCCCCTTCTGCATGCATGGGCGGATGGACAGTCACCACTGTCTGACTGTCCAAAGCATCATCCCCCAAAGTGCCCATCAGCATTCCTTCCTCCTCCAATTCTGCCGCAACAGCACTCCATAGCCCCGCTGTGCTTGGGGATAACATGAAGGTGCTGCTGAGTGACAGGGTGCTGGTGTTGCCCGCTGGGGCTGGAGAACTGCACTCCTCCTCCTCCCCCTAGGCATTGCTGGGCGGCTGCTGCTGCTCTTGCGAACAGGAGTGGTGGCGGGGGTGGAGGACTCGGTTTCAGAGCTAATGGTGGCCTGCTCATCCACCATCAGTTCCACCACAGCGTCTGCGTCCTTCTCCTTAATAGGACGGCTACGACCTGGCAGTGGGAGGAACATCTGCGCCACACGCTGCTGCTGCTGTGTCTCTGCAGCGTGACTCCCAGCTGTTGGGCGGCCAAGGCGTCCACGGCCAGTGGCTAATGGCGGAATAGCCACTGGTGCAGACGCAGAACTGCGCATGGTGGTGGTGGCGCGGCTGCCACGCCCACGACCTCCTTTCTTGGCGATGCCCTTGCTGCCCCTGCCCAAACTGTGGCTGCCAGTGCCAGACATCGTATATTTTTAATATTATACAAATGAAAAACAAAAAACGTATGTATGTAAAGGCGGGTGGGACAAGTGGGGTACTTTAATGGGGTGGGACTGGTGGTGGTGGGTGTGTGAGGTGACGGACAGGTGTTGTACTCTACAGCAGAGATCAGTGTAGCGCCAACGAGAGAGTGCGCAGTGCGCACACAAAGACCCTAGCTGACGCTGACTGACGGTGTCCCTATACACAGACTACAGTACAGTATAGTCAGCTAATACACAATAGAAGTAATAAAAACTATAGGATGGTTGTAGCACTAACGAGAGGGTGCGGACAGCGCAGACGTGCACTGCGCACACAAAGACCCTAGGTAACGCGGTGACGGACGGTCCCTATACACAGACTAGAGTACACTACAGTACTACTAACTAAACAATAGAAGAATCTAGCTAAATAATACAACAGGTGTGACTAGATTACAGAGAGCAGATACAGCAGGACAGGTATAGCAGTAAAGCTGGGCCTTGCTAACTACAAAATACTATAGTACAATAATCTATCTAACACAGTAGTAGTACAGGAGTAGAGTAGGACAGGTGAGAGCACAGGTAAGGTAGAGACTAGAGCACAGAGCAGGGCAGGCTGCCTTGCCTAGGCACAGGGCCTAGCTGCTAGCTGCAGGCCTGCAGCAGCACCAGTGACAGTCTCCCTCCCTAGTCCCTAATCACACAACCTAAACTGCCTAAAATACAATCTATCTACAATATAAAGCAATACAGTTGAATATCAAGTGTTGGAGTGTAAAAACGCTAGGTTTAGAACAATAGAAATGCACTTGCACACAGACAAAATGCACTGGAGCAATCTCTCAGTACAATCAGTCAGTAAGTCGCAAGCAGGACAAGTGAGGCAAGATGGCGTCCGCTATTTATAGAGGGGGGCTTGGCCAGGCTCCCCCTCTGTGATTAGCTGCAGTCAGAGGGCTGTCAGAGGGCTGGGAGCCCTCTGATTCGCTTGTGAGGACTCGAGGTGACGTCTGCCGTGACGCTATCCGAGCTTGTGACGCTATCCGAGCTCGGATAGCTATAGGATATCTCCGGATAGCTGCTTGCTATCCGAGTGCGCTCAGATAGCACAGCCCGGATAGCTAATACTATTCGAGCTCTGTATTCGAGCTCGAATATTGAAAAAAGAGCTAGGATATCCGAGTACCTCGGATATCCTAGCTCAGATGAGCATCACTGATAACAACTAAACATATTATAAACTTAGGTTTTAACCCTTTCCAATCCATATTTCTTTTGACCCACATTCCCCCCCCCATCACTTATTTTCCCCCCTCTCCTGGTTTGCATGAGTGAACAGTGGTCAAATGATCACTGCTGGTGCCCACTGCCCAGTGAATGAATGTATTTGCAAAGTTTACAAAGCAAAAGTGTTGTTGTTAATCTACTGGGGAAGAGAGGAGATCACAAGACAAATAGAAACTTTAGCTGGCTTGAGTACATCCGTGATTTCTACTTTAAAGACATTGTTTTTACGTAGCATCATAAGTTCTGCTGGAAAAATGGTGAGGGCTTACTCATACAGAAAAGATGTGACTATACTGAATTAACTAAACACGTCCCTAATTGGATTCTGAAACTCATATTTACATGATACAATGCACTTTGTGCAATTGACTATGCATGCAAATCCTTTGAAGAATTACAGGGTCAACAACTTCTGCAGACAATTATGCTTGGAGTCCAAGTGGTATATCAAGTTCTGATAAGTGGTCATATTATGTACCAGCACCGCCTTCACCAACTGCTGAGTGACTTGCAGCTTTGTTTTCTTCAGTATCAACAGATGCACAATCTATGAAATAGATTAAATATAAATAAATTGATATTGCCAATTTATTCATGTAAGCAATATTACAATACCATGAATGCAAATTAATTATCAACAATGGCGGGCTAAATATCTGTCATAACGTTAGTTGGTTAAAGTATAATAAGTTTAATAACTGAGCACATTTTAATTTTATTTACATTTTTTAAATGTATTTACACTCTGGTGAAAGTCAAACTCAACTCTTCCTTTGCAGAAATTGGGCACTTCATCTGCAGACACACAGAATTTGCACTTTCTCTGCTTATTCAGCTCACCTGGCTTTGTATGTTTTGCACACCAGCCATTTTTAAGTAAGTGTTCTGTGCAGGTTTTCTTGAATTTTACATTTTAAAAAAGAGCAAAAACTCAGCAAACAACAATAATGGAGCTTTAAACTTTTAAAAGGTCACAGTTTAGTAGGTATTGCTAATAAAAGTAGCATGGAACTGCCTTTTAACTACAAACTCAGTTAGGGCCTATATTAGTAGACCTCTAAGGTCAGCAGACCGTTTTGGTCAGCAGGGCATAATCTTAAAGGGCATATCTTTAAGGGTGTATAAGATACACCGAATTAGCCCAGAATTGAACCAGAAGAGAACAGATGAGAACAAACACAAAACTCTCCATGGCTGCTCATCTGCTGATCTAACACTGGTATGATCTCTTCTCTTTGGCTTCCCTGACTTCCACCATCAGCTCATGTTTATCAATCCCTGAACTACCCTCATTTCAACCATCCACATACACCTGATAAATTCACACAAACTACCCTGCACTCTTTAACTCTGACACTTCCTTTCCCTAATTGTACACACACCAATTTGCAAAATGTTTACTATCCTCTTTACAGCCATTATCCTGTCAGCCCTACTACTTAAAATACCTACATCACTCACTCCTCCCGCTGCCAGCAATAACATCTACATTGCTCCCTCTCTCCTACCATCTTCTCTTCTCTCTACTCATGAACTATTCTTATTTCTCAAATCACACATACCTTCCTCCACATCTCTTAAACAGCCATCTGTCACATATAAATCACATCCTCACCTCTCTTATCTCTGCCTACTACTTCTACTGGCTGCTGGGGACATATCACCCAATCCAGGACCCTCTCCCAGACCGCACTGCACTCTGGTAAATACCACATCCCGCACTGACCGTCCTCACTCCTCCACGCACATTAACCAATGTAACCTGATCACCATTCCTTGCCTTCCCAGCTCTCCCCCTCCCATATTTGGGGCCCTCTGGAATGCACGCTCTGTAGTCAATAAACTAGCCCACGTCCATGATCTGTTCATCACTAATGCTTTCACCTTCCTGGGGCTCACTGAGACATGGCTAACCCCATCTGATACTGTGTCTCCAGCTGCCCTTTCATACGGTGGCCTCAAGTTTAGCCACACACCTAGATCGGGTGACAAACATGGGGGTGGGGTGGGAATTCTTCTTTCCGAACACTGCTCCTTTACACCGCTTGCACCTGCACCTTCTCTGGCTTTCTCTTCTTTTGAGGCTCATGCTGTCCGCATCTACTCCCCTCACCACTTCCAGGTTGCTGTCATCTACCGGCCTCCTGGACCAGCCTCCACCTTCATTGACCACTTTTCAACATGGCTTCTCCACTTTCTATCCACTGACATTCCTTCCATCATCATTGGGGACTTTAAAATCCCCATAGACACTAACTGTTCCACTACAACAAAAGTCCTCTCACTCACCTCATCCTATGACCTCTCCCAGTGGTCCTCAACCTCCACCCACAAAGATGGCCACACTTTGGACCTAGTTTTTACCCGACTCTGCCCAGTTTCCACATTTAATAACGCTTTATTCCCCCTTTCAGATCACAATCTCATAACTTTTACAATCAGCCCCTCCCTGCCTCCTCCAACTACTGTAGTGCAGCCATCACGCTTATGCAGGAATTATCGCAACCTCGACCTCTGCTCCCTAGCTGACGCTCTAAAACCCCTGAGCTCCCTGTCATCCTACACTGACCCGGAGTCAGCATCCATCTACTACTCCACCACAGTCACCGCTGTTATGAACACAGCCGCCCCTCTCACCAACTTCCGCCCCCGCCGCATCAACAGACAGCCCTGGCTGACTGAACCGATCAAACAACTGAAAAGACAGTCCAGGGCAGCAGAACGGCAGTGGAGGAAAAGCACCAATGCAGATAACTTCGCCCACTATAAAAACACGCTGCTCCAGCTCAGGGACGCTCTCTCACTTGCAAAGCAGTCATACTTCTCTACACTTATTTCTTCACAATCCCATAACCCTAAACAACTTTTCAACACCTTCAGCTCTCTTCTCCACCCCCCGCCTCCCCCTACAACCACAAGCTTGTCTGCAGAAGACGTTGCAGCATATTTTGTGAGCAAAATTGAAACACTACAGAACAGCTTTCTAAAGCAACCCTCTTCACTGATCCAATCACCTCTTCCTTTTTCCTCTCTGTCCGGCAGCTCCCCTACTATCAACTATCCCTCTCCACATAACCACTCACGCACTCATACCTCCTCCCCGCTAACAATCTTCTCAGCCTTAACTGAACAGCGTCTTTCTTCACTAATCTCTAAAGCTCATCTTACTACATGCGCCTCAGACCCTATTCCCTCTCATCTTATCCCCCAGGTCTCCTCCCCCCTAATTCCTGCTTTGACAACACTGTTTAACCTTTCCATCTCAACTGGCACTTTCCCTTCTTCATTTAAACAAGCTATCATAACACCACTAATAAAAAAACCCTCTTTAGACTCTACGGCCCTTTCTAATTACCGCCCAGTCTCTCTCCTTCCCTTTGCCTCCAAACTGCTGGAACGCCACATTTACTCAGAGTTGTCTGACTTTCTCTCTGCTAATTCCCTGTTGGACCCCTTCCAGTCTGGCTTCTGCCCTCAACACTCTACGGAAACCGTTCTCACTAAGGTTGCCAATGACCTCCTAGCTGCTAAAGCCAAAGGCAGATTTTCGGTACTAATACTCCTAGATCTGTCCTCTGCCTTCGACACTGTTGATCATACCCTACTTCTCCAGACCCTCTCAACACTGGGAATCAAGGGCCTAGCACACTCCTGGCTCAACTCCTACCTGTCTGGACGTTCTTTCATGGTCTCCTATGCCAATACCAACTCCTCTCCACGCCCACTGTCTGTGGGAGTACCACAAGGGTCCGTCCTTGGACCCCTCCTCTTTTCCATTTACACCCATGGCCTGGGACAGATAATAAGCTCTTTTGGGTTTCAATATCACCATTATGCTGATGACACCCAAATTTATTGTTCTGCCCCAGACCTCTCCACACTACTATCAAAAGTTCCCGAATGTCTATCCGCTGTATCTACATTTATGTCATCCCGCTTCCTTAAACTCAATATGAGCAAAACGGAGATTGTGATATTTCCACCTTCGCTCTCTGTTCCACCTCCCATTGTCACAATCAATGTAGATAACACCCCAATAGCATCAACCCCCAAAGCTCGTTGCCTAGGGGTAACTCTGGACTCTGAGTTCTCCTTTAAACCACATATTAACACTTTAACTACCTCCTGCTACTTCCATCTCAAAAACATTTCCAGAATCCGTCCCTTCCTTTCACAAGAAGCAACTAAAATGCTTGTACATGCCCTAATCATCTCCCGCCTTGACTACTGCAACACCCTACTCTGTGGTCTACCAAAAAGCAGACTGGCACCTCTCTAATCCCTACTAAACTCTGCGGCCCGTCTCATCCACCTCTCTTCTAGATCCTCTGAGGCAGCCCCTCTCTGCCAATCCCTCCATTGGCTACCAGTTGCCCAAAGGATCCAGTTTAAACTTCTCACACTTGCATACAAAGCTCTATACAAGCTATCGCCTCCATACATTTCCTCTTTAATCTCCAGATACCTCCCACGCCGGACCCTCCGTTCCTCACAGGAGACCCTTTTGTCCTCCAGCCTAGTCACCTCGTCTCACTCTCGCATCCAAGACTTCTCACGGGCTGTCCCTCTCCTTTGGAACTCTCTCCCTCAGCCGGTTCGTCATGCCTCAAGTCTGGAAACCTTCAAACGTACTCTGAAAACACACCTGTTCAGACAAGCCTATAATTTGTTATAGGCAGCACTGAAGGCACACTGGCTCACCCACTAAACCTTGTGTTTCCTTCCCTTTTGTTTCCTCGCCACTACCCTCTAGATTGTAAGCCCGCAAGGGCAGGCTCCTCCTCCTAGTGTTTCTCATACTGCTGTTATTTTAACATATGTACATGTACCAACCACATATCAACTATGTATGTATCTGTATTTACTCTATTCAATGTCATGACGGTACAGTGTCTTGTATTTCTTATGTATATTTGTTCCCCATTATTTGTTTGTACTATGTACAGCGCTACGGAAGATGTTGGCGCTATATAAATAAAAAAATAATAATAAAATAATAATAATGGAACAGGTCTATCACAGTCAATGATGGAACTTTTCATGTTTGTTCCACAATCTGGGACTGAAGTTGTGTGTACACTTTCAATTTCTACTACAAACAGGGATTGGGACTCAATTCTTTAAAAGGACCCTGATCTCAGGCTAAAACCGCAATCTGGACTTACCTGAGGTTTTCTCCATTCCCCTGTAGCCCATGACGTCCTCCTGGCTCCTCTCCTGGTCCCGCTGGCCTAATTGCTGACTTCGGCTTGAAGTCACCCGTGAGCACCGCCACCGCACATGTTATACGTCATCGCGCCGGCGTGAGAGTCCTGCACATGTGGGGTTCAGTCTTAGAGAACCGCGCATGTGCAGGACTCTCACGTCGGCCGGTTTTATTGCTGTTTTAGTCCCTTTAAGCAACAGTTCAGGGCTGAGTTACGTACAGATGCATTGCTAGACTTCTAAAACCTGAATTATCAATGAGGGCTCAATACCATGACAGAAGAGTACATTGAAGTTAGAAAGTTTTACTGAATAATAGAAAGTACACAAACACTTTTGATTAGAGTACTGCTTCACACTGACACACCAAACTCACTGTGTAATGCACAGCAAACAGCTGTTTGTGTAGTGATGGCCGTGCTGGACTGGTGCGCACCATGACGAGAGTGCAGGTGATGGCGGCTTTCCAGCCCATATGGTCGCCGGGCTGAGATAGCTCAATGACAGAACAGTGACTGTCCAGCTGATCAAATTTGGTCTGTCCACAATGAAGCAACAACCTTATTATCGTGGGTGTGCCCCCCCCGAGTCACTCATATAGCCGTCGGTTATTGCTTCATTGTGATACGCAAGCCCCTTCAACGTGGAAATGTAATGATCATGAAGGGGAATTGGCACATGTACATGCCTTTTGTTGTGTTGTTGCAGCTGCAGTGCAGCCAGAAAAATTAGGCAGGCATGTACACGCACCAGAAAGATTATTATTGTGGCCGCTGCTACAGCGGACTTAAAAAATCAGGAATCCACCTGGAGTCCTGGAACCTGTTGGTGGTGGTGGAGAAGGCAGTCAACTGGTGTGTGGGCAGAGATGCTGTGTGGGGAGTGACTTAGTCTTGGGGCAGGCAGTCACACAACGTGCAGGCAGAGATGCTGTGTGTGGGGACTGACTTAGTCTTCGGGCAGGCCTGAGCGTGCTTTGCAGACCAGGCATCTGTGGGCAGATGGACCCTTGACCCAACGCTGTGTGCAAGAGATGTCACCACTTGCCTTTCAACATCACAGTACAGTTTAGGTATCACCTTTTTTGATAAAAAAATGCGGCCTGGTATCTTTCACTGCGGTGTGTGGCTTTGCTTTTGTGTGCTGCTTTTCCTCAGGTGGTTCTCCCATTGCAGTTTGTGCTTTGTAATCATGTGCCTTCGTAAGGTAGTTGTCCCTACGCGGGTCTTGGTCTTTCCACGGCTCGATTTTTGGTGGCAGAGAGTACAGATGGCATTGCTCTCATCTGAGGCAGTCACACAAGAAACTTTCCACACTGCTGAGCCCTGGGGTGATGGCATTTTGGTGGTGGCGGTCGACTGAGTGTTAAGTGGGGTGACCGAATCAGAGCAGGAGGAGGAAAATATGTCACGCTTCCGTCCGGAAGCTAAGAAAGATGAGGTGTTCTGTGTTAAATTGTCAATATTGGGGGTTGATGGCACGTGCCTTCTTCTGAACACTGTACGTTGGTCAAGGGCTGCACGAAATCACCACAGTGCGACCTCGAACAGACCTGCCAGGTGGCCTGCCTCTGCCTTTTGTTTTGTCCATATTGGGGGGGATGAAGTGAAAGTTATGCACTGACTTGACTAATACAATGTGCAGTCACACAGGTGCAGTTAACAGGTATGCACGGAGTGGTATATCACATTGTGTGCACTCACGTAGGTAGGTGGGTGCACTGTGAACAACAGGTAGGTATATGCAGTGATGGGTATTACAATGTGCACCTGTCACACACAGACAGGTACTGGACAGGCACAGTGACACTGCGCGCCCTCATGTAGGTAGGTGGGTGCACTGTGAACAACAGGTAGGTATATGCAGTTATGGGTATTACAGTGTCCACCGGTCACACACAGACAGGTACCGAACAGGCACAGTGACACAGTGTGTGCTCACATAGGTAGGTGGGTGCACTGAAGTGAACAACAGATAGAGGTAGGTATTTGCAGTGATGGGTATTATGCACCTGGCACAGTAATAATTATACCACCAAGGGGCCAAAGGCCAGCTGCGACTGACTGACAGGTCTGTATATAATGCAAGTGGGCCACACAAAAAAAAAAAAATAGATCACAAGAACAAGATTAGCTCTCAAAAGAGCTGTTGAGGGGTGCTTTTTTAGCAATAAGAATCAGCAAGGAGCAAGCTAAGATGCCTACAAGAGCCTAACTAAGCTTTCCCTATAGGTCTCTGCACAGCAGCTCTTCCTTCTCTAATTACTGCAGGCACAAGAGTGAGTGAAAAGCCTGACGCTGCCTGCCTTTTATAAGGGGTGGGGGAGGGGGCTCCAGTAGGGAGTGTAGCCTGATTGGCTACAATGTGCCTGCTGACTGTGATGTAGAGGGTCAAAGTTGACCCTAATGATGCACTATGGGGGCGAAAAGTTCCCGGTTCTCCGCGAACACAAACCACCGAAGTTCGCCGGCGAACTGTTCGCCGGCAAACCGTTCGGGCCATCTCTATTAATCATTTAAAAACAAAATTGATTTTCATAGAAAAGGAACCAGAGTAAACACAACACATTTTTTTCCCACTACTGCTTTATTTATTTAAAAGTAAAGCTATTCACCTTCCATATAATCGGTGTGACTAAGAAAACATTCCCCATAGTTACTCAATCAACTCACCAAATGAGTTATGATTAAGGACTAACGTGAAGTCCAAAAACATGTTAAATGGTGTCAGATGTTGCTTTATCATTTTATAGCAGTACTAGCTGATGACCCGGCGTTGCCCAGGTATTTATTTGGCTGGTGTCCGCTCTGCCTACTTGTTATAACCCTAACACACAAACACTCATTGACCAAGTTTGTGAGCTTTGGCATCAATAATTTGTATATTCACATAGAAATTAAATAAATCAGATTGGCGGTTTGTGACTCCACCCCTCTCCAGTGTTTGGACCCCTGTCACCCAATGAACAACTATAGCAGATTTGAGGCATCTGCTATTAACAGTGTAAAAATGGCAGCAATTTAAAGAGAACCTGAACTGAAAATAAAAAGTCAAAATAACCATACACAGGTCATACTTACCTCCTGTGTAGTCTACTCCTTAAACACTTTCTCCTCTCCTGTGTCCCATTTGTCCACTGTGATCAATGGAATTTTCTGTCCTCCATTTTAAATATGGCCATTACCCCATAACAGCTTCCTGGTCAGCACACTGTTAAACTGTAATGTCACCCACTTGAGCCATAGGGAAACATGAACATTACCTTGCACTTTCAGTTATAACTGCCAGCTGCTGATATATAACTGACAGCAACTGGTATATTTCAGTTCTGACAAAATATTGTCAGAACTGGAAGAAATAACTGTAAGAAGAAAATGGTAAGCTTCTGAGAGGGACTGATGGTGAGGTTAGTATGTAATATTCGTTATACAAAACACACTCACCGGCGTTGGAACACTTTCCTCAAACAAGCTGCGTGACACGTAGAGGGTTCCCTTAACCCCAAAATTGTGTAATTTATCCACTTATATATTACTGACACGCGCTATATCTAAATGTTTTATTAATACCTTCCAAATGATTTTTTCCTTTAAAATATAAAAACACATTTATTCAAATCAATATCTATGCACATTCACATACATTCATCCCTAGAGAGGCCTCTCTATATTATAAAAAATTAATGGATCCGCATAAAGTAAAGTCCTAAAAAATCTTTAAAAATGGATATTGATTCGTCAAAAAATCAGTAAATCTTCATCAGCAAATATATGATAGTATCTCCTGATTCGTGTGGTAGGTTATCACATATATTCCTTTGTTATATTAGGTCAGTCCGTGCCAGACAATTTACACTCTGCACTATGATACACTATGGTCATACACTCACGGTTTCCTCTCAATAGATACAACACCGCCTCCTGACCAAGTCCACTTAGGATCTTAATGGAATAGCAGCTCCGCTCCTGCTTCAACTCTCAAACAGCTCCGTGCGACTGTCTCCTGGGAGTTTCAATCTGCGTGCCGCTCTCCCGACTGGCGTCCTTCGTACAGCATACGTCACCTCCGTTTGTAAGTGGCAAAGGTCTGCTCGCTGCACTGCACGTCTCGCAGTCTTCCGCATGCACTCTTTTCGGGTGACGTCACCACTCTAGGTTGCTGGGACTCTGCTGGCGGCTGTTGTGCGCTTTCAGCACGCCGCTTCCAGGACGTATACAGATTATTGCAAGCTCTCCAAACACTTGAATTTAGCACCTCTACGCGTTTCTGCCGATAATCGTCGGCCTTCTTCAGGAGGGTTCAAAATATTTATACAATTTTGAACCCTCCTGAAGAAGGCTGACCTACAGTGGTAACGTCACCCGAGAAGAGTGCATGCGGAAGACTGTGAGATGTGCAGTGCAGCGAGCGGACCTTTGCCACTTACAAACTGAGGTGACGTATGCTGTACGAATGACGCCAGTCGGGAGAGTGGCACGCAGATTGAAACTCCCAGGAGACAGTCGCACGGAGCTGTTTGAGAGTTGAAGCAGGAGCGGAGCTGCTATTCCATTAAGATCCTAAGTGGACTTGGTCAGGAGGCAGTGTATCTATTGAGAGGAAACCGTGAGTGTATGACCATAGTGTATCATAGTGCAGAGTGTAAATTGTCTGGCACGGACTGACCTAATATAACAAAGGAATATATGTAATAACCTACCACACGTATCAGGAGATACTATCATATATTTGCTGATGAAGATTTACTGATTTTTTGACAAATCAATATCCATTTTTAAAGATTTTTTAGGACTTTACAGATCCATTAATTTTTTATAATATAGAGAGGCCTCTCTAGGGATGAATGTATGTGAATGTGCATAGATATTGATTTAAATATATATGTGTTTTTATATTTTAAAGGAAAAAAATCATTTGGAAGGTATTAATAAAACATTTAGATATAGCGCATGTCAGTAATATATAGTATGTAATATTTATTTGCAGCTACGCCATGTATTTGGAGGGATTAGCCATCCAAGGATGAACTTACTGGGCTCCTCCTGGCCTAGTGGCCAGGCCACTCAGCTGCCAGTCCCTCCTCCACACAGGCCAGCCACCAGCTCCATCGGCCTCTGCGTCCATGGGCTCTTTTTGCTCCCTGAAGCACCGGGTCCGCCTGCAACCACCATCGGACTGTTTGGGACTGTTGTTGGACTGTACCTAGGCGAGTTTCCAATCTGCTGCCCTAAGGGACTCTCTGCCTCTGTCTCTCACTTCTTGCTTTGGTTCTCTCTTTCTTTCTTCATTCTCTCTTTAGCTATCCCTTCTCGCTCTCTCTCTATCCACTCTTTTCCAGGACACACTGCGGGGCATCTGGAGCTGCTGCGGAGCTGTGCGAGCGCCGTCGGTAGTCGGCAGGCTGCTCCCCTCACACAGCACTCCAGACTTCCCCACGCGTCCTTCACTATAGTTATGTACCGTATGTACACATAGGTATATGTTTACTTTGTACTATACTGTATATGATTGTATGTGTTGTAGTTCGCATGTATGTGTTTGTACCATCACCGACCCTGTATGAGCCAAAAACAATTCCGGGTACAACCCCCGTTGTACTTGGCGAAATAAAATGATTCTGATTCTGATTCTGATTCTGATTTATTTTAAATAATTTTACTCACTTCAGGTTCCCTTTGAATACTCCCCTTGAAAATTAACAGGTGAATTTTGATTGGCTATTATAGGCTCCATCCACTTCCCTGAATATTAATCATAGTAACCCAGTGACCATCTGGGCAAGGTTTGAGAGCCATAAACATTTTAAGAATGGCTGCAGTTTATGGCCTATACTCACGGGCTACAATTGTTGCCGCAACACGCGGCGCACGCGTGTTGCGGCGACAGGTCGCCCGTGAGTATGCGGCGTTGCACGGGCGCGCACCCCGAACCGTCGCTCGTCGCTGATGTCGCCAGGCGATTGACCCGGTCAATCGCCTGGCGACAGTTGCCGCCTCCACTCCGCCGCAACTGTCGCTAGTGCGCGTGAGTACGCGGACTAGCGACAGCAACCTTCATGAAGAATACGGCGCTTCCGGCGGGGGGAGGAGGAACGTCGGCGACAGCTTCCGTCTCACCGCTGGTCCCTCTTCCGCGTGTGTACGCGGAGGGACCTGGCGACGAGCTGTTGCCAGCCTGTCGTGCTCACGTGTGCTGGCGACAGGCCACTTTTGTAGCCCGTGAGTATGGGCCATTATATTTTCCCAGTGAAATTTGGTTTTGGCTTTGCCCACTTTTTGTAACATGGACACACAGTCACTAAATTACCAAGTTTGTGAGATTTCGGGTCCTTAGCATCAATAAAAACAAATCTAATTGACTGTTCCGCCCTCTTTTCTGAATTTGAACCCCAGTGACCCAATAACCAACTGTACCAGGTTTAAGGCTTGTGCCATTATCAGTGCAAGGATTGCAGCAATTTTAATATTCCCCATGAAAATCAACAGGTGACTATTGATTGGCTTTTTTAGGCTCCACCCACTTTTCCGAATATTAATCCCAATCACCCAGTAACCAACTGTGCAAAGTTTAAAAACCCTGCCATTAACAGTGAAGAAGGGCTGCAGTTTACATTTTCCCAGGGTAATCTGTGTTTGACTCCACCTAGTTTTTGTAACCCTGACACCAAGTTTGTGAACTTTCAGGTTCCTGGCATAAAAAATGTGTGAATGGAAGCAGTTTATCTAGCAAAGAAATCTGACTAGCTGTTTGTGGCTCTGCTCCTTTAGTGAATTTGAACCCCAGTCACTTAATGACTCACTGTAGCAGGTTTGAGGCCTTTGCCATTAACAGTGTAAGAATGGCAGCAGTTTCAATATTCCCCTTGAAAATCAATAGGCAAAATTTGATTGGCTGTTGTAGGCTCCACCTAATTTTCTGAATATTAATCCCAGTCACCCAGTGACCAACTCTGTCAAGTGTGAGAACCCTGCCATTAACAGTGTAACCTATTTTGGTTCCTGGACGTAGAAACTACGTCCAGGAACCATGCGCGCTACTGCACGCTCCTGCGGCCGATCCCGGCCCGCGGTTCGTTAGCCAGGCAATCAGTGAATCGGGCTATGGTGCCCGATCACTGATTCCTCTCCCCTGCTGAAAAAGCGACAGCTTCTCTTGGAAGCTGCGCCTTTTCTGGCTGTTACCTCCCCCATGCGCCTCTCTAAGCGTATGTTACGCTTAGAGTGACGTCATGTAAACAAACTCATGGCCGCCATCTTGTGGCCAAAAAGTAATACTACAACTAAAAGTGAAAAAAAATAAAAATCAACACACATTTACATTATAAACCTATAGTTTACATCCCACCCTCCCAAAACTACCCAAATAAAATGTTTAATATAAAAAAAAAAACATTACAATAAAAAAAAAAAATGTAAATATTTAGCTAAGGGTCTCAACTTTTTAAATATCAATGTAAAGATGAAATATTTCTATATATTTTTTATTTTAAACTTGTAAATAGTGATAGATGCAAAACGGAAAAAATGCACCTTTATTTCCAAATAAAATATTGTCGCCATACATTGTGATAGGGACATAATTTTAACGGTGTAATAACCGGGACATATGGGAAAATACAATACGTGAGTTTTAATTATGGAGGCATGTATTATTTTAAAACTATAATGGCTGAAAACTGAGAAATAATGAATTTTTTCAGTTTTTTTCTTATTCTTCCTGTTAAAATGCATTTACAGTAAAGTGGCTCTTAGCAAAATGTACCCCCCAAAGAAAGCCTAATTAGTGGTGGAAAAAAAAAAGCTATAGATCAGTTCATTGTGATAAGTAGTGATAAAGTTATAGGCTAATGAATGGGAGGTGAACATTTCTCAAGTGAAAACGACGGAACGCGAATGGGGTAAGAATGGCTGCAGTTTATATTTTGCCTTTTAGTTGTTCATATAACCTAGAACAGCTCGTTTTGTAGAGAGATGTAAAACTCTTTCTCTAAACCAGAGCTGAATATGTGAAAAGTATGATTTCTTGTTGCCTCTAGGAACCAGACATGGTCATTCCTATATTTTCATACAGAAAAGGCCATTTCAGAGGAAATCTTTCTTACATACACTGAGGAAGGCTAATAGAGAGGCAATATGCATTTCATACCTCCCAACAATCTGTACATCACTCTTGAAAGAGGAACAAATGAGTAAGAAAGAGGGACAGAGCAATTTGGGACATTTGGGAGCTATGCATTTCCACTTCCTGTGACCAGACTTCAAAAATCAAATATTTCAAACATAACAACGGGAATGTCTTATTATCACTAACGTGGCACAAAGTTAAATTCCACTTTCAATAAAATATTTCTAAATACATATATCAGTCAGTGCTGCACAAATGTTTCTAAAATTTACATAAAACCTGAAGTCAGTAAGTAAGTAAGTTTGATACTTGCGCATGCACAATATGGATATGCTCATCCTCTGAACTACTGAAGATTGCCCAAGATGCTCCAACGAGCTATTAACCCTTTGGTAGCCAATTTATTTAAAGGCTTGCAAGTGCTCCAGGCCAATTTATTTTAGCACATTTTTATTTCTTATTTTTTACATTTCCCTGCGTCTAATTAGTACCACTGTAGTGTGTGTAGTGTGTATTTATGGCCAATTGTCACTCGGAGGCGGTGTGAGTTTCTATATTGTCTGCTAGTAAGAGAGAAATCAAAGCATTCTAAGAATTTACAGCACTTTTTAGTTCTGTCGACTGAAGTCAAAAGCAGTGCATTTATCTCAAACGAGATGACTCTATTGAAGCTGTGGGTTAAGTGAAATAACTACATTTGGGGGCTGCACTGGAACAGTGTGCCAGATGGTGGAACCGAAAGCCTCTGTGCTATAGAGCCTTCCCTCTACTTCCCTCTAGGTAAATATCAAACCTTAAGTGAGTTTCCTCACTCCAGGCTTGCTTTAATTTTATTAAAAACAAACATTTGTCAGTGTAATTTGTCCTTTTTTTTTCTTTCTTACGAGTAAACCTACCGGTAACTTATAAATCGTGAAATATACTTTTTGCCAACATGACAATTGTTTGTTTAGGTAATACCTTAAATGACTAACTGTACTTTTTTTTTTTTGCAAACAATACAGAACTGGATGTTACAGGCACAATCCTATATTTGAGACATTGAAATGAAGCCAAAATAATGATGTAGGTGTAAGCAGCAATTTGAAACCAATTTCTTTATGTGCCACAGACTTGTACTCTTTCTGAAATGTAAAATCAGCCTAATTATATGGACAATGTGTTGACATTCATTAATTGATGTGAAAACCTTAAAGGAGTTGTAAGGCAAATTTAAACAAAATGAACGCTACTTACCGGGGGCTTCCTCCAGCCCCAAGCTCCCAGGATCTCCCTTGCCGCATCTCTGCGCGCAGCCGTTTGCCGGAGCTCCGACCCGGTCCCCGGCGATGACATCAGAGCGACCTGGAGGTCGCTCTGTACTGCGCCTGTGCGATCGACACTGTCAATCACCGCCACGTGGGCCGGAGCGGACTGCGCAGGTGCAGTAGTTCTGCGCAGTCCGCTCCAGCCCACGTGGCGGTGATTGACAGCACCGATCGCGCAGGCGCAGTACAGAGCGACCTCCAGGTCGCTCTGATGTCATCGCCGGGGACCGGGTCGGAGCTCCGGCAAACGGCTGCGCGCAGAGATCCGGCAAGGGAGGTCCTGGGAGCTTGGGGCTGGAGGAAGCCCCCAGTAAGTAGCGTTTATTTTATTTAAATTTGCCTTACAACTCCTTTTTTAAGCACACAATTTGGTAGATTTACATCCTGGGAAATAATAATAGTCTGGGTTGTGTGAAAATGCTATCAATAACAAACATGTTTTTGTGTCCAGAGACATGTATACCAATTAGATGGGTTAACTTGCCAGGATATACAGTCACCAGTTAGAAAAGTATGAAGACTACAGTCTGTACAAATACACAGGAAGGGTTACTGAGTAACACACCAAAACAAACAAAATGCATAGGGAAAAAGAAGAGTTGTTACAAATGATGGTGAGCATAATAATCAAACTGAACTAGTAATCATAGTTCACCATGAATCCTGATCCTGGTTTAATGTTTAATACTTCCTCCAGGCTCATGAATAATTTAACAAATTTATATTCTAATATTCTCTTTTTTTTGCCCATTACTTGATTAGGCTTGACATCCCTGATCTAGAGGAACATGTAGCAGGAGAACTAAAATTGTAAAAAAAGATCAAAAGTAGTAGAGGAGGTCGGCACTAGATGACAATTTTGCAGCCAGTGGGGGGTTGGGTGACTCACTGTGCCTCCACACAACCATACAAGTCCAATATTAGCAGCAGGTCTCTGAAGAAGCAAGCAAAACTCGCGAAACGGCTGTCAGACCAATGGGCATAACAATAGGGGCTGCAGCCCCTGCACCCATGGGGGGAGGGGGGACCCGCTCAGGGCCGTTTTAGGGGGCTGGAGGGGTCGCAGCATGAGAGGAAAGCCATTTCCACACATCGGCGGGAAGGGGGGACGGTCCCCCGCCCCCTAACCTCGGGCTCTCCCCTCTGCGCTCCCCTCTAGCTTCAGTAAGTGTATGTGCAGGCGGCGGGCAGCGGCAGATATACATACCTTCCTTGCGTTCCACCGTGGATGTTCCTTGCTCTAGTATCTGGCGCTACTTCCTGTTTATACATGCTGCGACCCCTCCAGCCCCCCAAAACGTCCCTGAGCGGGCACCGGGGATCGGGGGGCCCGTCAGAATCTCTGCAAGGGGGCCCGGTGGCTCCAAGTTACGCCGCTGGTCAGGCCACTGATCTTTTGCATGTGTCTATTGTTTTAGTGGATGCAATAAAGAGGTGATCTGCTGCTCATCTGGTGCCCGGATTCTCTCCTTCTGCTGCGAATAGTAAACAAGATACTTGATGCTATATTCATGCACATGCTATTTATGATGTGTTATGGATAATGCAGGATGAATGCTGCGTTAAACCATACACAGGCCCGAATTTACATCACAGGAGCTTAAAGGCACAGATGTTCTAGTACTCTAGACTTCAATCCTCACAAACCCACAAAGCCCTGCCGAACCGCACTGAAAGTGTGCTGGCTGGCCCAACTTTCACCTTTCCCCTACTTCCCCTGCTTGCAGTAGGTAGCCACAGGTGCCCCTTAGTTTGGTAACAAGAAGTATCCTAAACATTAATTAGCTTGAGGTGTCCCCAATATTAGGTAGCAAGAGATGGTTCAGCTGACTGGAGATCTCGTCAGTGGAATGCAGAGAGCCGGGTGAGAAACCTGCCATTTACCCTCTGCTCAGGACTCTGTATAAGGAAGGAGGGGCGCACTTAGGGAGGGGAGTGAGCCGCCTTTCCATCATCAGGAGCCTGCAGGCATTTGCCTACAATACTTTATGGTAAATCCAGCCCTGAACATACATGTAGTATATAAATTGTCTGTCTCTTCCACCCATTTTCTTACTCTATTTTGATAGACACTGAAGTTCAGCATGTAATGTCAGGAAAGAGTCTGTCAAGTAATTTGTAACATGCTGTATTTCTGTTCATCTCCACCAGAGGGCAGCAGAGTGCTAAATGTCTGTATGAAGATACTAAAGCACATTGGGTTGTGTGGTGCCTGACAGCTGTAGTAGCAGGTTGCTTATATCAGTGTTTCTGATTCTGAACACTATTACAGAATGTACCCCTTTATTAATGACTGTGTTGGCCAAATAGCCTTTGATGTGAAACATCACCTCAAGTACCCCCCAGACACCTACATAATTATGTATAAATGCTTTTCAAATATTTTGATCCTTTTAATTAACTATAAATACTTATATCTTTCCTTCAAGCCTGGTGTGACAGACCCAACTCTAACTATAACGCCTGCTTACGTGAACTACAGCAATGGATGAATGACAACTGGCTGAAACTGAATGCAGACAAAACTGAAGTCCTTCTGATCGGAGGGCAGCGCATGACAACAAAACAACTTAACTTGCAGTCTTCACCACTGGGAATAGGAGGCACGGATCTACGCAGCTCTGATCATGTGCGTAGCCTGGAAGTTCTAATTGATGGGGATTTAAACGTCAGAACTCAAATCCCTGCTGTGGTGAAATCATCCTATTTTCACCTTAAGAACATTGCAAAAATCAAGCACCTCACCCCCCCCCTCCCAGAAGATCTAACAACTTTAGTTCATGCCTTCATTACCTCCCGACTGGACTACTGCAATGCTCTCTACACTGGCCTTCCAAAAAAGGTCTTGTCCCGCCTACAGCTGATACAGAATACTGCTGCCAGACTGCTAACTAAACAACCCCGTCACTGCCACATAACGCCAGTCCTGCACTCCCTTCACTGGCTACCTATAGAATGGAGGGTCCTATTCAAGATCGGCCTACTGACATTCAACCATCTAAGCGGTATGGACGAGCTCAGCTCGTCCAGTACCGCCGGAGGGTGCCGCTCAGGCCCTGCTGGGCCGATTTTGATCAAATAAAAAGCAGCACACGCAGCCGGCACTTTGGCAGCCGCGTGTGCTACCTGATCGCCGCCGCGTGCAGCGGTGAAAGAGGGTCCCCCCAGCCGCCTGAGCCCTGCGCAGCCAGAACAAATAGTTCCGGCCAGCGCTAAGGGCTGGATCGGAGGCGGCTGACGTCAGGACGTCGGCTGACGTCCATGACGTCACTCCGCTCGTCGCTATGGCGACGAGGAAAGCCAAACAAGGAAGGCTGCTCATTGCAGCCTTCCTTGTTACTTCTGATTGCCGGAGGCAATCAGAAGAATGCGTCGGGAGCGCCCTCTAGTGGGCTTTCATGCAGCCAACTTTCAGTTGGCTGCATGAAATAGTTTTTTTTTAATTAAAAAAAAAACCCCTCCCGCAGCCGCCCTGGCGATCTTAATAGAACGCCAGGGTGGTTAAATCCCTGAATAATCTGGGCCCTGAATACATGAAAGATATGTTGCAGCTGCGTAGCAATCCCCGCATTCTCAGATCCACAGGTTCTAATAATCTAGTCACACCCAGAGTCCACTTGGAAACTTTTGGTCCCAGAGCCTTTTGTCATGCTGCCCCTATGTTTTGGAACTCCTTACCTCAACGTCAACAGATCAGGACAGCTCCATCCCTGAACGTGTTTAAAGCCAGACTGAAAACCCACCTGTTGAGTTTGGCATTTGCAGAAATATAACTTTTGTTGTGTGAATACTTCATCCTACCACCAATTACTGAATCTGAGAGAGCCTAAGCGATTTGAGTCCTATGGGAGAAAAGCGCTGTAGAAATGTTATTGTATTATTATTGTATTATTTAGGTAAATTTATATATGGTTTATCTTTTTTCTTTTTTTTTATTATCTAAAAATGTAATATACTAGATTGACTATGACAAGTACAAGTACCTTCTCAGCTCCACCAATGTACCTCTTGGGGTACAGTGTGTGTGACCAAGTGTTCAAAAACTGCTTAGCCCTTTTTCAAAGCAAGCATATACAGGAAGCTTTAATGCTTCAACGCATGCATTATTTTTACACGATACACACATTGTCATTCATGCACTAAAGTTGCAGGGCAGTGTAAAATGTGATGACCCAGCAAGGCTGAACTGGATAAAAAAATAAATAAATATGTACATTGTAAATAACTATTAAGGGGCAACCGTTTGCAACCATCAGCAGGGTTAGAACCTAGATGCACTTGCAGTGAGTATGTTTTAAAAATAATGTCAAGCTGACCTGGCAGTGATGTAACTACAAATCATGGGCGCCACAGAAAAACGTGAATGGGACCCACCAATTTTCACACTCTTTCCCTTGCCTACTCCTAGTGACCCTCACAGCCTGGGGCCCAAGTTGCGAGGGTCCTAAAACAAGTGTGGACATCATAATATTCACACCCATAACAAGTGTAGCCAGAAAAACACCTGATCTGAAGGATGGATCCCTTTAACAGAGTGGGTGAAGTAGTAGTTGGGGCCCCCTTACAGCTCTGGGCCCCCTGCGGTCTTGGAAGCTGCTCCCCTGTAGTTATCACCCTGTGACCTGTACTTATTAATTTGCTGTGAGTGTGTGCATGCACCTGCAATAGTAAAGACCAGGGCTGTGGAGTCGGAGTTGAGGAGTCGGAGCAATTTTGAGTACCTGGAGTCGGAAGTTGAAGTCGGTGGTTTCATAAACTGAGGAGTCGGGAGTCGGAGGCGGATGATTTTTGTACCAAATCCACAGCCTTGGTAAATATTAGACTAAGGAGTCAGAGTCTGAGCCATTTTGGGTACCTGGAGTCGGAGGTTTCATAAACTGAGGAGTCGGAGTTGGAGTCGGATGATTTTTGTACCGACTCCACGGCCCTGGTAAAGACTAACCTTTCAGCAGTGCTCACTATATTTTAATATGATGCAGTTGTGGGTTGAAAACCTTTGCCCAGAACAAAAAGTAGACACTTCTTAAAAAGTTCAATCCAGGTTTTCTGGATCACTTAATTTTTCTCTGTGTCCTCCAACTTTTGTGAATTAGCCCCATTATGTGGAAACCCAATTATCTAACCATAGGAAAGACTGCTTTTGCAAAAATGCAGTACTTTTTGTCAATTTATTCTCAATGTTCACAGTGCACTAATACTGTAGTAAGGCCTCTTTCACATGCAAAGTCTCCACAATCCAGGTCCTCCTTGAGTTCCAGTGAAGTTACAGTTCTCAGCATGATACTGAAGCAAGTCCCAATCATCACAGTAGCAATCTTTCAGAAAGAAACCTGGTCTCAACTTAGGATGCAGAGGCATAGCTATGGGTGGGCAAGGGGGGGGCACATGTTCCTGGGCGCAGCACTGTAATGGGGCACAGAGCATGGCCACCGCACCCCCAAGTGAGTAAGATGCAGCTTGCTATCGAAAAATGGGGAAGGGAGGCAAATCTGGCTATCTAAAGGGGGGCACATTTGGCTATGTAAACGGGGAAAGGGGGACACATCGGGATATTTAAACAGCATTTGTATATTTGGCTCCACCCATGACCACACCCACATTCTGATGCATGACCATGCTCAATTTGTCCAGAAGGGGGGGCACAAAAACTGTCATTGTCCCCGGGGGCTGAAAAGCCTAGCTACGCCTCTGTTAGGGTGGCCTGATACTCTCAGCTCCCTAGAGATTCTTAGCAGCTTTCTCCAAGATGGGGGTCCCCTGGTCAGAACTCCGGAGTCCCAATGATCTCAGTAGCCCTCTGCATCTTATCCTCCAGGTCTGAGGTTTCTTTGTCTGAACTCAGGAGCCCCCCTAATGATCTCTACAGTGATGGTTCTCTCCAGAATACATCTCACCAGCTTTCAATCCTTCTACGCCTCTTGATAAAACAGAAAAGTGGCTCCACATTGTCTGCTTGTTGTTGATAAGTACAAATAAATAGGGTACAGTTGGACCTTATAAAAGGAAGAGTTCCATTTTATCTGCTCCGCTGAATGTGCCTCCTCTGTGGAGAAAGATAAACACTTGGTTGTATATGGCAATGCACAATGCTGCTAAAACAGCATTGTACTTTGAACCTTTTTGCTCTACTTGAGAAACACCTTATGCAGCTTGAAAATGAACCAATCGAATTTCATTTTAAAGAGACACTGAAGCGAAAAAAAAAAAATATGATATAAGGGGCTTGATTCACAAAAGAGTGCTAACTGTTAGCACGGCCGTTTTCGCGTGAATTTTCGCATTGCGCGCGAAAACGTTATCGTTTCGCGTGAAAATTCGCGATCGCGCGCAATGCGAAAATTCACGCGAAAACGGCCGTGCTAACTGTTAGCACTCTTTTGTGAATCAAGCCCAATGAATTGGTTGTATACTATGAATAATTACTAGAAGATTAGCAGCAAAGAAAATATTCTCATATTTTTATTTTCAGGTATATAGTGTTTTTTCTAACATTGCATTATTCTATAATATGTGCAGATTACACAACACTCAGCATTCAAAATGATTCTTTCAGAGCAGTCTGTGAAGTAATGACCTCTCCTCTAGCAGAGGAAAAGTAAATAGTCCAGGAACAGTTGAGATAATAAAAGTCAGATAACAGCCCTCTCCACAACTTTTAGGCCTGGAACCCACTGAAAACCGCAAACGCAAAACGCAACCGCTAGCGTTTTGTCTGAGCGGTTTGCAAGCGGATTCATGCGCGTTTTTGGTCGTGTTTTGCAACATTGTATTTTTTCCCCCAGCGGGTGCCTAGCGTTTTGCGTTTTGCGTTTTTATCCTGATTGGTCCTGTGAATTATTTTTCATTTTGTTACAGTGTGCTGAACCGCAAAACGCTAGCAAAACCGCTCAGTTTAGGTTTTGCTGAGCGATTCTGCTAGCGTTTCAATACTTTACATTGAAGCGATAACGCTCCCAAAATGCTGCAGGTCCTGCGTTTGCGTTTCTGGGAAACGCAAACGCTCCTGTGGAAGTTGCCCCATCCATTAACATTAGCCCAGCGTTTTGGCAAACTGCTAGCGTATCACAGTGCTGCCAAAACGCTGCCAAAAGCGCTCCTGTGGGTTCCAGCCCTGAAAGTCACAGAGCTTAATTGCTTTTTTGCATAGAGATAACAACTGGAGTTTCTTAACTCTTCCTGTACTGGAAACAATTAGACTGATGTATCTGATCTTAATGTTTTATTTCTTAGCTGTACTACACATACAAATCATAATATCACAATTTTTTTTTCGCTTCAGTGTCTCTTTAAGTTGCATCAACTGGCATGCACATTTGTATTGTCCTGCATAAACTCAGAATTATTTGCATTTTATAGGTCATCGCCATTTATAATTGGAGTAGAATTTTAAATTTAACTCTTTGAATACACCCCTAGGTATCTTAATATCTTAATGTCTGTTGGACATATAGGGCTTGATTCACAAAAGAGTGGTAACTGTTAGCACGGCCGCTTTCGCGCGAATTTTTGCAGCGCGCGCTATCGCAAAATGATAACGTTTTCGCGCGCAAATGCAAATTTTACCGCAAAATCGATATCGTTTTCGCATGAAAATTTGCGTTTGCGCGCGAAAACGTTATCGTTTAGCGTGAAAATTCGTGATCACGCGCAATGCGAAAATTTGCGCGAAAACGACCGTGCTAACAGTTAGCACTCTTTTGTGAATCAAGCCCATACTATTACGAGTGAAAAGGAGCTTGCAATGTGCGAGCAACTTATCATCACCTGGCCATCGCACACAAATTACTGGCAAATGCTGTTGCCAGCGTCACCTATGTGATGGCTAAGCGCTAAGAGCATTATTCAGGCGAATAGTAGCCATTCTGTGTCAGGTGTGTGGGGGGGGGGCAGTTTTTGTGCTGCTACCTCAATCCCCCAGGAGATCCGCCACTTCCATAGCTGTCACTCGCCATCTGCTGCTAGCTGCCGCTAGAGACAGAAAGGCCCTTGGCGCTTACCTGACGTCTGATGCTATATGACAAACTTTATTAAAAGGGAAAAGAGTAGGTCTTCTGTATTCTTCTGTTTTTCATCTGATTTAAGCCCGACGAAGGCTGCAAAGCCGAAAGCTTGATACTATTGTAGATGAAAGCGGCTAGGCACATCCAGTAAATATTGACCTTTATTATGAACAAGTTTAAAAGCTGGTGTAAGGCATCAACAGCAACAGGGTGCCAGGAGAGAGAGGGACAAGCAAGATAAAACAGTCGACAGCTGTTTCGCACTCAGCAAACGAGCGCTTCCTCAGGACATATGAGCCCCCCCAAGCATAACCACTTAACCACTTGCCGACCGCACGCTTATACCGTGCGTCGGCAAAGTGGCAGCTGCAGGACTAGCGACGCAGTATTGCGTCGCCAGCTGCAGGCTGATTAATCAGGAAGCAGCCGCTCGTGCGAGCGGCTGCTTCCTGTCAATACACGGCGGGGGGCTCCGTGAATAGCCTGCGGGCCGCCAGGCTAAATGTAAACACAAGCGGAAATAATCCGCTTTGTTTACATTGTACGGCGCTGCTGCGCAGCAGCGCCGTAAGGCAGATCGGCGATCCCCGGCCAATCAGCGGCCGGGGATCACCGCCATGTGACAGGAGACAGCCTGTTACTGGCTGCACAGGACGGATAGCGTCCTGTGCAGCCCGGATCTCCAGGGGGGGCCAGGTAGGAGAGGGAGGGGGAGGATTTCGCCGCGGAGGGGGGCTTTGAGGTGCCCCCCCCCCCCCCCCCGCAACACCCGGCAGGCAGGAGCGATCAGACCCCCCAGCACATCATCCCCCTAGTGGGGAAAAAAGGGGGGCGATCTGGTCGCTCTGCCTGCACGCTGATCTGTGCTGGGGGCTGCAGAGCCCACCCAGCACAGATCAGCTGAAACAGCGCTGGTCCTTAAGGGGAGGTAAAGGGTGGGTCCTCAAGTGGTTAAATACTGTACTTACGGAAAACGGCAACCGAGGAGAGGAGGACGCCATGCCGAGCACACCCACCATAGCCGCAATGTGCACTTCCTGAACGCCAACTGCATTCCATCGGCCGGAAGAGGTGGACCGGATGTGGTCAACAACATACCTAAAGGCCAATAGGGTGTGCATACAGCACACTAGGCAGTCAAGAGCTACCATAGTGTAATGATCCGCTCAGCTGGATGCACTGGCAGACAGCTGTTTGACCATTCCTCTAGTCTGTGGGCTGCAGGTCTCTGCAAGAGAGACCTGTCTTTCCATTACAAGTTTCTGGTCTGTTCTGCTGCTGAGGAATTTGCATACACTCGTTATGCAAATCCCCTACCTGCCTCCTTTGATGACTGGAAGTATAAAGAGCTATGTTTCCCAGAGTCCTTGGCTGGTCATAAGAGTTAGTCCTGTGGAACACTCCTGAGTGTCAGCCTTGCTCATTGTTTGAAGATTAGCTTAGAGTATTCCTGGAACTGCACTAGGCAGTTTCCCTAGTGCAGTTAGGATTGCATATCTGTTTTGTTTGTCTGTTGCGATTGTCCTGTCCCAGCGGTGGTCGACAGGAAGTCATTCTGATCTGTTGTTCTTGGAGTATAGCTGGAGCAGAGGTTGCTACCAGCTATCTCATCTGATCTGTCAGGATCGCACTCGCCTTGCGCTAGTGCTGTGGATCCATCTGATCTCCATCTCTCTATACTTGGATCGCACTCGCCTTGCGCTAGTGCTGTGGATCCTTCTGGTCTGCTACTCTCTTGCTGTACTTGGATCGCACTCGCCTTGCGCTAGTGCTGTGGATCCTTCTGTTCTGTCTTCCTGGATCGCACTAGCCTCTTGCGCTAGTGCTGTGGATCCTTCTGTTCTGTCTTCCTGGATCACACTAGCCTCTTGTGCTAGTGCTGTGGATCCTATCTCTCACTTATTCCTGTTTTCGTGTACCTGTCTTGTCTGCTACGAACGCTTGCTGGAGGCTCGGTGAGGTAACCGTTAAGCAAGCGCTCGCGTCCTCTGTTTCATGTTTGTCTGTCGGTGGTTAGTTAGGCGTGCTTGTCTCTGTTGTGCTTATCATGCAGAGACCGCGCATAAACGCGTGCACTTTTGCGAATGAGTGCGGTGTTCGCGTTTAGCTAGCGTTTGTTATTTTCCGTATCTTCTCATTGTATGATTTGCTGTGCCTTTGCTACTCTCGTGCTCTGCCTTGCTGTAGCCTTGTGCGCCTCTGGCAATCGCCTCTCTCGCGATTGCGTTCCTACTTCATATCTGCTGTTGTGTATGCACCGTCGCGGGTTGGCGACTGGTTTGGTGCACACACATACAATCTGCCCCTTTGCTCAATCTCATTCAGGGCTATCTTGCCCTGCGTTTCTTCCCTTCGTGCAATTCCTGTCTGGCGTGTGTGATAGGGCAGAGGAGCGGTTCCTCTGCACTCCATAGCTCCACCTGCCGACAGGAATTTCCCTCTACAGGTGCATTGCACCTTTTGCTGGGTTCCCTCAAATTACACGCTTGTGGAGGATTTCTGCAGTGTCAGCGCACGTCTTGTGCGCTGATCACGGAGAGAATTCCACAATTGTTACAGTATGACCAGCCCAACCGAAATTCCCAGTGTAGAGGGAATTTCCGATTTGTACGATTTGATCAAATATGAGTCCTGTGTCTTTAAGAGGTTTAAGATACTGGACTCTGAAACCAGAGATGAGTTCATTTCAGAATGTTCCAGATTCTTGGCAAATCCTGAATTTCAGGCCACCAATATTTCCACTTGGAGTGGTCAGATTGCTTACAATCTTTTCCAAGGGAATCTGTTCGTGTGGGCTGATGAGTATGCCAGACACGAGAATCTGAGACATAACCCTCGCAGATTTCTTGCTCACGTGTTTTCTCGTAAGCTTGGAACTTGCATGCCAAGTTATTTCTATGAGTTTTTTCCTGCAGTGCATGATGCTGATCAGATTAGGTTATGCAAAATTTCTGTGTCATTACCATATGTTATTGAATTGGTACTTGCAGGCCAATCTGCTGATTTGGCTTGTCAGCCAAAAGATTCATTGCCCATAGCAACCACAAATAAAGAGGTTATTTCTGTCAAGTCTGAAATGTGCAAAACCATTCAGTATGATAATGATGTTTACAATGATGTTTCTCAGTCTCCGGGTTTTTTGCCCCAATCCAAAGCTTATGTGGATCCTATTATAGGTAGGATCGCACACTTTATTAAAGCAGTTAAACAATCTGTTCTTGTTCCTGAACTCCACCCATATGGAGATTATCTGGATACTGGCTTGTTTGAACCTCCATTTGCCTCATGGGACATTGGGGCCCTGATGGAGGAATTTGATTTTGATTGAAAAGCCTTTTGCGATTTTTACATCGCAAAAAGCGAAGATGTCTTGAATGATTGTCTCGATTCTATGTACCTTTTGATTGATTCCGATGAATGTGACGAGGGTGATGTGGATCTGATGATTTATGTATGGCAGACAATTTTGGATGAGTTGCACACACACCAATCAATTGATTCCAATAAAGAGACATCGTTGTCGGATGATTGTTCCTGCCTTTCTGGGGTAAAGCATGTGAGTCTTGACATTGTGCGATCTGAAATGAGTGGGTGTGCCACTGTGGTTGACTCCTGTGCGAATCCTGGAGGATTCTCTCCTGACTGCGTGCAGTTTGAATCTGTGCGATCTGATGCCTGTTTCTCGGATGTTCCTGCAGATTGTGATCGGCATGGATGTGCCAGTTTTCTCAAGGATGTGTGAGACCCCTTGTCATTTAGAGACAGATCTTTAAGATCTTCCATCTGTGATCCTGCTATGGGGAAAATTCCTAAATTATGCAGCATCAAAAGTAAAATTAATATGTCTAATAACATTTTTCCTGATGTTGTCGCTATTTCTACTGCAAATGCGTCTTTGTCTCACCCTGTTCACACCTGTAAGGGCCCGTTGCCTGGTGACAGTTGCTCCAGTGTTTCTGTCCTGAACGCCTTACAGTCTGCCCCGCAGATCGCGGAGGTTTGCGCTATGCAAGCATCAGTTTCACAACCTAAAGCGATTTTTGATTCGCAAGTTTTGCGTTCTGACTCCTCGGATTTGACATTGTTAGCCGAATCTAAGAGTGAGACAGCGCTTCGGTTTTGCGAATCTGATGCTGAAGCTTCTTTGCTTTGCCCAGAGAAGCTTTCTCTGAATCTGCCCTGTACCATGAATGAAAACCTGATCTCCACTCGCACTGACATTTGTGAGTCCCTTTCTTGTTCTGAGGAAAATGCTGATTCTGCACCCTGTACTCTGGATGAGGTAATATGGCCTTGTTTAGAGTCTCCTGCAGTGTCCCTAGAGGCTCGTCTAGGTATTGCTACTATACTCACCTGTTTTTCTGCAGTTTTGGAGTTGCAAGCTAGTTTGACTGCTACGCAGAATTCTGGGTGCAGTGAGATTAAAGTTAGGGAGTCAGTGTGTGTTCCAGTAAATATTCCTGTACATTCCGCTCATGATGATGAAATTCAGTCTCAGTTTATGGTGAAACCTTCCCTGGGACATCTGCCCTGTCCACAAAATAAAGTTCTAGTTTTGCCCTGTAACATGGATAGTTCAGAATCCTTCTTAGAAAACTTGGGAAATGATGTTCCTGAGGTCTTGTCTGATGTCCTGGAGACCTCCGAGTTCCTCCCAAAGGGTGCAGAACTTGTAGGAGATGTCTCCTGCCCCCCAAGTCCTTCTGAGGTGTTGCCCACTTCAGTAGGCATTGCTGCCTTGCTGGCTACTTTTTCAGCTCTGGTGGAGCTTCAGTCGTGTGTAGTCAATGCTCCTGAGGGTTTGTTTGATGTTCTGGAGGACTCCGAGTTCCTCCCAAAGGGTGCAGAACTTATAGGAGATGCCTCTGGCTCCCCAACTCCTTCTGAAGTATTGCCCACTTCAGTAGGCATTCCTGCCATGCTGACTACTTCTGTAGCTCTTGTGGAGCTTCAGTTATGCGTAGTCAATGATGAGTTTTTGTCAGATACCATTACAGTCACTGAGACTTCTAAGCCTGAGTCCGAGTTTTTTTTTTTGAAAGTCCAGTGCTTGAGACCACTGCTCATGATGATTCTCTGCCCGGTTCTGGTTTTGGTCTTGTCGTGACAGACTCTGAGGTTGGCAGTTCCTCGACGTGTCCTGAGGTTCCCCTTGGGCTAGTGTACCCCGATGTGTTCTGTGACCCAGAAAGCCCAAGTGTGTCTCGGTTGCCAGCCTGCTCAGATGCTTCCTCAGTGGAAACCTGTTCTGATGTTGCCTGCCTGCATGCATGCCCAGAGGTGGTCCCTGAAGGCCCTGTTCTTGATGCTTGCCCTGGTAATTCTAAATCCGGAATTGTCATTGGTTCCATAGGGGTTCTTGATAGTTCTCCATGTGAGCCTGGTGATCGTTCTGCCCTCCTGGGATCTCTGCGGAGCTTCAAAGTGTTCTGGGAGATCCTGGGAGAAATATTTCCTGGTACCTTGGATGAGATGGGTGTTTTGTGGAAAGGGACACTTCGAATGGGTATTGTGGCAGGTTTGGTGTTTTTGGACGGTCCTTGGAAGGTGGTGGGCATGGCTCGGTGGGTGTCGATGGCTTCTTCTCTGGCATTCACAGTACTGATGGGTGTTACACTGAGACTTGTGGTGCTGAAGGGCATGTTTCGGTGGCTTCTCCTTCCGATGAGGTCGGTTTCGGGTGGGCTGACTCTGGAATTGGGCCTTGTCGGGCTGCCTCGACCTTCATGAGTCTTCAGTTAGAATCTTTTGCAAATATCAGTTTAGAGGCTCGTCTGGAATCCGACCCTAGAGGGAGGGGGGCAAGTACTGTAATGATCCGCTCAGCTGGATGCACTGGCAGACAGCTGTTTGACCATTCCTCTAGTCTGTGGGCTGCAGGTCTCTGCAAGAGAGACCTGTCTTTCCATTACAAGTTTCTGGTCTGTTCTGCTGCTGAGGAATTTGCATACACTCGTTATGCAAATCCCCTACCTGCCTCCTTTGATGACTGGCAGTATAAAGAGCTATGTTTCCCAGAGTCCTTGGCTGGTCATAAGAGTTAGTCCTGTGGAACACTCCTGAGTGTCAGCCTTGCTCATTGTTTGAAGATTAGCTTAGAGTATTCCTGGAACTGCACTAGGCAGTTTCCCTAGTGCAGTTAGGATTGCATATCTGTTTTGTTTGTCTGTTGCGATTGTCCTGTCCCAGCGGTGGTCGACAGGAAGTCGTTCTGATCTGTTGTTCTTGGAGTATAGCTGGAGCAGCGGTTGCTACCAGCTATCTCATCTGATCTGTCTTGCCAGGATCGCACTCGCCTTGCGCTAGTGCTGTGTATCCGTCTGATCTCCATCTCTCTTTCTATACTTGGATCGCACTCGCCTTGCGCTAGTGCTGTGGATCCTTCTGTTCTGTCTTCCTGGATCGCACTAGCCTCTTGCGCTAGTGCTGTGGATCCTTCTGTTCTGTCTTCCTGGATCGCACTAGCCTCTTGCGCTAGTGCTGTGGATCCTATCTCTCGCTTATTCCTGTTTCCGTGTATCTGTCTTGTCTGCTACGAACGCTTGCTGGAGGCTCGGTGAGGTAACCGTTAAGCAAGCGTTCGCGTCCTCTGTTTCATGTTTGTCTGTCGGTGGTTAGTTAGGCGTGCTTGTCTCTGTTGTGCTTATCACGCGGAGACCGCGCATAAACGCGTGCACTGTTGCGAATGAGTGCGGTGTTCGCGTTAAGCTAGCGTTTGTTATTTTCCGTATCTTCTCATTGTATGATTTGCTGTGCCTTTGCTACTCTTGTACTCTGCCTTGCTGTAGCCTTGTGTCGCCTCTGGCAATCGCCTCTCGCGTGATTGCGTTCCTACTTCATATCTGCTGTTGTGTATGCACCGTCGCGGGTTGGCGACTGGTTTGGTGCACACACATACAATCTGTCCCTTTGCTCAATCTCATTCAGGGCTATCTTGCCCTGCGTTTCTTCCCTTTGTGCAATTCCTGTCTGGCGTGTGTGGTAGGACAGAGGAGCGGTTCCTCTGCACTCCACAGCTCCACCTGCCGACAGGAATTTCCCTCTACAGGTGCATTGCACCTTTTGCTGGGTTCCCTCAAATTACACGCTTGTGGAGGATTTCTGCAGTGTCAGCGCACGTCTTGTGTGCTGATCACGGAGAGAATTCCACAATCGTTACACATAGGCTATTGGCTGGACAGACCCCACCCCGTGGACGCGCTGGATAACAAAATCTTACACGCCACTTGCCTGCTCCCAAGTATAGAGAGCGCGGACCACGGAAGTCCGCCTCCCCATATCCAAGGGAGAGAAACGGCATCCCTAGCAACCTTGCAAGCTTCTATATAAAACTGACAGCAATAGCTGTCTATAGTGTGAAAAACAGGGGGGACAAAAAACCAGGGTATCAAATAGATATTTTATATATATACCACCCCGATAATACAAAACAGGGGGGGGGGGGGGGGGTTAACCATGATATGAGGAATATGGCTAAATAGAGACCCCAACAGGCAATGGCCCGCAGTACAATACTTGGCCCAAAGGGATGAGACCACTAGTAGGTGATGCTGCAGAAGGCCTCCCCCTCCTCAGCGCCGACCTAAAATACAAAATAGGGGACAAAAAGAGAGTTAAATTCAAAAAAGCTGAAAAGCTTGCGCTTATTCTTATTTTTAGTTAGCCAATAAATGGTATCATCCTGATTTAAAACTTCTTGTTCTTTCTTCTTTATTCTTTCGTCTTCCTTCTTTTTCTTGCTTAAAGAACCCGACGCTCCCGTTATTGTCGCCTGATTTTAGAACTTGGCAGCGCCTAACACTGGGGAGATTGACAATAGGATAGAATCCTGAGTATGTTATACTAGTGGGAGCTACGTTTATTTTACATTCCTTTGACTGTAGGTGTCTGCTGCAACTGTACTTTTTGCTAGAGATAATCAGCAGCTCACTGTCATAAAAATGAATTGATAACCCTGAAAACTGCGCACATTCTCCCTAGGTGTGGAGAGTGTGCCTAGGAGAGCTATCCTAGCTCTCATGTAGGTGTAGAAGCCACTGTTATCTCTAAATGAGCCTAGTAATCCCATACTGGCAAGCAACAATTGCTGGTGTATGCTGAGCAGGCCCCCAATGTCCAGTAACATCAAACACAACAAGTACACGTACATACTGTACCTGATATTAGACACAATATATGTTACAATGAGTAATGTCATAGTTTGGAAGAACCAACTCAGAAAGAATGAAGACTAACCAAGTGACCAGTATATCTGACAGCAAATTAAGGCCTTGCTTTTAGAGGGAATGGCCCAATAAGAATCTATTGGGTCCCTGCCCTTGTTGGGGAAAATGTTGATAGAAGCCTCTATTCCTGAAAGGAGAGAGTGTCTATTCCTTATAATATAATTTTACAAAATGCTTAGGTCTGGTAGGAATTCTGGCTCAAGAATAAAAAAACGTAAAAAAACATTGATATCCCATTCTCATTTACAGAATACAGCATAATTTGCGCTTTGATCATCTTGAGAAAGTCTTAATTAATTAGTAGTCTCTCTAGCCATTGAACATAATCCATGTTGCTTTGTTTTATCTTTTGATCAATTATTCATTTAATATATTCTACTAACTACATATAAAACTTAATTTCCTTGCTGGGGCTTTCATCAGCCTGCGGACCACATACTGCTTCTTCTTCTGGCAAGAACTAATGGCTGTCAGTGGTCTTCTATTATACAGAGCTCCAGATCACCAAACTATGTCTGTTTACCGTTTCAGGCAAAAACAGCACCCACATTATGATAAAAACAGCGTAAATTGGCCCCCAGCAAAAGCCTGCAGCCAAACTACGTCTTACCCCACATTCCATGGCGGCCTGGAGGGTTAGCAGTACTTAACGCCACTGGGACTTTTGCAGGAGCAGGGTGAGCTGTTTTTCGCTGCTTTACCCTTTCACCCAAATTTCCTGACACCTTAATTACATGTACGTCAGTTCATAGACATTCTGACAGGACGCTTGAGGCAGGGCAAGACAAAAGTTGGATGGCAAATTGGGACAGCTCTGGCCACAGGTCAAGCCTGCTCACCCAGTAGTCCAAGGGTTCATCACTGCTCACAGTGTCTGCATCCACACTTAAGGCCAGGTAGTCGGCTACCTGCCGGTCCAGGCGGTGTTGGAGGGTGGATCCGGAAGGGCTAAGGCGAGGCGTTTGACTAAAGAATGTCTGCATGTCTGATATCACCATGAGATTGCTGGAGCATCCTGTCATTGCCTGCGTGGACATGGGAGAAGGATTACTGGCAGTGGTACCTTTATTGCGTTGGCCTGTGACATCACCCTTAAATGCATTGTAAAGCATAGTTGCCAGCTTGTTCTGCAAGTGCTGCATCCTTTCTGCCTTCAGGTGAGTTGATAACATGTCCAACACTTTGTGCCTATACCGAGGGTCTAGTAGCATGGCCACCCAGTAATTGTCATTCCCCTTGAGTTTTTTTATGGAGGTCCCTCAACAGGCTGGACAGCATGAAAGACGCCATCTGCACAAAGTTGGATCCAGACATACTATCCATCTCTTCTTGCTCTTCCTCAGTGACATCAGGAAAGTCCTCCTCCTCCCCCCAGCCACGAACAACACCACGGGAATGTTGAGCAGCACAAGCCCCCTGCGATGCCTGCTGCGGTTGTTCTTCTGCCGCCGCCTCCTCCTCCTCCTCCAAAGAAACACCTTCCTCATCATCCGAGTCTGACTCCTCTTCCCCACACAACTCTTCCTCCTCCCCCCTCTGTGCTGCCGCAGGTGTTGAGAAAACATCTGGTTCTGATGAGAATTGATCCCACAACGCTTCCTCCCATAACTGTTCCTGTTCACGCTCCTCCACAGCTTGATCCACCACTCTACGCACGGCACGCTCCAGGAAGTAAGCGTACGGGATCAAGTCACTGATGGTGCCTTCACTGCGACTCACCAGGTTGGTCACCTCCTCAAACGGCGTCCTTCTACTGTAGTTGTAGAGGTACTGGGTGACGGCTTTCTCCTGTTCTAGGTGGCGAGAGAACATAAGGAGGGTCGAATTCCAGCGAGTCGTGCTATCACAAATCAGGCGTCTCACCGGCAACTTGTTTCTCCGCTGAATATTGGCAAAGTGTGCCATGGCCGTGTAAGACCGCCTGAAATGCCCACACAACTTCCTGGCCTGCTTCAGGACGTCCTCTAAGCCTGGATACTTTGACACAAATCTTTGAATGACTAGATTCAGCACATGTGCCTGTGTCAGCTTTCCCAAATTTAAAGCAGAAATGGGATTGCTGCCATTGTCACACACCACGTTGCTGATCTCCAGCTGGCACGGGATCAGCCACTGACCCACCTGTTTGTTAAGAGCAGCAAGGAGAGCTGATCCAGTGTGACTCTCCGCTTTGAGGCAAGACATGTCTAAGATGGCGTGACAACTTCGTACCTGGCATGCAGCATAGGCCCTGGGGAGCTGGGGCTGTGTAGCTGGAGAGGAGATCGCAGCGCCAGTAGAGTTGAACTGCCACTCAGCCAAGGAGGAGGAGGATGACAGCGAAGAGGATGCAGCAGGAGGAGAGGAGGTGGCAGGAGGCCTGCCTGCAAGCCGTGGAGGTGTCACAAGTTGGTCTGCTGCACAGCCACGTACTCCCTGCTTGCCATCGGTCACCAGGTTGACCCAATGGGCTGTGTAAGTAATGTACCTGCCCTGACTGTGCTTGGCAGACCAGGCATCCATGGTCAGGTGGACCCTTGACCCAACGCTGTGTGCCAGAGATGACACCACTTGCCTCTCAACTTTACTGTACAGTTTGGGTATCACCTTTTTAGAGAAATAATTGTGGCCTGGTATCTTCCACTGTGGTGTCCTAATGGCCACAAATTTACGGAAGGCCTCAGAGTCCACCAGCTGGTATGGTAACAGCTGGTGAGCTAACAGTTCCGCCAAGCCAGCTGTCAGACACCGGGCAAGGGGGTGACTGGCAGAAATGGGCTTCTTCCGCTCAAAGATTTCCTTCACAGACACCTGGCTGCTGTGGGCAGAGGAGCAGGAACCGCTCAAGGTCAGAGGTGGAGTGGAGGAGGGTGGCTGTGAAGGTGCAAGGGAGAAAGCGGCTGAAGATGCTGCACCTGAAGGAAGAGGAGGGTGGCTTTTCTTTTGTGTGCTGCTTTTCCTCTGGTGCTTTTCGCATTGCAGTTTGTGCCTTTTCTCCATGTGCCTTCATAAGGCAGTTGTCCCTGCGTGGGTGTTGGCCTTTCCACGGCTCAATTTTTGGAGGCAGAGAGAACAGATGGCATTGCTCTGATCTATGTCAGACACATAAAATATGTTCCAAACCGCTGAGCCCCCCTGGGGTGATGGCACTATGGTGGCATCAGCAGCTGACGTTGAAGGGCATGTTGGCTGGTTGTCCTCCAGCTGTTTCTGATGACGAGCTCCCCCTGCCTCTTTCAAGAACTCGTCTCCTCCTACTCCTCTCTGACCCACTCTGAACTGTCCCACTGTTCATTTCCTCTATTGGGAAGATACGTGGCATCCGTATCATCATCATCATCATAATCATCCTGCCCAGCTTCGCTTGCCTCAGACACCTCCAAAACTGCGCCACCAGCGGGTACTTCATCATCCTCCTCCTCACACATTATGTCCATAGTGTCGCCTAACTCAGACATATGAGGTGGTGTTGTAACCAGTGGTGCTCAGCAGAGCTCGAATATTCGAGTAGCTCGAATATTCGAGCTCTTTTCCAGCTATTCGAGCTCGGTATTCGAGCTCCGAATAGCTGGAGCTATTCGAATGGGCTATCCGAGTACACTCGAATAGCCCATTCACTATTCGAGCTATTCGAGCAACCCGGCGCTATTCGAGCTCGGTACCGAGCTCGAATAGCGTCATAGCCCAGATTGATGTCCTTAGAGCCAATCAGAGGGCTCCCAGGCCCTCTGACGGCAGCCAATCACAGAGGGGGACCCTGGCCAGCCCCTACCCTATAAATAGCGGCCGCCATGTTCCGTTTCTCCATGCTTGCCTGAGACTTGTACAGAGAGAGAGTTGCTCCTTTGTGCTTTGGCTTAGCAAGTGCTCTATTGTGATCATTTACCTAGCGTTTTTGCTCACCTACACCTGCCATATACACCTATATTGTTGTTAGTTAGATAGACATTGTATTTTAGTTAGTAGCTTGTGTGTTACATTAGAGACAGGCAGCTGCTGCAAGCTTACAGGTTTAGGCCTCAGGGGGGCCTTGCCTCTGTGGGCAGCTGTCCTCTGTTTATTTCTCTCATCTATACCAGTATTTCTGCTGTCCTTTACTAATAGTATTGTAGTTATACTGTACTAGGAGTAGGACACTCACTGACTGTCACTGTTTATAGGCTACTAGCTAGCTCCTGCGTGTGTGCACTCACTCACTGTCTGTGTGTACACACACTCTATTTCCTTCTGATTACTGATAGATTATTGTTATTTAGTTGTACTTACTTACTACTTACTCTTACTGTACCCGTAGGGACACTCACTGTCACTGTTCATATAGGCTACTAGCTCCTGCGTGTGCGCACTGCACTCACTGTCTGAGTGTACACACACAACACACACTCTATTTCCTTCTGATCGCTGATTGATTATCGTAATTAGTTAGTTGTACTTACTGTTACTACTTACTCTTACTGTACTAGGAGTCTAGGACACTCAGTCACTGTCCATAGGCTACTAGCTCCTGCGTGCGTGCACTCACTGTCTGAGTGTACACACACCCACACTCCATTTCCTTCTGATCGCTGATTGATTATCGTAATTAGTTAGTTCTACTTACTGTTACTACTTACTCTTACTGTACTAGGAGTCTAGGACACTCAGTCACTGTGTTCATAGGCTACTAGCTCCTGCGTGCGTGCACTCACTGTCTGAGTGTACACACACCCACACTCCATTTCCTTCTGATCGCTGATTGATTATCGTAATTAGTTAGTTGTACTTACTGTTAATACTTACTCTTACTGTACTAGGAGTCTAGGACACTCAGTCACTGTCCATAGGCTACTAGCTCCTGCGTGCGGTCACTCACTGTCTGAGTGTACACACACCACCCACACTCTATTTCCTTCTGATCGCTGATTGATTATTGTAATTAGTTAGTTCTACTTACTGTTACTACTTACTCTTACTGTACTAGGAGTCTAGGACACTCAGTCACTGTGTTCATAGGCTTCTAGCTCCTGCGTGCGTGCACTCACTGTCTGAGTGTACACACACCCACACTCCATTTCCTTCTGATCGCTGATTGATTATTGTAATTAGTTAGTTCTACTTACTGTTACTACTTACTCTTACTGTACTAGGAGTCTAGGACACTCAGTCACTGTGTTCATAGGCTACTAGCTCCTGCGTGCGTGCGTGCACTCACTGTCTGAGTGTACACACACCCACACTCCATTTCCTTCTGTTCGCTGATTGATTATTGTAATTAGTTAGTTCTACTTACTGTTACTACTTACTCTTACTGTACTAGGAGTCTAGGACACTCAGTCACTGTGTTGATAGGCTACTAGCTCCTGCGTGCGTGCACTCACTGTCTGAGTGTACACACACCCACACTCCATTTCCTTCTGATCGCTGATTGATTATTGTAATTAGTTAGTTCTACTTACTGTTACTAGCTACTCTTACTGTACTAGGAGTCTAGGACACTCAGTCACTGTCCATAGGCTACTAGCTCCTGCGTGCGGTCACTCACTGTCTGAGTGTACACACACCCACACTCCATTTCCTTCTGATCGCTGATTGATTATTGTAATTAGTTAGTTCTACTTACTGTTACTACTTCCTCTTACTGTACTAGGAGTCTAGGACACTCAGTCACTGTGTTCATAGGCTACTAGCTCCTGCGTGCGTGCACTCACTGTCTGAGTGTACACACACCCACACTCCATTTCCTTCTGATCGCTGATTGATTATTGTAATTAGTTAGTTCTACTTACTGTTACTACTTACTCTTACTGTACTAGGAGTCTAGGACACTCAGTCACTGTGTTCATAGGCTACTAGCTCCTGCGTGCGTGCACTCACTGTCTGAGTGTACACACACCCACACTCCATTTCCTTCTGATCGCTGATTGATTATTGTAATTAGTTAGTTCTACTTACTGTTACTACTTACTCTTACTGTACTAGGAGTCTAGGACACTCAGTCACTGTGTTGATAGGCTACTAGCTCCTGCGTGCGTGCACTCACTGTCTGAGTGTACACACACCCACACTCCATTTCCTTCTGATCGCTGATTGATTATTGTAATTAGTTAGTTCTTCTTACTGTTACTACTTACTCTTACTGTACTAGGAGTCTAGGACACTCAGTCACTGTGTTCATAGGCTACTAGCTCCTGCGTGCGTGCACTCACTGTCTGAGTGTACACACACCCACACTCCATTTCCTTCTGATCGCTGATTGATTATTGTAATTAGTTAGTTCTACTTACTGTTACTACTTACTCTTACTGTACTAGGAGTCTAGGACACTCAGTCACTGTGTTCATAGGCTACTAGCTCCTGCGTGCGTGCACTCACTGTCTGAGTGTACACACACCCACACTCCATTTCCTTCTGATCGCTGATTGATTATTGTAATTAGTTAGTTCTACTTACTGTTACTACTTACTCTTACTGTACTAGGAGTCTAGGACACTCAGTCACTGTGTTGATAGGCTACTAGCTCCTGCGTGCGTGCACTCACTGTCTGAGTGTACACACACCCACACTCCATTTCCTTCTGATCGCTGATTGATTATTGTAATTAGTTAGTTCTTCTTACTGTTACTACTTACTCTTACTGTACTAGGAGTCTAGGACACTCAGTCACTGTGTTCATAGGCTACTAGCTCTTGCGTGCGTGCACTCACTGTCTGAGTGTACACACACAACACACACTCTATTTCCTTCTGATCGCTGATTGATTATCGTAATTAGTTAGTTCTACTTACTGTTACTACTTACTCTTACTGTACTAGGAGTCTAGGACACTCAGTCACTGTCCATAGGCTACTAGCTCCTGCGTGCGTGCACTCACTGTCTGAGTGTACACACACTAAATTTACTTGTGATTACTACTGATTATTGTAACTGCTAGTTGTACTTCCTGACTGTTACTACTTACTTACTGTACTAGGGGACACTCACTCAGTCACCTCACCAACCAACCCACTCCATTAAAGTACCCCACTTTTCAGCCGCCCTTTTAAAAAACTTTTCTCTATACGCCCAAAACATTGAAGATGTCTGGAAGTGGCAGCCAGCGCGGTTTGGGCAAGGGGAAGGGCAGCAAGGGAATCAGGAGGAGAGGGAGCAGCATTGTGGCAAGCCGCGGCCGCGGGCGCGCCACCATGCACAGTTCCGCAGCAGCAGCAGCAGCGTCAGTGGCTAACATTCCTCCCATAGCCACTGGCCGTGGACGCCTTGGGCGCCGCCCAGCAGGAGCATCTGCAACTCACGCTGCAGAGACACAGCAGCAGCAGCGTGTAGCACCTGCTCCCATTTTCCTCCAGCCGGGTCGGAAACGTCCCATTGAGGAAAAGGATGCAGACACTGTGGTGCAACTCATGACGGAGGATGAGCAGCCCGCCATCAGCTCTGCATCCGAGGCCTCCACCCTCACCACCACCACCACCACCACCCCTGTTCGCAGCAGCCGCCCAGCAGGGTCTGGGGAGGAGGCCAGTTCACCGTCACTCGCCGACCTGTCATTCAGCAGTCTTTTGACCCCAGGCATCATGAGTAAATTGTCTGCTGTTGTTGGCGATCTTGAGGAGGAGATGCTGATGGGCACTTTGGGGGATGAGGGATTGGACAGCAAGACTGTGGCGACAGTCAAGCAGCCCATCCATGCATCAGGAGAGGAGTTTGGGGGGTCCTCATCCCAGCAGGACATGTTTCAGGAGGGGGAGGATGATGATGACCCGGTGACAGACAGAGACTGGGTGCCACCACCTCCAGGGGATGTCGTCCTCAGCAGCTCTGAGGAGGAGGAGGAGGATGCTCTTGTGGGCCTTGCAAGGAGGCGCATCATTGCAAGCATTGGCAGCAGCAGTAGGCAGGTCCCACAGCCTGCTGGTGTCTCAGGCTCAGCAGCAGCAGCAGCATCTGCCAGTACCACCACCAGCCGCACCCAAGCCCCCCAAGCCCCCCCCCCCAACCACCACAGGGAGACAGGCAGCAGCGCTTCCATGCCGTAGGGGGATGTTTAAGTCACCAATCTGGCGATATTTCACCATGCCCACTGTGTACAGCAAGTACGCCACTTGCAACCACTGTCAGCGGAAGTTGAGCAGAGGTGCAGACCCCTTAAAGTTCTGCACCAGCTCGCTCATCAACCACCTTGCGGCTAAACATTTCCACCAGCATGAGGAGTTCCAGAGGCTGAAGGCATCTGGTGCTGGCAGTGGCACCACACCCATCACTGCACAGCCTTCAGCAGCAGCAGCAGCAACAGCAGCCACCCGCCCTCCTGCTCCTCCAGCAGCACCAGCAGGAGTGCGGAAACGCACTGCTCCTCCCCCCTCTGCAACTCCTGCCGCCGACACTGCGGCCTGTTCTGGCAGCCAGTCCTCAGTGGCCTCCTCTGCTGTGTCTGCTGATTCCCGTGTCAGCAAAAGGCCACGCCAGAGCCTTTTGAGCGAGTCCTTCCAGGGGGTGGTTAGGGCTCTGCCTCCCAGCAGCCGTCGCGTGCGGCAGCTGAACGGCTTGCTGGCACGGGCCATGTGCTCCCAACTCCTGCCGTACACGCTCATGCAGGAGGGGAGCGACATTCGTGCGCTGCTTGCTTGCGCAGCCCCAGACTGGCAGCTCCCCAGCAGACACTTCTTTGCCCGCAAGGCCATTCCTGCACTGCACCGCTTTGTGATGGCCAATGTGGAGCGAGGGCTGGAGCACGCGGTTGGTGAAAGGGTCCACGTCACCATGGACTCCTGGAGCAGCCGCTTCGGGACAGGCCGCTACCTGTCCTTCACTGTCCACTGGGTCAGCTTGGTGGAAGGGGGTGAGGATGGGAGAGCAGCAGCGGGCACAGCAGCAGCAGCAACACAGTGGGTGGTGCCACCCCACAGGGTCAGGGGAACTGCAGCAGGTTCCTCCGATCCTCTGCCATCCTCCGGCACACCTGGCCAAACCCCCCGCCTCAGCAGCAGCGTGAAGGCCCGCCACTGCCAAGCGCTGCTGCACTTGGTCAGCCTTGGGAAGACCAAGCTGACGGCAACCCATGTGTTGGCCAAACTCCAGGAGCAGGAGAGGATTTGGCTGACCCCCAGAGGCCTCAGAGTCGGAGAGGTGGTGGCCGACAATGGGGCCAATCTGGTTGCCGCAATAGACAGGGGAAACCTGACCCACATCCCCTGTCTTGCCCACGTGCTGAACCTGGTGGTGCAGAAGTTCCTGCGCACCTACCAGGGGATGGGCGAACTGCTGGAAACGGCAAGGAATGTTGTGCGTCACTTCCGGCGCTCGGCTGCAGCCTGTGCGAGCCTGGAAGACGTGCAAAAGGAGCTGGATCTGCCACGCCATCGGCTGATCCTTGACGTTCCGACTCGCTGGAACTCCACCCTGGCGATGTTGGAGCGTCTGGTTGAACAGAGGCACGCTGTCAACCAGTACCTTGCCCTGGCCACTGTTTCCGCAGCTCAGAGAAGGGACAAGACCAGCAACATCCCGTCCATCGTCCCCGATGATGACTGGAGGCACATGCAGCAGGTGTGCTTTGTGCTGGCTCCCTTCCTGCAGGCCACAAACATGGTGAGCAGGGACCATGCTATGGTCTGCGAGTGGGTGCCCCTGGTTTCTCTGCTGAACAGGGCCCTCGATGCTTTGCTGGAACAGGGAGCGGCAGCCTTGGACCAGCAGGAGCGGCAACCAGCTGCGCAGTCCACCTCTGAGGGGGAGGAGGAGGAGGACTTGGTGGAGGTCCCTGACCTGGCTGCTGATGAGGGGGATCAGCACAGCGCAGCTGAGTTGGTGCGGGGGTGGAGAGAGGATGAGGCGGCAGAGGAGGAGGATGAGGACAGCACTGACGTCGATGTGCCAGCAGACGTGGCCCGCCTCTTCCCAATGGCAGCGCACATGCTGACGTGCCTGCGCAGGGACCCCAGGGTGATCCAGATGAAGCAGAGGGAGGAGATCTGGATCAGCATGATGTTGGACCCACGCCTCAAGGGGAAGTTGAGCCAGTTCCTGCCGCCTGCAGGAGGAGACCCAGCGCAACAAATAAGGAGCTTGCAGCAGGCCCTTGTTGAGCGCTTGGAGGAAGCCTTCCCCCAGCCTTCCACCCCCACTGTCCAGCAGCCAGCACAGAGGCAGCAGCAGGTGCCTGCATCCAGCAGCAACAAGCGCCCCACAGACCTGCTGTCTCTCAGCCACGAGCTCTACAGGACTGTAGAGGCTCCGGCAGCAGTGACTAGAGAGGAGATGCATGCAGCAGCATCCTCCTCCGGTCACAGCCAGCGCCTGACCCGCATGGTGGCTGACTACATGGGGTCGTACAGCGGGCTTGACAGCGATGCCCCTGTTGATCCCATGGAGTATTGGGTCAAGCGCATGGAGATCTGGAGCGAGCTGGCGCAGTACGCCCTGGAAGTGCTGTCCTGCCCCCCTTCCAGCGTGCTGTCCGAGCGCTGCTTCAGTGCAGCTGGTGGCGTGGTCACCGAGAAACGCTCACGTCTGTCTCACAAGTCTGTGGACAGACTGACGTTTCTCAAGATGAACCAGGCGTGGGTGGAAGGCGAGTTCCTGGCCCCTGTTGTCGGCGAGAGGGGGACATGAACTGGCTGCCGGAACCATCGTTAATGTGCCTTACCACCCTTTACCACCTCCTGGCTCCTGCTCACTAAGCCAGCCTGGTTCACTTTGACTATTACGTCGCCTGCAGCCACACATTTTACACCTACAGTGGGCTGCTGTGTACTGCCCTTCTGCTGTCTGTCTGTGTTTCCCACTGCCAGGGTACACAGAATTACCTTCTTCTGCTGCCACTCTGCCACCAGCTATTACGTCAAACAATAGCTATATTGGTTGTAAAACCAAAAACCAAAAAACCATTAAAAAAAAAAAAAGGTTTAATTTTTCTGAGGTGCCCGGGTTGAAAACTGTGTTGTCCCAGTTGTGTATTGGACACAATGTGGGCTGCACGACCGCTGTCTGGGACCTCCTGTTGTGTTTATTTACAGCCCTGGTATCACCGCTAGGTACCAGGGCTATTATGTCACGCTGCCTACCTGCTGCCACACTCACACTGCTCCTCCATACCTCCTCCTGCTGCTGCTGCTGCTGTCTGTCTGTGTTTCCCACTGCCAGGGTACACAGATGATTTACCTTCTGCTGCCACTCTGCCACCAGCTATTACGTCAAACAATAGCTGCTCGCCTACTCCTCCATTCCTCCTCCTGCTGCTGCTGTCTGTCTGTGTTTCCCACTGCCAGGGTACACAGAATTACCTTCTTCTGCTGCCACTCTGCCACCAGCTATTACGTCAAACAATAGCTATATTGGTTGCAAAACCAAAACCAAACAAACCATTAAAAAAAAAAAAAAGGTTTAATTTTTCTGAGGTGCCCGGGTTGAAAACTGTGTTGTCCCAGTTGTGTATTGGACACAATGTGGGCTGCACGACCGCTGTCTGGGACCTCCTGTTGTGTTTATTTACAGCCCTGGTATCACCGCTAGGTACCAGGGCTATTATGTCACGCTGCCTACCTGCTGCCACACTCACACTGCTCCTCCACACCTCCTCCTGCTGCTGCTGCTGCTGTCTGTCTGTGTTTCCCACTGCCAGGGTACACAGATGATTTACCTTCTGCTGCCACTCTGCCACCAGCTATTACGTCAAACAATAGCTGCTCGCCTACTCCTCCATTCCTCCTCCTGCTGCTGCTGTCTGTCTGTGTTTCCCACTGCCAGGGTACACAGAATTACCTTCTTCTGCTGCCACTCTGCCACCAGCTATTACGTCAAACAATAGCTATATTGGTTGTAAAACCAAAAACCAAAAAACCATTAAAAAAAAAAAAAGGTTTAATTTTTCTGAGGTGCCCGGGTTGAAAACTGTGTTGTCCCAGTTGTGTATTGGACACAATGTGGGCTGCACGACCGCTGTCTGGGACCTCCTGTTGTGTTTATTTACAGCCCTGGTATCACCGCTAGGTACCAGGGCTATTATGTCACGCTGCCTACCTGCTGCCACACTCACACTGCTCCTCCACACCTCCTCCTGCTGCTGCTGCTGCTGTCTGTCTGTGTTTCCCACTGCCAGGGTACACAGATGATTTACCTTCTGCTGCCACTCTGCCACCAGCTATTACGTCAAACAATAGCTGCTCGCCTACTCCTCCATTCCTCCTCCTGCTGCTGCTGTCTGTCTGTGTTTCCCACTGCCAGGGTACACAGAATTACCTTCTTCTGCTGCCACTCTGCCACCAGCTATTACGTCAAACAATAGCTATATTGGTTGTAAAACCAAAAACCAAAAAACCATTAAAAAAAAAAAAGGTTTAATTTTTCTGAGGTGCCCGGGTTGAAAACTGTGTTGTCCCAGTTGTGTATTGGACACAATGTGGGCTGCACGACCGCTGTCTGGGACCTCCTGTTGTGTTTATTTACAGCCCTGGTATCACCGCTAGGTACCAGGGCTATTATGTCACGGCGAGCTGCCTGCCTCATTGACTGCCTGCTGCCACACACTCATCCTCCTCCTCCTGCTGCTGAATTTACCTCCTGCTGTCTTTGTGTTTCCACTGCCAGGGAGCACATACAATGGCGCTTCCAACATGCGTGCGCCCACCAGCTATTTGTTACGCTCAAAAATAGCTGCATTTCTTTAAAAAAAAATTGAAAAGAGAAATACGTGAAGATGATGAAGAAGAAGATGAAAAAGAAGAAGAAGATAAAGAAGAAGAAGATGAAGAAGATGAAGAAGAAGATGAAGAAGAAGATGAAGAAGAAGATGAAAAAGAAGATGAAAAAGAAGAAGAAGATGAAGAAGATGAAGAAGAAGAAGATGAAGAAGAAGAAGATGAAGAAGAAGATGAAGAAGATGAAGAAGAAGAAGATGAAGAAGATGAAGAAGAAGAAGATGAAGAAGAAGAAGATGAAGAAGAAGAAGATGAAGAAGAAGAAGAAGAAGAAGATGAAGAAGAAGAAGATGAAGAAGATGAAGAAGATGAAGAAGAAGAAGATGAAGAAGATGAAGATGAAGAAGAAGATGAAGATGAAGAAGATGAAGAAGAAGATGATGAAGAAGAAGAAGAAGAAGAAGATGATGAAGAAGAAGAAGAAGAAGATGAAGAAAAAGAAGAAGAAGAAGAAGATATAGAAGAAGAAGATCTAGAAGAAGAAGAAAGATAAAGAAGAAGAAGAACAAGTATATACAGTAACACTACTGAACAAAATTTAGGACACAACTTCTCTTTCCACATTTTTTTTTAAAGGAACATCCCCACATAATCACTTGCTGTTGTTACTTGGAAAAAAAGATGTTTCTTGCATCATTCACCCTCAAAACAAGTGTTGGAAGCTATTTAAGGTCAATTCGAATAGTCAGCTCGAATAGTGAGCTCGAATACCGACTCGAATAGTGAGCTCGAAGTCCGAGGTCGAATCGAATAGTAAAAATTATTCGACTCGAATATTCGACTGACCTCGAATAATTTACTATTCGAATTCGACCAAACTTGAATTTTAAAAAGGGGTATTTGAGCATCACTAGTTGTAACTTGCTTAGCGCCTTCATCTGGTTGTAACAATAATGGCTGTGCATCAGTGATTTTCCCACCAAATTACTCCTGCAAACTGTAGCGGATGTGGTGCTTGTAGTAGTGCTGGTGGCTGCGGAAGATGAGGTGTTCTGTGTTAAATAGTCAATCACGTCCTGGCAATCTTGGGAGTTGAAGGGATGTGCCTACTTCTGAGCACTGTACTTTGGTCCAGGGCCGCACAAAATCACATCAGCACTACCTCGCACAGACCTGCAGGGTGGCCTTCCTCTGGGTCTGCCTCTACCGGTTTTGTCCGTTTTGTCCATATTGGGGGGGATGAAGTGAAAGGTATGCACTGACTTGACTAATACAATGTGCAGTCACACAGGTGCAGTTAACAGGTATGCACGGAGTGGTATATCACCCTGCATGCACTCACGTAGGTGGGTGGGTACACTGAACACAACAGGTAGGTATATGCAGTGATGGGTATTACAAATGTGCACCTGTCACACACATACAGGTACCAGACAGGCACAGTGACACTGCGTGCGCTCACGTAGGTAGGTGGGTGTACTGTGAACAACAGGTAGGTATATGCAGTGATGGGTATTACAATGCGCACCTGTCACACACACACACACAGGTCCCGGACTGGCACAGTGACACTGCGTGTGCTCACGTAGGTAGGTGGGTGCACTGAAGGGAACAACAGGTAGGCATATGCAGTGATGGGTATTACAAATGTGTACCTGTCACACACACACAGGTACCGAGCAGGTACAGTGACACTGCGTGTGCTCACGTAGGTAGGTGGGTGCACTGAAGTGAACAACAGGTAGTAGGTATACGCAGTGATGGGTATTACAATGTGCACCTGTCACACACACACAGGTACCGAGAAGGTACAGTGACACTGCGTGCGCTCACGTAGGTAGGTGGGTGCACTGAAGTAAACAACAGGTAGTAGATATATGCAGTGATGGGTATTGTAATGTGCACCTGGCACAGCAGTAAGTATACCACCAAGGGGCCGAAGGCCAGCTGCGACTGACTGACAGGGCTGAATATAATGCAAGTGGGCCACACAAAAAAAAAAAAAATAGATCACAAGAACAAGATTAGCTCTCAAAAGAGCTGTTGAGGGGTGCTTTTTTAGCAATAAAAATCGGCAAGGAGCAAGCTAAGAAGCCTACAAGAGCCTAACTAAGCTTTCCCTATAGGTCTCTGCACAACAGCTCTCCCTTCTCTAATTAATGCAGGCACACGAGTGAGTGAAAAGCCCGACGCTGCCTGCCTTTTATAAGGGGGGAGTGGCTCCAGGAGGGAGTGTAGCCTAATTGGTTACAATGTGCCTGCTGACTGTGATGTAGAGGGTCAAAGTTGACCCTCATGATGCACTATGGTGGCGAACTGAACTTCCGCAAAAATTTGCGGTTCTCAGCGATCGCGAACCCCGGAAGTTCGCCAGGAACCGTTTGCCGGCGAACCGTTCGGGCCATCTCTCCACCCCACCCACATGCATGCTGCTCACTGATTAGCTGAGGGCAGTTCAGTGTGGCATGAGGCTGAAGTCTGATCTTGCTGTGCTCACATGTTTTCAAAGCAAGCTAGTTAGAGCAGATTCTAGGAGAAAAAAAGAGTGGAAAAGAGAGAAAATAGGGAGGACATTACATCAATGTTGGCTTCAGGAAGAGGGAACCAAATTGGCAAATGACAGGAACTGAATTCTCTTTATTTACTATATAAAATTCACTGAAATCAAGATGTGGACAGTACAATACATATGTTATGTAAGTAGAACAAGTAGTTATCTACATTTGCATCTATGTGTGTTTTTTTCCTGGTATAGTATGGCTGTCCCTGCTGCTTTAAGTCTAATGTATTTTCTAAATCAAGTAAAGTGCTTTTCTACACCCTCTGTCCTTTACCAAGACATAATTTAGTGAGTAATTCAAGCAGTTGCAATTGTTGTTCTTTTTAAAGTACAAATTAAGCAAGCAATCTGTACTCCTCTGAAACAGAGTGGTGAGTAAAGTGAAACAATAGATTTTTCTGTGTGAGAATTAGTTTGCCTAAAGCTGCAAAGCATTCCACAGATTATAAGTGCCCTTTTGTTTGCTGCAGTAAAATGTATGACTGCAGCAGTATACACTGCGTACTGTTGCCCAAATTCATCTACTAGCAGAATAATGCGGCTTGTTATTCTTCCGGACAGGCATGTCAACAATTGGATTACATTCAGAAACCTGCTCTAGCTCTATTATTTAATCACCATCCATTCTCCTCTCTCCCAGCATTGGCTTCCACAGAGGCAAATGCACTCTAGTAACCTTATCAGCCTGCAAGCTGACTACATAGCTTGGCAAAAATCATCTTTAGCTTCCTAGGTATTAATGAGTGGCTGATGCAAATAGCATAATACTGTATTACAAACAATGTACAATGTTAATGTAAAAAAAAAAAACGAATATGTTCATCCAAATAGCCTAATACTGAATTATGATCAATATTCAATGGTCATGTGAAAAATATGTTGATTCAAATAGGTCAGTACTTTCTTATTAACAATATAAAATGTTCATGTGAAAAATACTATATCTAATATATGTTTATGTATAATAATTAATTTTGCAGTGTGGAGTATAACATTTGCAAGCTTTCTCATCTACCGTATATAGCAGCCATAGACAGACAGATCTCTCATCAGATTTTACAGATCTACTACTGTTGTACTTGATCAGGAAACCGAACTGCAAATAATGCACTGCTTTTATGTAGGCAACACATGCTGTAAAATCCATGCAACTGATAAGAGCCATTGTTTTGCTGCTGGGTGTGCTTGTTTTAAGGTCATAACAGTAATTATTGAAGCAGACCAGAATGCTTGTTCCATCATATTGACTACTTATGCAAGAACAGAACAAAAAATAAAAATAAAAAAATTAAGGCATCCCCCTACCCCCCCCCCGCCCAGCCTGCTATCATCATCCACTCCTTTTACTCCCAATGGAACATAGTACATCCATGGGGACTCCATTCAGATCTATTTGTTGCAATTATTTTGATTTCATTCCATGTTTTTACCCTCTTTTAATGTCTTCTTCCACTGATCTTCTCCATGTTTTTTGAGGCTGTCCCCTTCTTTTTGATCCCTATGGATTCAATTCTTCCTACAGACTCCTCACTCTTCCTGAGTGTGTGGCCTATATAACCCCACTTTCGTTTCCTTAACTGAATTTCTATTGGTTGTTGGTTAGTGTTTTTCCACAGTTCCATGTTTGTCACTTTCTCTAGCCATGTAATATTCATAGGTCTCCGTACAGTGGTGTAGCTAAGGAGCTGTGGGCTCCGATGCAAGTTTTACAATGGGGCCCCCCAAGCACTCTATACATAACAATTGATACGGCACACGAAAACCTGCCAATGGCAACTACAGTGTCAGAGGTGCAAGATGCACTATTCAAAGTATCTATGGAAGTGATTATTATGAGCATAGGACCAATAGAGCGCTAATACTGTAGTTGAGGGAGGGCCCTTCGGGGCCCCTCTGGCCCAAGGGCCCTGATGCAGTCACAACCTCTGCAACCCCTTTTGCTACGCCCCTGTCTCCGTAGCCGGTTGTATATACATCAAAATGGCAATATGGACTGCATCACTTTTACTCAGTCCTCCAGTCAAGGCCAGGCTCTACATGACTGCCAATCAGAGGTAGCAATTCAAACATGTCTGCCAAAAGGAAGTGCCATTTAGGTACAAACCATAGAAGCTTTCTCCAAAGGATGGAGCAAACTTCTATGACACTGCAATCAATGATAGTAGCAAAAAAGAAAAGTAAGTGCTCCTTTGCTAGGGAGCAGATTTTACTACTGAGCAGACTTTGGTTTCCCTGGGGTACAAATCTCTGCCTGCCCTGAGATGTTTCTATTGTAGGTAGTCAGAAACATTCTGACTATATAAGTGCTTCTACCTATGGCTACTTGTGGGGAAACAGGCAACAGCACAACAAATAAACAAAGGCAGTTGATTCTCAGTAAAGAAAGGGTGATGTTTTGGTCAAGTTTGTGTAAGTGAGTTCTGGCAAGCTCATCCTGAGACTGGATACACAGGCCTTGAGAAAACAAGAATGGTGGATCCAATGAGTCAGCTTGGTGTGTGTCAAGTTAGTTTTGGGCACACATGTCGTCAAACAATTAGCTCCTTGCAGTTCACCAACTAGCCACTCCAAAAATCCCTTTGAGGACTGATCATGCTGTTATTTGACCACACAGTACTTAAAAAAATGGTGTCACCTGACATTGTCACACAAAGTGTTTAACATCACTGTCTTTGTAGTGCAGTGTTAGACGCACACTTTGCAAACAGCATATTTTGTGACTGTGCTGTGCTTTAAGAATTTTGTGTCACCTCACCAGACATTGTCACACAAAGCATTTGACATCACTGTCGACTTTACACATTAAAAAAAGCCACTGCATGAAATATGTATTTATTATCACAACACATACTGCACATGCATGGAGGAATCACTATGTTTTGATTTCTCATATTGTACTAAGTGAAGATTTATTACCCTGTAGTAAAATGAACAATGCATGTAATTGTGTATACAGAAGAGCTGAGTGAGCAACATTCTAGCACTTTCTGTTGTGGTTTCAGAATGTAAGGATTGTTTGCACCCTCCTCTAAGGTATAAAACTTGTTTTACACACATCTTCCAGAGTGACCTCTGAAATTAGTTCAAGTGCGCCGAGCTAGGCATTTAATTTCCTGACCTTTTGTGTGAGACTGAAGCATTACCAATGCCACACCTCTTGCCAGTCTATTGGCTTTTGGGGATGGGTAGGGATGGATCCCTTTCTTCTAACAGTGGCCCAGCCCCCATCACCAGTTGCAAGTCTCCCAATAAGTAGGGCTCCTGTGTAAAGCAGACTAGAGCATCTACCAGACAGAAAAACAGTTTCTCCTCTCTCTCCACTTTGCTCTCTGTTTTCCACCCACTGCTAAAATGGTAGATGCTTTCTGTGCCACCTGGAAGCTGATAGACAGCCAGAATTTTGATGAGTACATGAAAGCCCTAGGTATGTGTGCATCCTTTATGTGCAGAACTGTAGTGAGTGCAGCGCAGCATCTTCTACAGATACTGAGACTACACGTATTGTGCAGCAAGCCAGCAAATCTGTGTCTTGCCTTCTGTTAACCCCCTGTAGACTGTAGTCTTGAAATGAATTAAAAAATATCCTCGACCAGCAAGTGCTTTTCCTGTTGTACCAGGCAGTCTTATCTCACAGGACTATTTGCCCATCTCCTGTTCATTAGTCTGTATTACGCTTGTGCTTATTTGATTGCATCCATTTATCTGTACAACTTGAACTGCTAATCTTTCTGCAGGAGTTGGCTTTGCCACAAGACAGGTTGGGAACGTGACCAAACCAACGGTTTGCATCAGCCATGAGGGTGACAAAGTGGTTATCAAGACCCAGAGCACATTCAAGAACACAGAGATAAGCTTCAAGCTGGGAGAAGAATTTGATGAAGCCACAGCTGATGACAGAAACTGCAAGGTGAGTGCTAAGCCTGTAAACAGTCCTGTATCGAGCAGATTCTACAAGGGGACCAGAGTAAGTTGCTTTTGGAAAGTGATGATAAACAGTAACTTCCCAGCTTTATTCAGCATCTAATGTTTATGCAGACTAATACATTTTTTATGTGTCAGTCGATTTTCTGTATCATTATGTACAATCTAAATTCGTTAAATATGCTTCAATTTAAAATACAATGTAAAGCAAACTATTTATCCCTGTGATGGCATTGTAAAATATTTTACTTACTCATATGTCACTTTTTTGTCCTTAGACAAAGCAGATACTGCGACACTGGCATGCATACAAATTAAGCTCTGTGTTTTATGTGCTAACAAGACAAGGAATAATATCTATAAAACAGAAAGACATGGAGCTTTCACATATTTCAAAATTCTTAGATCTTTATGAATGCACTGTAAATGTTCAGCATATAAGGAAAAGAGAATTCATTTAGGATTCATCCACACTGGGGAGATTTGCAGGCGTTTACTGCTGATCGCTAGTGCTTTTAAAAGCGATAGTGTAAAGTAAAGTATATGACAGTGATCTCACTGCTGCAATTGCCAGCGATTCGCGGCACAACGCAAACGTGGTGCAGGTAGCGCTTTTTCGGGACTTTTGAGCAAACGCAATTGCAATGTTAAAAAAGTGAATTGTGATCGCTCAAAAATCGTGAGAATGTACAATAAAAAATATGTGTTTACCGTGAAAAATCACAGCCGCAAAACGCTAGCTATTTTGCGATACCTAGTGTGGATGGGCTGTAAACATTTGTATCCCTTGAGTGAAAAAAAAGGGGTTTTTTTTGAGTTGTTTAGCTATTCTCAGCTGTTGATTGTTATTTATACGATACATATAACGAAAGACAAAGTTGTACATAATCAAGTCCATTGCAGATCAAATCGTTACTTTTGTAATGTTTTTTTTTCCTGCACCTCCAGTTCACAAGCCTGTTTTGCAAACATGGAAAATTCCACAGATCTGAGACAAAACATGCAAACTTGTAAATAAGCAGTCAGAGGGTGGCTTAATTTTACCACATTGCTACTACTGAGCTGTTTTGCTGGTCAACAGAATAGATGCATTTATGTCATGATCTACACACATTATTATTATTATTATGTATTTACGGTATATTGTGCTGTTATTTTCAGCATCACTTTATAGGATACCCTGAATCATTTATGTAACTAACTGGAGGAGCTCACAGTCTGCAATCAGTTTGCTATTTTTTCATAAGCACTACATTTCTCATGTACAGTAAAGGTAGACTGTTTCCCACACTGACCAGTGAGATTCCTGATTTTATTTTCAAACCAACACTTTTAAAAAGCCAGCTGAAAGGTTGCAGTGGCCACTCAGGACAGTTGTGTTTGGGAAATTCTTCCTGTATAGACCCCATATTTTGCAGCAATGTATAACTGATGTGGTGGTATCCATGCATATTTTATTTTCTACATCTACGAGGAGATGTGGATCAATGTGGAAGGGATTATCTGCTCAGGCATTCAGTCATGTGAGGGGTATTTTAACAAGCAGCACGTGGTCTATGGGTTATTGTATACTTGACTGCAGCTTCACTCCATTCCTGATCACTGCATTGCTTTTATCAAATCCCTAATAAATGTTTAATCTATGTATGGATCGTGAATGTATAGCTAACTCAGAATGCAGTTTGAGAGGCTTTGATAACAAGTCTTGAAGTTTAGTTTCCAACTTTAGTATATTGATGTTTTGGTTCACTTGCGGGGTCCTCTGTAACTCCAGGTAAAAATAACATTTTGATATGTATTGTGATTTAAGCAGTGTGGTGCTCTGTTTTTCAACTTTGAATCTGTTTTTATTAACAGTCCACTGTTTCCTTGGAAGGAGATAAGCTGGTCCATGTACAGAAGTGGGATGGAAAAGAAACAAAATTTGTAAGGGAAATAAAGGATGGCAAAATGATTATGGTGAGTACATGGGAAAAAAAACCCAGAGAATTCTAAAACTTTTGAAATCCAGTAAAACCCCCTATAATTCACTGTGTATTTGGTGAACTCTGCATTCATCAGTTCCCAGAGGGTGATGGAAAGCAGTCCGTTATCAGAAAAAAAACATGGTGGCATGGTGGTAGTACTTGTCGTGAGGATAGTTGGAAAGCAAGACCACCCCGTCCCGCCCAGAGGTGACCATTATGTCATCAGATGGTAGAATTATACTATATTGAATGGGGGTTGGGCATGGGGAGGAGCAGCAGGAGATTGACAGCTGCATGGCTTTGTACTGCGACAACCAACAAAGCTAGCAGAGATACTTTGTTAAATATTCAATCAGATTTCTGGAAAACCTGAGAGATATGATGTAATGCACAACAATAAACAAGGTAAATAATTAATATCAGGGAGATAGCAATAATTTGTCTGATTGAGAAAAAAAATCAAGCAATGTTTGGCCAGCTTTAGTGAGGTGACAACCTTTTCACTTGTGGATGTGGAATACCTATTTGAGTAAATTAGATTTATATGCCAGAACACTTCAGCATTAGAAATATAGACCCTCTGTTAATATTTCTAGGTAGTGTAGGTAAATGTCTACTTCACAAGATTAGCCATATGCTTCTCAAGTTATCCTTGTAAAAGAACATATGTTATAGACTATAAATAAATCCCATCCAATCAAAATCCTAAATAATCCCTCGTCACCAGTATCCAGGATCCCATAATGCAACTTGATAAGTTTCCACTAACGCCAACAACCATATTGTACATATTATTATTTCCCTTTGGGTTTAGAGATCTGCAGGCTTGAGTAATGAGCCTTTTTAAATACAAATTAATCACTCAATCAGTAATTATGCCAAAGCCATGTGGTTTAAAATTGGATTTACTAATCCCATTATCACACCTAGCTATTCAGCAAAGCAGAGATCTGTTATCCGGCTAAATTGGCTGGCATTAGAAAAATAAATATAAAGTTCTAGGTATATAATTAATCATATGCTATATTTATTAACCGTTTTATAGGAAGTAGCACATGATTGCTCTATGAGGAACCGTAAGTTCTCTGAAATTGTATAATTAAGTCCTGCGGTACTGTGGGTCAGTGGCGTAGCTAAGGAGCCGTGGGCCCCGGTGCAAGTTTTACATGGGGCCCCCCCAAGCACTCTATACATAACAATTGATACAGCGCACCAAAACCTGTAAAGGACAACCACAGTGTCAGAGTTGCAAGAAGGGGACAGGGAACAGTATGTTAAGGATTACTACTATTCAAAGCATCTATAGAAGTGATAATTACCAGCACAGGACCAACAGAGAGATAATACTATGATAGCGGGTGGACCCTTCGGGGCCCCTCTGGCCCAAGGGCCCCGATGCGGTCGCTACCTCTGCACCCCCTATTGCTACGCCCCTGCTGTGGGTTATAGTGACTCAAACAGTTTTGACTACATTTGTAGCATTAGCCCTTTTTTTATGGTCCAGATCTAATGCTACATACACACTTGAGATAAAAGTCTTTGGAAAAGGCAAGATCACAGACCAATTTTACCCCATTCCATGTAGTATGAGAGCCATACTCTACACAGTCTATTCTATGGAGCTGCACTCCCCATCAGATAAAATCTTTGCAAGATGCTGCACACAAAGATACACGTACACATTCAAAAGATCATTATCTGCAAAAGATCTCTTCCTGCAAAAGATCCATTCCTGCAAAATGCATTCATAGTCTATGAGATCTGCAGATCATCATACACACCTTGTTTAACAGGCAATCATCTGCAGATCATCTGCAGATCGGATCCCCCAGGATGGATTTTCAGATCTGCAGATGATTGCCAGATATGCAGATGAAGTCTGTTAAACAAGGTGTGTATGAGGATCTGCAGATCTCATAGACTATGAATGCATTTTGCAGGAATGGATCTTTTGCAGGAAGAGATCTTTTGCAGATAATGATCTTTTGAATGTGTACAGGCCTCTTTGTGTGCAGCATCTTGCAAAGATTTTAGGGGGGGAAAAAGGGGGGCGATCTGATCGCTCTGCGTGCACCCTGATCTGTGCTGGGGGCTGTAGAGCCCACCCAGCACAGATCACAACAAACAGCGCTGGTCCTTAAGGGGGGGGGTAAAGGGTGGGTCCTCAAGTGGTTAAACACAGCAGAGCCTACAATCAGCCTAAAGGCCAGTACCCACTATGCAATTTCTACAATGATTTTTCCGCCAACCACCTTTTTTTAGAGCACTGAGCGATGGTTTACGTGTTCTTGTGACGTGGGTACAGGCACGTGGTTATGCGAACAATGTTTGGCGATGATAATGACTGTCACGGTGGATCTTTAAGATCCCTAATGACTGCGCGCGAAGTACCGCGATCACTTGATTTCCCATTTGCACCTATCGTGTGCCATCACGTGACATTGCGTCAACCTGCCAGCAGGAAGATGGATCATGGAATGCTTCTTGTTGGGGATGTCGCGGGGATCCATCCGCCTGCGTCATTAGGTGAGTATACACCTTAACAAATTGACTTTTACCACTGTGAGTACTGCCGGCGATTTGTGCTGGTTGGTTGAGACTACTGGCTAGTTGACTTTCAGATAACCAGGACTGTATATATAAATATGAGGATGAATAAAACACGCATCAGTTCATTTCGGCGCACGGCTCTGAGAGCCGAGCGCCGAAGCTGGGCGCCGTCATAGCAGCAATGCTATGATGCGCACCCCGCGTAGTGTTAATTCGGGGCTCTGGCAGCTGCCAGACCCCAAAATACATCTCCCTCCGAGTTGCAACAACTCGGAGGGGGAATAGTATTTAACGTCGCCTTGGAGTTTAGCGGCAGAGGGGAGAGCCGTCATTCAGCTCTCCCTGCGCCGAACTGAGCGGCTCCTAAACAATATGCACCCAATAAAACATATCTGTCTATCAGTGAATTTGTATTTATTTTTTTTCTTTCTTTTCGACAGACGCTTACTTTTGGTGATATTGTCTCTGTCCGTCAGTATGAAAAGGCATAGTAGTCTGGAAATCATATTCTGCTTACAGAAGAACTATCCTTGAAGTGAACTCAGTGCTGTCTATCTTAACTGTCCATTTTTATGCCCTGCAACAGAAGCCATTCCGTGTATCTCTGATCCTGTACACTACCAAATGGAGAAATTTGTATTTTCATTTAAAGGAGAGCGTAACAACTTTTTATTAAAATATAAAAACTTTTTTATGCATTATTTTGACTGCTTTGATTTATTGTGCGCTTGTGTTTGTGACTGAATGGACTGAGTTTACATAATGGGAATTCTGATTTTAGCTCTTGCTCAGCAGAGGCAGAAACTGTGAAATTATTATTATTATGAATCACCCTGCTGCCGCTAAACTCCCCGGCAGCGTTAAATACTATTCCCCTCCGAGTTGTAGTAACTTGGAGGGAGGTGTAATTTGGGGTCTAATAATCGCCGGATCCCCGAATTACTGTTGTGCGGGACGCATATTGTAGAATTGCTGCTATGACGGCGCCCAGCTTCGGTGCTCGGCACTGAGCGCCATGCACCTTAGTTACACGCTTTGTATCCAACAACTTCTGTGGTGCTGTATAAGAGAGAATGCAAACTATAGTTAGTTAATGTGGATCCGAGGTGAAAAAGTAGCTTATCTATATATCTTAACTAAAGTTTACACAGCAGTTTTTAGTTTTTACACAGCAAATGTAGCTGCAAACAGCTTCAACGGTATATGGTTATTTCTTCCTGTGATACAATGAGAGCAGCCATAGTCTGCTTGTCATCATTACACAAAGGCAAGCTGCTCTGCATCTCCACCCTCAAGCCTGTGAAAACTCCACTCCTCTCTCCTACTTTCCCCCCCCATCTCCGCCCCCTTGCCTCTGAAATCTCTGGCTGGTAACACCTTCTCCTCCTCCTTTGGGAAAAAAAACTCCTCCTCCCCAGACTGAGCTCCCATGAGCACTTGCTACATGGGATTCAGAATGCCTAGGCACTGGAAGAGCTGTGGGCATGGCTCGTTTAGTTTATAGGGAATTAGGGCATTAAAACAAGATAAAAATATTTGGCTGGAGGAATGCCCTATAAACTATATGTACAGGGCACAATTATGCAATGAGTAAAAGTTTATCTCAGACCCACTTTAAAACCCAGTAGGATAGACAATATATTGTACATAAAGGAGGGGAAAAAAAGGCGAGTGTGTGATAGAGGCACAGGGAAATTTGGGCACTGGATGAAGCCAAAAAACTACTCACCCAAATTTCCCGACTATTTGCAAACCTATTTCCCTTTAGCTAATCCTAATTCAGTAGTGGAAGATGTAATTCAGGCTCCAGCTTTTGCTGTTGTCCAAATTATGCAGTTTATAGCATAATTAGTGCTCTAGCTATTGCCAGCGCCCAAACTATTTAGTGAGCCATAATTCATATTACTATAGCCATATTGCAGCCTATGGCAGTGCCCAAATCTCAAAAGAGGTATAGTGGTCGGTGGTTGCTAGCTAGATTGCCCAAGGTAATAGCTGCTTGAACTACTTATATAATCCTTGTACAAATAGAACCAAGGTAAATGATCACCCTGCTGCTGTCTAAAGGTGCGTACACACGCACTACTAAAGAGAACGACGGGTCCATCAGACCCTCCTGCTGGGCGGTCGTTCTCCCGACAGTAGTGCGTGTGTACAGTCTGTCTGCAGGCTGATAAGGCTGTTTCTGAACGATCCGCTCAGCGGATCGTTCAGAAACAGCCTTATCAGTCTGTAGATAGACGGTACACACGCACTACTGTTGGGAGAACGACCGCCCAGCGGGAGGGTCTGACGGACCCGTCGTTCTCTTTAGTAGTGCGTGTGTACGCACCTTAACAGTCTACTAAACAGTCTACTGTTACTTATAAGATCAGATATGACCTCCACACATCCCGTACCCACTTAAAGAGGAACTGTAAGGGGGAAATTAAGCCACCACCAGTGAGAAACTGATGGCAGATTTGTCAGGGTAGATATACTGTGTTACACATAAAGCTGCACCTGTCCCCCCATACACACCCAAAGATTGATGTCTAAAGATTGTTAACCCTAGAACACCCTCCTTTTTACTCTCTCCAGCTTTGTAAAATATCATTTTATAAGGATATAAAAAGCTAGCTAAAGAATGAAGGTACTCTCATTCAAACTCTCATAAAGAAGTGAAACTTGGGGATTCTATGGCCACCAAGCCATGGTTAGGTAAACCTACTAAAATTTCAGCCAGAAAAAAAGCTATTATTGTGCCAATGTCACAAAATAGCCCACTTAAAATATGCAAAACAGCACCTAGACAATCATCAGGACTGCTGGAAAAAATTTTTGGGGAGTGATGATACTTAGATGTAATTTTATGGTCACAACTATAGAATATGACTCCAAACCTATGGAGTCAACAAGACCTGTGATGAAAAGTACACCATCCTTACTGTGGAGCATAGAGGTTCCTGCCTGATGTTTTGGCAGGATGTAATTTACAGCAGCACAGGGAATTTGGTCAGAGTTAATGGTAAGATGAATGCAGCATGTTACTATAGAATACTTGAAGACAATTTGCATTCATCAGCCTGGAAGCTGCACATGGAATGCGCTTGGAGTTTCCATCATTACAATTATCCCAAACACCAGGCCAAATCAACCCATTATTGAGCCACTTTAGGGAGATCTCAAACATGTGAAGTGCATGTTTTAGAACTCCACAAAGTGGCTCAATAATGGGTCTATTGATGGAAAGCCCAAGAATTTACAGGTACTAGAGACTTTTTTTTGTCTAAGAGGAATCAGCAGCTTTACCAGCATGTTATGTTGTATTTTAACTTATTTGATCCCAAACGCATACCATTAGTTTAACTGGCTTCTCCCTAAAAAAGATGACCTTAAGATAGGAATTAGATTGTGAGTTCCTCTAACGCTCAGGATACACGGTACGTTTCTGTACCATGTATCGACCAGCTGATCCGGGCCATCTGATAATATTCAGCTGGCCCGATCAAGCCGCTTGACCCACGCCCGCTCGATTCCCGCCAGCGGACAATGGCAGGCAATCGAGCTGCTGATAAGGACCGCCGGCGGGGACGAGCGGGAATCGATCCGAGTGCACGCGTGGACGAGCGGAGACGCGGCTTGGGTCGATCCGGCGGCTAATCGAGCCACCGGTCGACCCGTGTATTGCAGGCATAAGGGACAGTTAGTGATATGACTATATACATTTTGTAAAGCTCTGGAAAATATATCAGTGCTATGTAATACAGAATATTAATAATCTACATATGTATAGGATATGATAGGATATTACTGGTTAATGTATCAGCTATGAAAAACCTCTATTTTTCATGCCAATATTTCCTTCACAGGTCCAAGGATAAAGATGCAGTTTTTTTTGTATTAATACACTTTAGTGTTACTGAGAGAAAGCAAGCATCTCCTGAGTAGCAGATGGCCCAGAAGTCAGAGACTTATACTGGGAATACGTGGGTCGATTCTGCCGCTTGATTCTGCGCCCAATCATTTTGGCCGTTCGATTCTCTTATCTTCTGCTTGTTTTTCTTATCTTTTTTTAATTCAATGAGAAATCGAGCGGTAAAGCGATCGAACGGTGATCGGACATGTCGGAAATTATTTATCTTACCATCTTATCAGCTCATAATCAATCCCAGCATCACATACTCTTTTGGCAAGGATAGTGCCAGTCATTGGGACACCGGACTCCACCAATAGTAATGGAGCTATGAAAGTGCACTAGAAACTATGTATTGATTGATGATCCTGTAATAGGCTTAAAAAATTGTATTTTAATCTTCAATCATAATTAGAATTCAGATTTTCTAAATGAACAATTTGATCTTATATTTGCTCATATCAAACAAACCTACTACCACAGTGCCTAGGCAGAGCTCAATATCTAATGAGGAAAAGCTTCAAACAAATAATTTTACACTGTATATATGATTAAACAAAAAACAAAAAAAGGAGAAAGCAACCCCACTATCTAAAAGAATATTATATACTGTGTATATGATAACAGCATCCATACAAAACTTTGTTTTTTATACAAACCTACATACGGTAAGTACTTCCCAATTTATTGTAGGCATGACATTGCCTTTACTCCTCTTCCCTGGAGTTGTGTCCGCTTTTCAGCAACACATCAATGTTACAGATGCGTCAGCAGGTCCAGGCCCTAAAACTTAGGCAGGGCTGTGACAAGTTTCTCAAGTACGAGAGGTGGCAGAGATTTCAAAGTGCCGCCCTGCATAGGTAGCCAGATGTGCCCCCAGTATTAGGTAGCCCCCTCCTTAGTACAGATAGCCATAGGAGCCTTCAGTATTAGGTAGCCCCCTCCAACGCAGTATAGGTAGCCAGATGTGCCCCCAGTATTAGGTAGCCCCCTCCTCAGTACAGATAGCCTTAGGAGCCTCTAGTATTAGGTAGCACCCCCCCCCCTCCCCAGTATAGGTAGCCAGATGTGCTCTCAGTATTAGGTAGCCCCCTCCTCGGTATAGATAGCCCACATTTTCCTTTATAGCTGGAATTAACATGGGCACCCAAACATCCATGATTCTTGATATTTTATGTATATAGGTTAGGGTTAGGCATGGGTGTGGGTCATTTACGGTAAGGCATTCTTAGGGAGGGGCGGTTAGGGTAAGGCATCAGTAAAGGGAGAGCTCATGTGAGAACAGGGTTAGGTTTACCATTAGTAAAATATCAGTTAAATTTACAGATATTTTCATTTTTGAATTACAAGTGCCCAATAGTAGAATATTGGTAATTTTACCGATATTTTTCTAGCGGTTAATTCCAGTGTCTTTTTTGCATGTATGTGTCGCTCTCCCATATTATTGACCCCACGTGCTCCCAGTATTAGGCAGCCCTCCATCCCAGGTTAGATAGCCAGATGTACCCACAGGTAGCCCCCTCCCCAGTATAGAGAGCAGGATGAGCCCCCAGTATTAGGTAACCCACCCACCTCCCCTGTATAGATTGAAGTATGTGCCCTCAGTATAAGGTAGCCCCCAGTCCCCAATATAGATAGCAGGATGTGCCACCAGTGTTAGGCAGCTCTCCTCCCCAGAAAACGTAGCCAGCTATGCCCCTAGTGTCAGGCAGCCCCCTTCCCCAGTATAGATAGTGAGATGTGCCCCCAGTATTAGGTAGTTCCCCCCCTTACCCCCAGCCATGCAGAGTATTTGTGAGCAGTGCATGGAAGAGTTGCTCACCTCTCAGCATCACCAAAAATCCCTCACCAGCCTGTCACAGCATCACCTCTCTGTGACTACCTCCAGCGGCGCATGTAATAATAGACGCCACTAGAGGGCATCATAGATAGGATAAACTGCAGCAGACAGAAGAGGGATCCTGTTCCAGCATGCTGTGCTCAGCTCAGGGGCGTCTCTAGCCATTTTGTCACTCCAGGCGAGAAATCCTGTGGCACCCCCCCCCCCCCCCCCTGTGATTGCCCCCAGTCCCATACCCCGCACCCCGAACCCCACCCCCAAGACCCCCGAAAATCATAATGCAGCAGCGTTTCACCAGAAAATGTACTTATTGCGGCATGGGTTCACCAGAAAATAGTTGTTATGCAGCAGAGCGTTTCACCATAAAATATACTTATTGCGGCATGCACTCACACACACCACACACAGTACACACACACACACTATACACACACACACACAGTGTACACACACACACACACACACAGTACACACACTGCACACAACATACACACTATACACAGTACACACACACACACACACACACACTAGACATGCACAGCACAGTACACACACTATACACACACACACACACAGTACACACACTGCACACAACATACACACACACACACACACAGTACACACACTGCACGCAACATACACACTATACACAGTACACACACTGCACACAACACACACACACACACACACACACACACACACACACACACACAGAGAGCACACTATACGCAGCACACAGTAGACATACACTATACACATACAGAGATAGGAGGAGTGGAGTGAGACTGAGAATAGCCTGAGATGGAGCAGTTTATCTGTATTGCAGTCCCACATTACACAGAGACTAGTTGCTGGTAATAGGACTGCTGTCCCTGCCAATCTCTTACACAAGTCAGCAAGCAGCCCTCCTGGAGTCTAGGGACTGTCAAAACTTTTCAACCTGTTTAAGACCTTATCTGCACATGCAGTCATTATAACAATGGAGAGAGACCAGACAGATTTTTTCCCACTGACCCTCCAGACGAGTTCTACATCATGCTGTGTATATTTACCAGCTAGCCTGCCCTCTAATTGCACTTTTATCAGCTAGCCTAGTATTTTACATTGCCTTACATCAACAAACCTGAATACAGCAGACACAGGACCAACCCTAAATCATTGAATGAAAGGCAGCCTGGGGGGAAGTCAATGCCTGGCTGCTACACAGTCTCTACATCCACGCAGTTAGCAGTAGCAGAGAGAGAGGGACTGAATTCTCAGGAGTTGGACTCAGGAGCTGATGATGCTGTACTCCTCGGATCCCTGACTAGGATCAGTGCCTTCTCTCACTGACTCATTCATTACTGTGGTTCTTTGAATCATTGAGCTGAAGTCCAGTCAGCCCCGCTGCTGCTGTGTAAACTGACACCTGAGAGGCATTTCTTCTCTCACTACTCAGTGCAGAAGCGCCCTTGCCTCTTCCTGTCGCCTTAGGCGAAAATTTATAGCTGCCTAATGGCTCGGACGCCTCTGGCTCAGCTCACAAATACTCTGCAATTGCCAGGCAAGGGGAAGCACTCGGTAGGCACAGGCACACCCTCTGAGCTCTGCACCCAAAGGCTTGTGTTTCCAGAGCCGCTGTTTAGGCCCAGCCCTTGGCTCAGGAGGTCCCTGCAGAACTGCATAGCGGGAAAATCTGCTCATGCTAGAATTAACTACAGGCACAGATGTCAAACAGTATGATGGCAGTGTTTCTAGCTGCTTCAGTGAGTTTCACTTGACATGCTAGAGAAAAGCAATGACCACACATTGTTGGTAGTGCATCATGTTTAAGAGTCTTAAAGAGAACCTGTATTGTTAAAATCGCACAAAAGTAAACATACCAGTGCATTAGGGGACATCTCCTACTCCCCTCTGTCACAATTTTCCCACTCCCCGCCGCATTAAAAGTAGTCAAAAACAGTTTAAAAAAAGTTTGTTTATAAACAAACAAAATGGCCACCAAAACCGGAAGTAGGTTGATGTACAGTATGTCCACACATAGAAAATACATCCATACACAAGCAGGCTGTATACAGCCTTCCTTTTGAATCTCAAGAAAACATTTGTGTGTTTACCTTCTTTCCCCCTGCAGCTCTCATCCACTGAAGAGTGACAGGCTGATTGTTTCTTCCTGCAGACAGCTCTGCCAGTGTCTGTAATTCCTCAGTATGTGACAGCCCAGCCAGCTCCTTTCACAGCCTAACAGAGAACGATTTATCCAGCTTGTAAAAGGCAGCTCTATTCTCTCACTGACAAGAGAGCAGAGAGGCTGCCTAATGTAAATAACACACACGGGAGTGTGCATAGAGGGAGCATGGAGGGGGGGCGTGCATAACAGATCAACAACACTGAAGGGTTGGCAACCTTCCAGACACAGGGCAACAAATCCGACAGGGGAATGATAAGTTGATTTATTACAGAGACTGTGATAGTAGAAAGTGCTGCAGTAAGCCAGAGCACATTAGAATAGGTTTAGGAACTTATAGGATAGTAGAAAAAAGGATGATATTTTTGTTACAGAGTCTCTTTAACAAAAGTAAAGTTTTAATAACATTATGTAATGCCTTTAAATCACTTCTTAGCTCCTGTTCCCTTCTACATTATGATCTTCTGCTAAAACATAGCGGGAAAATCTGCTCATGCTAGAATTAACTACAGGCACAGATATCAAACAGTATGATGGCAGTGTTTCTAGCTGCTTCAGTGAGTTTCACTTGACATGCTAGAGAAAAGCAATGACCACACATTGTTGGTAGTGCATCATGTTTAAAAGTCTTAAAGAGAACCTGTATTGTTAAAATCGCACAAAAGTAAACATACCAGTGCATTAGGGGACATCTCCTACTCCCCTCTGTCACAATTTTCCCACTCCCCGCCGCATTAAAAGTAGTCAAAAACAGTTTAAAAAAAGTTTGTTTATAAACAAACAAAATGGCCACCAAAACCGGAAGTAGGTTGATGTACAGTATGTCCACACATAGACAATACATCCATACACAAGCAGGCTGTACACGGCCTTCCTTTTGAATCTCAAGAGACCATTTGTGTGTTTACCTTCTTTCCCCCTGCAGCTCTCATCCACTGAAGAGTGACAGGCTGATTGTTTCTTCCTGCAGACAGCTTTGCCGGTGTCTGTAATTCCTCAGTATGTGACAGCCCAGCCAGCTCCTTTCACAGCCTAACAGAGAACGATTTATCCAGCTTGTAAAAGGCAGCTCTATTCTCTCACTGACAAGAGAGCAGAGAGGCTGCCTAATGTAAATAACACACACGGGAGTGTGCATAGAGGGAGCATGGAGGGGGGGCGTGCATAACAGATCAACAACACTGAAGGGTTGGCAATCTTCCAGACACAGGGCGACAAATCCGACAGGGGAAAGATAAGTTGATTTATTACAGAGACTGTGATAGTAGAAAGTGCTGCAGTAAGCCAGAGCACATTAGAATAGGTTTAGGAACTTATAGGATAGTAGAAAAAAGGATGACATTTTTGTTACAGAGTCTCTTTAACAAAAGTAAAGTTTTAATAACATTATGTAATGCCTTTAAATCACTTCTTAGCTCCTGTTCCCTTCTACATTATGATCTTCTGCTAAAACATACCCCTAACCACCTGACAAGTGGAAACAGCCCCATCCACTTGTATTGCCTATGCGAATTTGCATGCTTAAAACGCACGCAAATTCGCTATAGTGGAAACGGGCCCTCAGACTACTAAAATGAAATCCATCTCATAAAATTGCCTACCCATCTTCCTTTCTGTCTTAACCCCTTATTATTACGTAACCAAAATCTATCTTCCCTATGTATTGGACCCTATGTCCCTGCATCTTGTACAATGTAAACGTAACTGGGTATGGGCCTCCTTTCATCTTTTTTCATAATTGTTATATCTTATGTATGTATGCAATATTCTTATGTATGTATTGCACCTCTATTTGTATTGTACATTGATATGCAGTATTTTGGCACTAAACAAACAACAAAAATAATGTAATACTAACAGCCAAAGCTTTAGAAACTCATCTTTGGAGAAATATTTAATTAGATCATACTGTTTAAAATGAATTATAAACATAAATAAGACTCTTTTCCTGAATTAGTCATAGACAATACATTTGGGTGTCAGCAAGCCAATGTCTATACAACGCTTTATTAAATCCACTCCAGACAGTTTACATTTTAGAAATTCTGATGTATTAAAGGGGCAATGTTCTGTCTTTGTACTGATGCTATCTTAAATAGAGATGGCCCAAACTTCCTTTTGTAGTTCTCGTTCGCGGTTCATGAACGCGAACTCGCAAAAAAGGTCGCGATACACGCAAATCGGGCAAACTGCAATAGACTTAAATGGCCAGGCACATTTTAAAAACTACAAAAATTGTTTCCGGCTACAAAAGTAATGGAAAAGTGGTTTCAAGGGGGGCATGGCGGAGTGGCATGCATGCCAAAAGTCCCTGGGAAAATTACGTATTTGACGCAGAGTAGGGTTATAATCTCTAAAGGGCAGAAATCACATTGCATTCCTAAATTGGAGGCATAAAGTGCTTTAAAACATCTTGTGTGTGTATACATGGATCAGCAGGTAGTGTAAGTAGTGTACTGCTTCACACTGAAAGACCAAACTAACTGTTTAACGCACCGCTGCAAACAGCCGCAAAGGGTTGTCATTAGTTGACACTCCCATGGCATAAACTGTCAGTCCTCTCGGCGGCAATATTTGTGTAGTGATGGCTGTGCTCGTGCGCACGTTGGCAAGAGTGCAGGCCAGAGCTGGGACAAGGTCCTCCAGCACCCAAGGCTGAGACACCAAAGTGTGCCCCTCCATCCCCCCCCACCCCAGCAATCACACACTAATTGCTATTAGACTAAGAGGCGCCCCAAGTCTCCCAACACCTTAATCTCTAGTTATCTGGCTTGCAGTCACTGCCATGTATCCCCTTTTCTTATTTCTCTCTGCTTTAAACACAATAGGGAAATAATAGCTGAGTGAGTTGTGTGCCCGCTCCTACACTGCGCCCTGAGGCTGGAGCCTCTCTCGCCTCTGCCTCGGCCCGGACCTGGTGCAGGCCATGATGATGACAATTGAAAAAATACATTTTTTTTAATTAAAATTAAAGTTATTTATAAAATCTACAATGTTTTTTTTCCTGATATGTTACTTTGATAACTGTGGTAATTCCAGAGCTAATACCTGCCGACAAGCGCTGACCTGTACGGTGCCATAGAGAACTTGTGCTGTATACAAAGTAACACCTATGCCTTCTCAAGTTGTAGTATCAGTTTTTATAAGTTTCAGGGAAAGGTAGGTTATTGAAAAAAAAAAAGCTTGAAAGTTATTTATCTATAGATTTTTTTAGTAAGGAAAACAACTTTATTTATAAAAAATGTCAAGGTAATAATTCTAATTTTAATAATAATTCTCAAAAAAACTAAACAAAGTCAGCAGGTGGCAGGCTGCTGGCAGCAGCAGGCCTGCCTGCCATTCATGGTGGGGGTGGTGTCACCCAATTCCAATGCAGAGCCACACAGTGGAGTCTTGCAAGCAATGGAACACTTCTCGGCCTTTTGGCTAAGAATAGGTGAAGCGCACAACATCACACACACATTACCTGCACTAAAGCGCAAACAAATAAATGAGTGAATAGGCCCTCCTACAGCTAGAGCCTGAATATTAAGCCAGAAACATAAATGCACAGCACCAATACAATACTAATGCACAGCATCAACAGTCCTCCTGTGGAAGAGAAAAGTTGTATGAAAACCACATACACATCAAAAGCTATTAATAGTCCTCCTATGTAGTGTCCTATTATATAAGCAATACAGTCCATATAACACCATATGATCCTGGGCTGTCCACTTATTCTTTACAGCCACAATATCTTCCCATTTCGTGTAAGGCTTAGTTGAAATACTCTTACCAGCAGGGATAGCTGAATTCACAGATCAGCAAATAAGGCATATGTATGATTGTCGCTCCTCGTATTAGGGTCACCTTCTTCCTGGCATTCAGAAACAAAGGAGTAACTTAGCGTAATCAAATTTGAACTTATCAGCCCATCCACCACTCGTGCTCCGCGTGTAGAACCCACAAGTGTCCACACCTCAGTGATAAATGATACAAAATACTCGCTCACCAGCTGTACTGGCTGATCCTATGCTGACCAGCTGTGATCACTTTTCCATACACTTTGATGATCAGAGAGTAGAAGACCTTAAAACTCAAGAGACATAGCTGTCATAGCGTAACTCGGTTTTAATAAATTTAAAAACACATAGTAGTGCACTCACAATATAAAAAACTCAATGCGAATATAAAATCAGGACGTCCTCACTGCCACCTTCCTCCTTTAGCGTCCCCGCACACGGCGCCTGAGGCACCGCCCTACCGGTTTCATCAGAAGACTCATCAGGGGCCCCTGCTGAGTCTTCTGACAAAACCGGTAGGGCGGGGCCTCAGGCGCGGTGTGCGGAGACGCTAAAGGAGGAAGGTGGCGGTGAGGTTTGGTAAGTGCATTTTTAAATAAAAAAAATTACGGAGAATTTCCGATGGACTAGTCCAAAACCTTTTAGATCTGTCAGATTTTCACTACCTACTGCAAGTGACTGTGACATAGGAAAAAGTAATTTACAGTGCATTTTACTCTTGGAAAAAGTAATTTACAGTGCATTTTACTCTTGGAGAAATGTAATTTTATATGTATATTCTGGCATATAAGACTACTTTTTAACCCTTGGAAATCTTCTGAAAAGTCAGAGGTCGTCTTGTACACTGGGTATCGTAGATGCTGGGTGATACGCCCTATCCTGTTACTGCCTCTCAGATCTTGCTGCTGAGGACTGTAGTGAAGCGGCGCAGGTGCACATGTGCGAGATCTGAGAGGCAGAGAAGGAGGCAAATAGAATACAAACGTGGAACAGAAGAGTGAAAGAGGCATGCTTTATGGGCACAGTGCAATCTATTGTTCCATACCGCTCTGATAAACAGGTAGACAAGGAGAGCTGACCAGTCTACTTAAGGAGCACAAGTCAATTGACTATATACTGTTATATACTGGGTACCACATACAGTACAGAACCAGTATCTGTTCATACATAGCACCAGTATATGATGTTTTTTTATTTTTATTTTTGTGTGCGTTGGAAGAGGGGTAGTCTCATACAGTGAGTATATCCCAAACTCTATATTTTAACTGAAAAAGTTGGGGGGGTCGTCTTATACACCCAGTTGTCTGCAATGTGCGGTATACGTATTATACTTTATAGAATTTTTCACGATAGTTGTCCTTCAAGTCATGTGCTTGTTTTTCTAGCCTGTAAAGAACATTTTTAGCACCCATGGCATGTATCAGTTCAGGCCATTTAATAAGGTTTAGTTCTGACAGTGTAACATCGCTGCATCACAATTTCCCAGGACTTGGCAAAGCCGCTAATGAGGAGAATGAACGCTAGTAACCCCCTGTTCACTATATGTGCATACAAATGAAGAGAATTGCTCCCTCCAATGACATGAGGTAATCGCCTATCTTTTTCATAGGCAACAGGATTCAGCTAAGAGATGATAAAATGTATGCTTGGCTGTTACCAGGCCTTGGATGGTTTGTGTGTGAGAATACTGAACCCAGGCTTGAATTCCCACAGTTTAAACGAAACATTTTACAAATCTTGCTGCCTGACCTCTTGGCATGCATGACTTCCCCCATCCATCTTAGAAGAGGGGCATTGTTCTCTGCAGAATACCAAACAGGCAGTTCTTCTGACACGCAGGCTTTCACTATGGCAAGCTCTCACAGTGGGAACATCAGGCCTCCTAACTACGCTTATTGCGCTCAGAATCTTTCGTTTTTTTAAGGAACAATGTTTAAGAGATCAGATTGTAATCTATCATTCCTGAATAATTTAAACATGTTGTTATGTAATCAAATTAACAAAAATGTTGTAAGTTCTGGCCCGTGGACAGCTGTTCAAAGTAGACTTCAAATGAAAATGAATGTTCAAGCTCTATCGAACATTTATTTAAAACGAGCTTGAAGATGAAAATTGTCATCATAAGTCTTGCTGTAGTATCGGTAAAACTGCAACAATTTATAAAATGTTTACCCTTTTAATGTTTCGCTGCAAAGGAAGTGCCTTCACTTGTATCTTTCATGGGTTGAGATAAAAGAACCTGGTCCTCGAATGTATTCTGGGAAAACTACATGATGTAAGTGTTTACCCAAAACTTTCAGCTGTCAGATGTGCATGTGGAAGATTTCTGTAATCACAACGCTTTTCCAGTGTGCAGCTGTGACGCTCTTGGCCGCCTTTCAGCCTTGGCTACTTGCACAAGCAGGGCTTCCTGTCCAGCACTTCTCAAGCAAAAATATGAAAAGCATATATAAAAAAGAAACCTTTCTAAATCACTAGTCAAAAGCATGCTTATTTGGGCACAGGTGAAATGCAATGAGCAAGAAACAGAGAGGTCGCAGAAAAAGGAAGAGTGAAAAGAGAGCAAAAGAGTGACTGAATGAGAGAATAAAGAAATATATATAGTGTTCCCCTACTAGTTTCCAAGTAACAGACTTATCCTATAGCCAGGGCCGGCCCACTCATGAGGCGGGGTGAAACATTTGCCTCAGGCGGCAGATCTGGGGGGGCGGCACCCGCCTGTCCATAGACGCTGGGGGCCGCCCACCGAGCTGGAGGGGTAGCGGGCAGAAAGGGGGTATTGGGCCTAGCGGCGGGGAGGGGGGTCGGACCCCCCCCTCCCTCGCCTGGGTCCCCCGATCTGCGCTCCTCCTCCAGCGTTACGTACGAGCCTGCATATGATGAAGAGGCAACGGGCGGGGGAATCACTCACCTCTTCCGCGTTCCATCACGTGCTCCACTGACGTCACTTTCGGCAACGCCGCCCACTATATTGTAAGTGGACGGCCTTGCAGGAAGTGATGTCAGTGGAGCGCACGATGGAACGTGGAAGAGGTGAGTGATTCCCCCGCCCGTTGCCTCTTTAAATCTTCATCATATGCAGGCTCGTACGTAACGCTGGAGGAGGAGCGCAGATCGGGAGACCCAGGCGAGGGAGGGGGGTTCCGACCCCCCTCCCCGCCGCTAGGCGCAATACCCCCTTTCTGCCCGCTACCGCTCCAGCTCGGCACCCCCCCTCCCCCCACACGGGGGGCGGCAATTTTTTCTAATTTTGCCTCAGGCGGCAAAAAGTCTAGGGCCGGCCCTGCCTATAGCATCCCCATCTAGTTAGAGTGTCCCCTGTAGTGTCCCCAGTTAGTTATAGTGCACGATTGCTAGTGTCCTAAGTTATAGTGTTTCCTTAAAATATGCCCTTCCTAAATAGTACTATAGTACCTAAAATATAACGTTTATTAGTCAATTTAAAACAATATAACAGGCCATACACATCACCACCACCAAAATAAGTGAGGGGATGGCTATCAAATGGACATATTCAAAAGGACTGTATCATGCCTAGTCACAAAATAGTGCACTCTAGAGTTGTCATATATGGTAGCAGGAAAAAAGGGAGCAGGACGAGGGTGGACGAAAAGGGCGCCGCCATAGACTTTAATGCAATTATCATTAGAATGGTGAAAAAACAGAAAACAGGGCACCACGAAAAATATATTCATATTGTCATTTTTTTTCTCTTTTTTTTTTTTACTTTTTTTTTTTGACAAAATGATAATATTAATGTATTTTAACTGTATGTTTTGCACGTTTTACACAACTGTTCTGTAATTGTCCTCTGATGAAGCTTCCAGCAGTTATGGGAGTGAAACATGTCAGGCTAGGTGGAGGGTGGAGTTGTGTATGAATATGATGTGATTTGAAGGGGGAGACATCCTGCAAATACTGAGGCTGTATTAATCCTAATAGGGTGTTCCAACATATATTTACCTTCTATTTCACATGTTAAGTAAACCTTATAGGCAAGACAGGCTGTACCTGAAGTTTTAAACGTTTTATTACAAGTTAGGTTTTATATAGCTCTATAGCTCTCTACAACAAGCATAAATAGTGTTTTGGATGTTTATCATTATCAGATTTTGTTATCCACCTGTGCCATTTTGTTATCAAGCCAAGCCCTTTTTTCACTGTGCCCTTTTTTTCATGCACGCTCATATATGTATTAATGAGGATGCCAGTTATCACAGGCGGTCATTTAAATATCAATAAACATACACAAAGTCCTATTGCAAAAAATATACAGAGAAGATCCCTGACCCACTCAGGATGCACAATTCCAAGCTAATGGAGCATTGCATGTGCAGCCAAACATTAGTAAAGGGGCCTCAGTCTCTATACATAGATAGTCACCCCAACAATAAACATCACCCCTAACAATTCAACATGTTTTAACTATTAATGTGATTTAGTCTTCATCAGGAAGAAAAATAAAAAAGGTGCAATATTTCAAACGTGCATAGTGACAGTGTTATAAAGTATAGTCCAAGTCAGAGTCGACCTGATGATGGCTTACAAACACATATATACATATAGACAGATCAGTCCACCCAAGTAAAGTGGTTAGTCACACCTCCCACACCTGAACCACCTAATACATCATAAGGGTCGGGGTGGGTCATGGGCGTGAACAGGGGCATAACAAGATCCCACCGGGCCCCCCTGCAGAAATACTGAGCAGGACCTCCCTGAGGGGGCCCACTTGGGGCCGTTTTGGGGGGCTGGAGGGGTCGCAGCATGAGGGGAAAGCCATGCTGCACTTAGGCAGGGAAGGGGGACGGTGGACGTTCCTCTCTCTAGCCTCTGACGTGACTTCCTGTTTATACAGGAAGTCGCGTCAGACACTAGAGGGAGAAACATCCGTGCTGGAGCACACGGAAGGTATGTATCTGCCGCTGCCTGCCACCTGCATACACAAACTATTCAACGCTGGAGGGGAGCGCAGAGGGGAGAGCCCGAGGTGAGGGAGGGGGCGGACCATCCCCCCTCCCTGCCGAAATGCAGCATGGCTTTCCCCTCATGCTGCAACCCCTTCAGCCCCCCAAAACGGCTCCAAGCTAGCCCCAGGGGGGACAGGGGGGGGCCGGGCCCCCCCACGGGGGCAGGGGCTGCAGGTCCTATTGTTACGCCAGTGGGCGTGAATGAATCTTTCAGTAGAATACATATATATATATGTGTGTGTACATACATAATAAAGGATCCGTCCCAAGATCATACATCTCTCACCTTATATCAATATGTATGCAGACCCTCCTTATAAAGATATACTAGGGTGCATCATTAAAAAAAAACAACAAACCAGCATGAGACGGAAAACAGATCGCCTAATCGTGTAAACGGAGGGGGTACAGCATATAAGGCGTTCCCTGCACATACATTCTGTGCATAGCGTAACAACATTGCCGTGGGGGGTGTTTAACAAAAGTCCGTAAACTGATTGGCCAGCGTGAACTAACATCATCCAACTGAGAGGCGCTACCATCTAGCGATAGGCGGAGTCGTAGGCGATTCCATTCCGCAAACCATACACTGTTAGTCGGCGCCGTCATCTAGTGGTAGAGGCGTCATGGCGTAACAGCAATAGGCGGCATCAATGTACCAGCCGCAACCAGATTTATCCAAGTCCTCTGATTCAAGGTGGGGGCGGCGACAGTCCTCAAGCCGTCACCTTATTCGCCAATACATTCGTATTGACAACAACATTATCATAGCAATGAGTAGCGCCACTATATAGCGGTATTTCATATTCAACTCAGCACTCATGTGTATTGGCATCATAAACAATAGACGGTATTGCTGCACAGTTATCATTTGGCCAAAAGGGAAGAAAAATAAAATCAGCCCAGAGTATCCCGATGGGCGGAAAACGCCCAAGGTAGAACCCATTGAGTTTGGATCACGTCTGTAGCAAAACGGGAAGAGCTCTATCACCTAGATAACAGTGCTATAGCACAGATGAATTTACCTCAGGATCAGTATATTGATATACACATAATGTGCATTGTGACAAATGCAGTGAAGCATACATAACACGAAAATATGCTTCACTGCATCCGCAAACACGCACTCAAAGCGACAGGCAATATCGCTCTACAGCTTTCCCTATAGTTTATGCATCATATATATAATCTGGGAGAGAGCGATCGTACTAATAATATAGTCCTGCAAAGTGGTCGTATCGCCACTAAACCAGTACTGATGATTAAAGTGACAGAACGCCAAATTACTGAAGGAGATCCAGCGACATCAATGCATTCCCCACATGTAAAGTGAATACACCAAAGCTTACTTTTGACTGACAAAATGAGATGGAAATAAAACAGCTGAAAAAGGACCTATCCTCCATTAATCATACATTGTTAAAACACCCCCTCCACTAATTAAATCATAGAATGTCACCCCCACTTAATTCACCGAACATTACTTGGGGGGTAAGGACATATAATGGTCTTGAGACGTACGCATATAAGCATGTGTCCATTAATGATAATCCATGGAAGACGTGAGCTTAAATAGCTCCAAGCAGACACACACATACCAACATGGCAGGGAAAGAGTTAACGACTTCACAGATAGATACTATCTATATACACATATATACATACATATGAGAGATACTAATTATGCTCAAACACAAATATTTACTTGAGTTATAGAAACAAGAACCATAGGCATTCAAATTAACAGGCCAAATGTAAAACTCTCATTCAAACCGTTGGGGGCAAGGGATCCTAAACGATAGATCCACTTTGCTTCAATCTGCCATAGCTGTTTATCCAAATTGCCCCCCATGGGTCCCAGTTTCCAGGATTGCAATCCCCAAACTCTGATGTCCTCAATCCTCCCATTGTTTTGTTCATTCATATGGCGTGCAACTGGGGTGTTACGTTTATTTTCTATATCCCCCAGATGTTCAAAGAATCTATCTCTCAGCTCCTTGTTGTTTCACCCACATAAAACTTGGGACACTTAAAAAAATCCTATCAATTATAGTGAAATGTTTGCGGGGGATTACTGGTGCCCAGAATCAGACCAGGGCAGGTGCAGTGTCAGGGCACAAGCACAAGTTGAGACACCAGAATGTCTGCAGGCAAACCTGCAGCTCATAGTGCTGTTGCTGTCTGCGCAATGTACCGGCCTTCCCCTTTCTTTCCCAGCTACAGCTGACTTTGGATGTAGCAGCAAAGTGTGTACAGAGCATGGAACAGCTCTGGGGAACTGGACAGAGCACAGGACCAGGTACAGTATGTGGCCGTGCTGTGTGCTAGTGAAGAAGAAAGTCGGAACCTTGCAGAAGGATTCACTTCCACCTTCATTACTGATGTCGGCCTTCCTCATTATTATCTGTATTCACTGAATATGCTGCAGAGGCCAGTGGATACAGATAACAATGCTTACAATCAGCTGAATTCTGTAGTGATAGAAGAAGCAATTGGGGAGGTCTGGATGGATAAGTCAGCTGAATAATTGTCTCAGGCTGCTCATGTGATAGCCCTCTTAAATCCAATATCCTCTGTGTCTGTGTATTATCTGTGTTTGTGTTTCCTCCCATTCCCCCTGTCCTGTGCCTCTCTCTTTCTCCTACTCTGTTCTGTGTCTCCCCTATTCCTGTCTCTCATTCTTCTCTTCTCCCCTCTATCTTTCCCCCACCCTCTTCTTCCCCACAGACACACTGACACTCATGTCTCTTCCCCTTTATTGTCTTTCACTTTCCTCTCTCTAACTTTCGCCCACTTTCTTTTATCTCTTTCTCCCACTCTCCTGTCTCTGTCTCACCGTCTCTCTCCCACCCTCTTTCCCCCTAAAAAAAATTCAACATTTTCTCACTCTAGCTACTATTATGTGTTTACATAGCAACGTCTTGTGTAACACTGATTGTCCTCAGAGGAGCTCGCAGTCTAATCCCTAACATAGTCATAGGCTAATGTACTATCATAATATTATATTGTGCGTGGCTGAGAGAGACCTTTCATGATCCCCCCTTTGAAAATCCTGGGTTTGCCCCCGATGTCCTCAGTTTACTACTTGCCGACTGCTCCACGCCAATTGGCGTGAGCAGTGCGGCAGCCCCAGGACCTCTCCACGCTGATTGGCGTAAATGGCCGTCTATGGGGCTAGCAGGAGATCTCACGCAGGCTACATGCACATCTCCTGCTTGGGGGGGGCGGAGCTCTGCCCCGCCTTCAGTCTCCGAGTGGCGATCGCTGCTCGGGAGACTGTTCGCTGTCTAATTACGGCTGCCCCCCTGGCCCACAGGAGAGCGATCGGCATGATTGGCTGGCTGGGGGAGGGAGGGATGGGAATGGTAAAAAAAACAAAACAGTAAAATTGAATTAATGATAAATAACATAAATATTTATATAATGAAAAAAAATAATGTGGGGGCGATCAGACCCCACCAACAGAGAGCTCTGATGGTGGGGGGAAAAGTAGGGGGGGTCGCTTGTGTGCTGTGTTGTGGCCCAATTAAGTAAAAATGGCCTGGTCACTAGGGGGGTTTAACACCACAGTCCTAAAGTGGTTAAAGTATTCCCTTATAATGTCCCCATTTATTTATAATGCTCACCAACTAGTGTCCTAAGTTATACTGTTCCTTTAGTGCTCCACAATGGTATCAGGAGGAAAAGTGTATAGGGAGTAGGGGTCAGCTAGGATGGACGGTGTAAGCTAGAGAGGAGGAGTCAGCAGGAAGGTGGGAGCCAGCTGGGGGGGGGGGGGTCAGAGTTTAGGGAATGAAAAGGAACAATGAAGGTAATATGCAGTTTGAAGAGGGTTTCAAATTACTCTATGCAGAGTCAACACAATCGAAGATGACATCAATGTACACATGGATGGTGCCTTGCCTTGGGGAACCAATCTGGCCAGAAATGGCCCTAGTTTAAAGAGGAACTTCAGCCTATACAAACATACTGTCATTAAGTTACATTAGTTATGTTAATTAAAATAGATAGGTAATATAATCTCTTAACCACCCAGTTTTAAAAGAAAAGGCAAATGTTTGTGATTTCAATGGGGCAGCCATCTTTTTCATGGAGCAGCCATCTTTTTGGTCCAAAGGAGGTGGCAGGGAGCATGAGACACAGTTCCAACTGTCCTGTGTCCTGATCACCCCTCCCAGCTGCACGCGCTAGGCTTCAAATCTCAAATTCAAAATAAAAAAAGAAACAAATTGCACCAAAACAACAGAATGAGAACAACAACATCAGAAATCCTATCATGCTTTGCACAGCATCAGGGGAAAAATGCCCAGGTAGATATCTTTTGTGCAGCTAAAAATGAGGCTTGGGTAAGAAAAACAAAGTTTTTCTGAATCCCCTCGTTGCCGAGTGCAGCCCCCTCCATATCAGGGCCACACAGCCATCTTCCTGTGTCATGGCCACGCGAGCCGGTCCGCGCACGCGCAGTAGCACAGAACCCATGACTCCAGCTTACTGCGTATGCACGGGCAGGCTTGCGACGGGGAACATCAGACCAGTGAGGGAATCCTCAATAGGATCCTGAGGCTTCCCTCTCTTTAGGTATCTAATTTTGTACCCAAGCTTTGGCTCAGGCACACTTTAAGAACCACTACTATAGCGAAAAAAATTGTATAATTTAAAATACATGTAAACATATACAAATAAGAAGTATGTTTCTTCCAGAGTAAATAACTTACTTTCCTCCCATGTTGCTGTCACTTACAGTAGTTAGTAGAAATCTGACAGAACTGACTAATCCATCTCCTCATTGGGAAATCCCAGTATTTCACTACAAAGCACTCCCTGAAAAGGATCTATACCCCCCCAAAACACACACACACACACACACACACACACACACACACACACACACACACACCACACACACACGCATCTGTTTGCACACTATTCTGGTAGTTGGACTGAGCAACAGCCATTCACAAAGTGCTTTCCAAAAGAAAGAAATCCCTGAGAATCACCTATGAGGAGATGGGCTAGTCCAAAACCTGTCAGTTCTGTCAGATTTCTACAACCTGCTGTAAATGAGATCAACACAGGAGAAAAGTAATTTATGGCTCATTTTACTCACATTTTACTTCGTGTATTTTAAATTTTAATTTTTTTCACAATAGTGGACCTTTCAGCATGAAAAATATATCCGCAGCATTGCATTGTCAGTGTTTGCTCATTGTAAAATGTTTCCACTACCTCAGTTATGCTCTAAAATGTATCACAGGCGTCAACATCTTTAGTACTGGCAGGTGATCTGTGTGGAATGTTTCTTTCTGAGAATTCCGAAGCCAGTACAAAATATACCTGGTCTCCCAGAATGCTCTAGGGGTGAGAATTTCACATATGTAAACAGCCTAGGCTAAGCATCACTGGAAGGGCAGGGTAACATGCAATATATAGTCATGGAAAGTGTTTATGATGCTGAAACCAGGACAATTACCATTAAAGTGGGTATTCTGAATAATTTACTGCTACTATAATTCTACTATATGTTACTACTGTGCCTCTTTAAAGAGAACCTGTACTGAGTAAAAATATTTAAAATAAACACATGAGGTAACTTCAAATGAACATTACATAGTTACCTTGCCATCAGTTCCTCTCAGAAGCTCACCATTTTCTTCTGACAATAATCCCTTCCAGTTCTGACAATATTTTGTCAGATCTGAAATATATCAGTTGCTGTCAGTAAAATATCAGTTGCTGTCAGTTATAGCTGAGAGGAAAACTGATGTACCAGTTAATGTCCATGTTTCCCTATGGCTCAAGTGGGCGATGTTACAGTTTAACTGTGTGCTGTCCAGAAAGCTGTTATGGGTAATGGCCATTTTCAAAATGGAGGACGGAAAATTCCCTTGATCACAGTGAACAAACAGGACGCGGGACAGGAGAAAGACACTGAGGAGTAGACTACAAGGAAGGTAAGTATGACTTGTGAATACTTATTTTAACTTTTAATTTTCAATTCAGGTTTTCTTTAAGGACGATGTTCTCAGGCAACTATCCCCATAGTAGATTCTCACTCGAGACAGGGCAGAACGATTATCTTGGTTGTTGATTATACAGTGTGTAGCCTCGCTTAATTCTTTGAGGACTACATCTCCTGCTAAATACATCTTATAGCAATAGTCAATCAGCTTTGAAGTGACAAATGCCTCCAAGGATATATCCATGGTAGGAAAAAAAAACATTCCTTTGTCTATGGGAACGCCAATCTTTGATATACAGTGCTGCCCATAATTATTCATACTTCTGGCAAATTTTGACTTAAAGTTACTTTTATTCAACCAGCAAGTAATTTTTTGACTGGAAATGACATAGGTATCTCCCAAAAGATAATAAGACAATGTACAAGAGGCATTATTGTGGGGAAAAAAACATTTCTCAGCTTTTATTTACATTTGAGCAAAAAGTGTCCAGTCCAAAATTATTCATACCCTTCTCAATAATTAATAGAAAATCATTTCTTGGCTATTACAGTAATCAAACGCTTCTTATAATTGCAGACCAGCTTTTTGCCCATTCACCTTTAGCAATGAGCTCCAAATCTTTCAGGTTGGAAGGTCTTCTTGCCATCATCCTGATCTTTATCTCCCTCCACAGATTCTCATTTGGATTCAAGTCAGGACTCTGGCTGGACCACTCAAAACTCTTAATGTTGTTGTTTGCTAACCATTTCTTCACCACTTTTGCTGTGTGTTTTGGGTCATTGTCATGCTGAAATGTCATCTGGTGCCCAAGGCCAAGTTTCTCTGCAGACTGCCTTAAGATGTTGTTGAGAATCCTCATGTATTGCTCTTTTTGTATGGTACCGTGTACTGTGATTAGGTCCCCTGGTGCATTGACTGAAACACACCCCCAAAGCATTAGTTTCTCACTACCATGTTTGACAGTGGGGATGGTGTTCTTTGGGTTGAAGACTTCTCCTCTTTTTACGCCAAATGAAGGAAACATCATTGTGACCAAACAATTCAATTTTTGTTTCATCTGATCATGACACAGAAGACCAGAAGTCTTCTTCTTTGTCCTGATGAGCATTTGCAAAGGCCAAGTGAGATTTTGTGTGCCTTATCTGGAGAAGTGGCGTCCTCCTTGGTCTGCATTCTAGCAGTGTGCAGTGTCCATTGGATTGTCTGTCTTGCGACATTGCCACCAGCAGAGCCCAGATTCAACAGGATGGCCTTGGTGGTGATCCTTGGATTCTTTTTCACCGCTCTCATTATCCTCCTGGCCAGCACATGTGTCCCTTTTGGCTTCCGACCACATCCTCTGAGATTTTTCACAGTGCAGAACATCAAGTATTTTTAATAATACTTTGCACTGTAGCCACTAGAACTTGAAAACATTTAAAAATTGCCTTGTAGCCCTTTCCTGACTTGTGAGCAGCCAAAATGTGCAGCTGCAGGTCCTCACTGAACTCCTTTGTCTTAGCGATGACTGTCCACAAACCAACTGCAGAGAGCTGCTGTTTTTTAACCTGTTGAGTTGATTAAAACATCTGTTCACAATTAATCAGGGTAATTAGGATGCTTTAGAACAGCTTGGACTATTTGGAATGATATAGAACTTTGGATTTTCCCACAGACTGTGAGAGTTTGTTAAGGGTATGAATAATTTTGGACTGGACAGTTTTTGCTCAAATGTAAATAACAGATGAGAAATGTTTTTTTCCCCCACAATAATGCCTCTTGTACATCGTCTTATTATCTTTTGGGAGACACCTATGTAATTTCCCGTCAAAAAATTACTTGCTGGTTGAATAAAAGTAACTTTTGCCAAAATTTGTCAGGGGCATGCATACTAACTGCACTAATCTTGATGTTAACAACTGATGCATTTTTGCCATTCTCTGCTATGGAAAATGTTCCCTGATGGATACTTTTTATACATATTTTTGCACAAGTGTTGTCTTCAATAAAAATCTTTTTGTATTTTTGCATATAAACTCTTCAAGTTTCTTCAGTCTTTTGCTACATATATCCTTTTTACTAGTATAAAGCATGCATACTTACGGACAGCACTGTATATCCTGAATAAAGTAAAAGGGGACAATTAATCTCAACTAGTTTGGCACTGCAAGCACATCTGTTCATTACAACCAGCATTATAGAACCCCCCCCCCCCCCCCTTCTCCTTTCAGGCAGCAAAAGACAATGGCAGTGGTCAGTTATGGTATTATAATATTTAGAAAAGCTTGGTGCAGTAGGTAATAATAAAGCACTGGACAGTGAAATGAGCACAAAGTGATAGTAAAAGACACTTAGAAAAGTGAATACTATAACATGCCGAACATGCAGAGTAGCAGCTCTGCTGCTAATGTTTGGTGTAATATACTTCCCCCCCCCCCAAAAGTCCTACTTAACTTATCTCAGCACCCCTAATCTGACTAACTAAGCACACACTCAAATGACTGTTAAAGCCGCCCTGGTGCTCTGGAGGAGGTTCATAGATCATGCCTTTTTTATTTGGAAAGGTACACAGGAGAATCTGGAGGAATTTTTTAGATGGATTAATGCCAATGAATATGGCTTGTGGGAGAATTCAGTAGAGAAACCGTAAATTATCTAGACCTCACAGTGTTCCCTGAAAATAACAAAATCTTGACAAAGACCTTTCTGAAGCCAGTTGATACCAACAGTTATATTAATATGGACAGTTGTCATCATCTCAAATGGCTTACCAATATACCTCAGGGGCAGTTCCTGAGGTTGAGGAGAAACTGTTCAAAATTGATTGATTATGAGGTGGAAGCTAACACTTTACAAACTAGGTTTCTACAGAAGGGTTACCCACAGGAGTTAGTGTTACAAGCCAAAGAAAAAGCAGGAAGCAGAGATAGGGAAGCTCTATTGGAGTAGAAACTACAGATAAGCACACGAAATACTTATCAGTTATCCCTCATTATGAATTACTCAGCACAAGCCAATAAAGTGAGGACTATAATTAATAAATACTGGAAAATATTAAGAGAAGATCCTGTCCTCACTCCTATGCTCCCCGCCTACCCAAAAATTATCTTTAGAAAATCTAGGAACATTGGAAATTTGGTGGCTCCAACAGTTAAGAACCCTAAGAGAAATGCGAAACAGCAAGGCTATTTTAGAAAATGTGGCTTCTGTAGAGCATGCAGGGAGAACGGTTTACCTATAGAAAAAATGAGTGAGGTGATCTCAACATCCAATAAGGAACTGTTCAAAATAAATACAGTAATGAATTGTGATACAGCAGGAGTCATATATGTACTCACTTGTCCCTGCTTAAGACAGTATGTGGGTAGGACTAAGCGCACCTTAAAAGAGAGACTGGGAGAACATTGTGCGAATATACTGAAGGGGAACAGTAAACATCCACTGTCAGCCCACTATAAAGAATTCCATGACTGTTCCTTTAAGGGAACGAAGTTTTGTGCGATAGAGAAAGTTCTGAAGTCATGGAGGGGAGGAGACTTTATCCAACAGATGTCTAGAAGAGAATCTAATTGGATTTATAACTTAAATACATTAAAACCATACGGCCTGAACAGCGAAATAGAGTTGTTTGCTTTTGAATGATATGTGCTGTTGTTACTATGACAACTAGTGAGCCTGCACAGTATAAGAGACAGCCCCCTCTATCCCTCGTGTTGCCAGCTTTGAGAAAGGAAGGCGTTCCTTCCCGAAACGTCAGCTCCAGGCATCACGTGTGACGTCACATGCTACGAGGAAGAGGGTGTTTGCTTAGAATCAACACGCAGCGTGGGGATACGGAATCCGTTTATCAGCACCACCGCCTCTCTTCCGGGAGCCGGGCAGACTGCCCGACCCTGCAGCATCCATCTCGCAGTGTGTCAAGTCTCTCTCATTGTGCTGCCAGCCGGGGCCATTGAGATCGAGCGGCTCCCCCACAGAATTTGTGCAGCTTCAGCGGCATACATCAATCCAATACGGGGATCGTGAGTAGGTGCTCAAATACCCCTTTTTAAAATTCGAGTTTGGTCGAATTCGAATAGTAAATTATTCGAGGTCATTCGAATATTCGAGTCGAATAATTTTTACTATTCGATTCGACCTCGGACTTCGAGCTCACTATTCGAGTCGGTATTCGAGCTAACTATTCGAGCTGACTATTCGAATTGGCCTTAAATAGCTTCCAACACTTGTTTTGAGGGTGAATGATGCAAGAAACCTCTTTTTTTCCAAGTAACAACAGCAAGTGATTATGTGGGGATGTTCCTTTAAAAAAAAATGTGGAAAGAGAAGTTGTGTCCTTAATTTTGTTCAGTAGTGTTACTGTATATACTTCTTCTTCTTCTTCTTCTTCTTCTTCTTCTTCTTCTTCTTCTTCTTCTTCTTCTTCTTCTTCTTCTTCTCCTTCCTTTTCAATATCGTCTTCTTCTTCTTCACGTATTTCTCTTTTCAATTTTTTTTTAAAGAAATGCAGCTATTTTTGAGCGTAACAAATAGCTGGTGGGCGCACGCATGTTGGAAGCGCCATTGTATGTGCTCCCTGGCAGTGGAAACACAAAGACAGCAGGAGGTAAATTCATCAGCAGGAGGAGGAGGATGAGTGTGTGGCAGCAGGCAGTCAATGAGGCAGGCAGCTCGCCGTGACATAATAGCCCTGGTACCTAGCGGTGATACCAGGGCTGTAAATAAACACAACAGGAGGTCCCAGACAGCGGTCGTGCAGCCCACATTGTGTCCAATACACAACTGGGACAACACAGTTTTCAACCCGGGCACCTCAGAAAAATTAAACCTTTTTTTTTTTTTTAATGGTTTGTTTGGTTTTGGTTTTGCAACCAATATAGCTATTGTTTGACGTAATAGCTGGTGGCAGAGTGGCAGCAGAAGGTAAATCATCTGTGTACCCTGGCAGTGGGAAACACAGACAGACAGCAGCAGCAGCAGGAGGAGGTATGGAGGAGCAGTGTGAGTGTGGCAGCAGGTAGGCAGCGTGACATAATAGCCCTGGTACCTAGCGGTGATACCAGGGCTGTAAATAAACACAACAGGAGGTCCCAGACAGCGGTCGTGCAGCCCACATTGTGTCCAATACACAACTGGGACAACACAGTTTTCAACCCGGGCACCTCAGAAAAATTAAACCTTTTTTTTTTTTTTTAATGGTTTGTTTGGTTTTGGTTTTGCAACCAATATAGCTATTGTTTGACGTAATAGCTGGTGGCAGAGTGGCAGCAGAAGGTAAATCATCTGTGTACCCTGGCAGTGGGAAACACAGACAGACAGCAGCAGCAGCAGCAGGAGGAGGTATGGAGGAGCAGTGTGAGTGTGGCAGCAGGTAGGCAGCGTGACATAATAGCCCTGGTACCTAGCGGTGATACCAGGGCTGTAAATAAACACAACAGGAGGTCCCAGACAGCGGTCGTGCAGCCCACATTGTGTCCAATACACAACTGGGACAACACAGTTTTCAACCCGGGCACCTCAGAAAAATTAAACCTTTTTTTTTTTTTTAATGGTTTGTTTGGTTTTGGTTTTGCAACCAATATAGCTATTGTTTGACGTAATAGCTGGTGGCAGAGTGGCAGCAGAAGGTAAATCATCTGTGTACCCTGGCAGTGGGAAACACAGACAGACAGCAGCAGCAGCAGCAGGAGGAGGTATGGAGGAGCAGTGTGAGTGTGGCAGCAGGTAGGCAGCGTGACATAATAGCCCTGGTACCTAGCGGTGATACCAGGGCTGTAAATAAACACAACAGGAGGTCCCAGACAGCGGTCGTGCAGCCCACATTGTGTCCAATACACAACTGGGACAACACAGTTTTCAACCCGGGCACCTCAGAAAAATTAAACCTTTTTTTTTTTTTTAATGGTTTGTTTGGTTTTGGTTTTGCAACCAATATAGCTATTGTTTGACGTAATAGCTGGTGGCAGAGTGGCAGCAGAAGGTAAATCATCTGTGTACCCTGGCAGTGGGAAACACAGACAGACAGCAGCAGCAGGAGGAGGAATGGAGGAGTAGGCGAGCAGCTATTGTTTGACGTAATAGCTGGTGGCAGAGTGGCAGCAGAAGGTAAATCATCTGTGTACCCTGGCAGTGGGAAACACAGACAGACAGCAGCAGCAGCAGCAGCAGGAGGAGGTATGGAGGAGCAGTGTGAGTGTGGCAGCAGGTAGGCAGCGTGACATAATAGCCCTGGTACCTAGCGGTGATACCAGGGCTGTAAATAAACACAACAGGAGGTCCCAGACAGCGGTCGTGCAGCCCACATTGTGTCCAATACACAACTGGGACAACACAGTTTTCAACCCGGGCACCTCAGAAAAATTAAACCTTTTTTTTTTTTTTAATGGTTTGTTTGGTTTTGGTTTTGCAACCAATATAGCTATTGTTTGACGTAATAGCTGGTGGCAGAGTGGCAGCAGAAGGTTAATCTTCTGTGTACCCTGGCAGTGGGAAACACAGACAGACAGCAGAAGGGCAGTACACAGCAGCCCACTGTAGGTGTAAAATGTGTGGCTGCAGGTGACGTAATAGTCAAAGTGAACCAGGCTGGCTTAGTGAGCAGGAGCCAGGAGGTGGTAAAGGGTGGTAAGGCACATTAACGATGGTTCCGGCAGCCAGTTCATGTCCCCCTCTCGCCGACAACAGGGGCCAGGAACTCGCCTTCCACCCACGCCTGGTTCATCTTGAGAAACGTCAGTCTGTCCACAGACTTGTGAGACAGACGTGAGCGTTTCTCGGTGACCACGCCACCAGCTGCACTGAAGCAGCGCTCGGACAGCACGCTGGAAGGGGGGCAGGACAGCACTTCCAGGGCGTACTGCGCCAGCTCGCTCCAGATCTCCATGCGCTTGACCCAATACTCCATGGGATCAACAGGGGCATCGCTGTCAAGCCCGCTGTACGACCCCATGTAGTCAGCCACCATGCGGGTCAGGCGCTGGCTGTGACCGGAGGAGGATGCTGCTGCATGCATCTCCTCTCTAGTCACTGCTGCCGGAGCCTCTACAGTCCTGTAGAGCTCGTGGCTGAGAGACAGCAGGTCTGTGGGGCGCTTGCTGCTGCTGGATGCAGGCACCTGCTGCTGCCTCTGTGCTGGCTGCTGGACAGTGGGGGTGGAAGGCTGGGGGAAGGCTTCCTCCAAGCGCTCAACAAGGGCCTGCTGCAAGCTCCTTATTTGTTGCGCTGGGTCTCCTCCTGCAGGCGGCAGGAACTGGCTCAACTTCCCCTTGAGGCGTGGGTCCAACATCATGCTGATCCAGATGTCCTCCCTCTGCTTCATCTGGATCACCCTGGGGTCCCTGCGCAGGCACGTCAGCATGTGCGCTGCCATTGGGAAGAGGCGGGCCACGTCTGCTGGCACATCGACGTCAGTGCTGTCCTCATCCTCCTCCTCTGCCGCCTCATCCTCTCTCCACCCCCGCACCAACTCAGCTGCGCTGTGCTGATCCCCCTCATCAGCTGCCAGGTCAGGGACCTCCACCAAGTCCTCCTCCTCCTCCCCCTTAGAGGTGGACTGCGCAGCTGGTTGCCGCTCCTGCTGGTCCAAGGCTGCCGCTCCCTGTTCCAGCAAAGCATCGAGGGCCCTGTTCAGCAGAGAAACCAGGGGCACCCACTCGCAGACCATAGCATGGTCCCTGCTCACCATGTTTGTGGCCTGCAGGAAGGGAGCCAGCACTAAGCACACCTGCTGCATGTGCCTCCAGTCATCATCGGGGACGATGGACGGGATGTTGCTGGTCTTGTCCCTTCTCTGAGCTGCGGAAACATTGGCCAGGGCAAGGTACTGGTTGACAGCGCGCCTCTGTTCAACCAGACGCTCCAACATCGCCAGGGTGGAGTTCCAGCGAGTCGGAACGTCAAGGATCAGCCGATGGCGTGGCAGATCCAGCTCCTTTTGCACGTCTTCCAGGCTCGCACAGGCTGCAGCCGAGCGCCGGAAGTGACGCACAACATTCCTTGCCGTTTCCAGCAGTTCGCCCATCCCCTGGTAGGTGCGCAGGAACTTCTGCACCACCAGGTTCAGCACGTGGGCAAGACAGGGGATGTGGGTCAGGTTTCCCCTGTGTATTGCGGCAACCAGATTGGCCCCATTGTCGGCCACCACCTCTCCGACTCTGAGGCCTCTGGGGGTCAGCCAAATCCTCTCCTGCTCCTGGAGTTTGGCCAACACATGGGTTGCCGTCAGCTTGGTCTTCCCAAGGCTGACCAAGTGCAGCAGCGCTTGGCAGTGGCGGGCCTTCACGCTGCTGCTGAGGCGGGGGGTTTGGCCAGGTGTGCCGGAGGATGGCAGAGGATCGGAGGAACCTGCTGCAGTTCCCCTGACCCTGCGGGGTGGCACCACCCACTGTGTTGCTGCTGCTGCTGTGCCCGCTGCTGCTCTCCCATCCTCACCCCCTTCCACCAAGCTGACCCAGTGGACAGTGAAGGACAGGTAGCGGCCTGTCCCGAAGCGGCTGCTCCAGGAGTCCATGGTGACGTGGACCCTTTCACCAACCGCGTGCTCCAGCCCTCGCTCCACATTGGCCATCACAAAGCGGTGCAGTGCAGGAATGGCCTTGCGGGAGAAAAAGTGTCTGCTGGGGAGCTGCCAGTCTGGGGCTGCGCAAGCAAGCAGCGCACGAATGTCGCTCCCCTCCTGCACGAGCGTGTACGGCAGGAGTTGGGAGCACATGGCCCGTGCCAGCAAGCCGTTCAGCTGCCGCACGCGACGGCTGCTGGGAGGCAGAGCCCTAACCACCCCCTGGAAGGACTCGCTCAAAAGGCTCTGGCGTGGCCTTTTGCTGACACGGGAATCAGCAGACACAGCAGAGGAGGCCACTGAGGACTGGCTGCCAGAACAGGCCTCAGTTTCGGCGGCAGGAGTTGCAGAGGGGGGAGGAGCAGTGCGTTTCCGCACTCCTGCTGGTGCTGCTGGAGGAGCAGGAGGGCGGGTGGCTGCTGTTGCTGCTGCTGCTGCTGAAGGCTGTGCAGTGATGGGTGTGGTGCCACTGCCAGCACCAGATGCCTTCAGCCTCTGGAACTCCTCATGCTGGTGGAAATGTTTAGCCGCAAGGTGGTTGATGAGCGAGCTGGTGCTGAACTTTAAGGGGTCTGCACCTCTGCTCAACTTCCGCTGACAGTGGTTGCAAGTGGCGTACTTGCTGTACACAGTGGGCATGGTGAAAAAGCGCCAGATTGGTGACAGAAACATCCCCCTACGGCATGGAAGCGCTGCTGCCTGTCTCCCTGTGGTGGTTGGGGGGGGGGGCTTGGGTGCGGCTGGTGGTGGTACTGGCTGATGCTGCTGCTGCTGCTGCTGAGCCTGAGACACCAGCAGGGTGTGGGACGCTGCCAATGCTTGCAATGATGCGCCTCCTTGCAAGGCCCACAAGCGCATCCTCCTCCTCCTCCTCAGAGCTGCTGAGGACGACATCCCCTGGAGGTGGTGGCACCCAGTCTCTGTCTGTCACCGGGTCATCATCATCCTCCCCCTCCTGAAACATGTCCTGCTGGGATGAGGACCCCCCAAACTCCTCTCCTGATGCATGGATGGGCTGCTTGACTGTCGCCACAGTCTTGCTGTCCAATCCCTCATCCCCCAAAGTGCCCATCAGCATCTCCTCCTCAAGATCGCCAACAACAGCAGACAATTTACTCATGATGCCTGGGGTCAAAAGACTGCTGAATGACAGGTCGGCGAGTGACGGTGAACTGGCCTCCTCCCCAGACCCTGCTGGGCGGCTGCTGCGAACAGGGGTGGTGGTGGTGGTGAGGGTGGAGGCCTCGGATGCAGAGCTGATGGCGGGCTGCTCATCCTCCGTCATGAGTTGCACCACAGTGTCTGCATCCTTTTCCTCAATGGGACGTTTCCGACCCGGCTGGAGGAAAATGGGAGCAGGTGCTACACGCTGCTGCTGCTGTGTCTCTGCAGCGTGAGTTGCAGATGCTCCTGCTGGGCGGCGCCCAAGGCGTCCACGGCCAGTGGCTATGGGAGGAATGTTAGCCACTGACGCTGCTGCTGCGGAACTGTGCATGGTGGCGCGCCCGCGGCCGCGGCTTGCCACAATGCTGCTCCCTCTCCTCCTGATTCCCTTGCTGCCCTTCCCCTTGCCCAAACCGCGCTGGCTGCCACTTCCAGACATCTTCAATGTTTTGGGCGTATAGACAAAAGTTTTTTAAAAGGGCGGGTGAAAAGTGGGGTACTTTAATGGAGTGGGTTGGTTGGTGAGGTGACTGAGTGAGTGTCCCCTAGTACAGTAAGTAAGTAGTAACAGTCAGGAAGTACAACTAGCAGTTACAATAATCAGTAGTAATCACAAGTAAATTTAGTGTGTGTACACTCAGACAGTGAGTGACCGCACGCAGGAGCTAGTAGCCTATGAACACAGTGACTGAGTGTCCTAGACTCCTAGTACAGTAAGAGTAAGTAGTAACAGTAAGTAGAACTAACTAATTACAATAATCAATCAGCGATCAGAAGGAAATGGAGTGTGGGTGTTGTGTGTACACTCAGACAGTGAGTGACCGCACGCAGGAGCTAGTAGCCTATGAACACAGTGACTGAGTGTCCTAGACTCCTAGTACAGTAAGAGTAAGTAGTAACAGTAAGTAGAACTAACTAATAATCAATCAGCGATCAGAAGGAAATGGAGTGTGGGTGGTGTGTGTACACTCAGACAGTGAGTGACCGCACGCAGGAGCTAGTAGCCTATGAACACAGTGACTGAGTGTCCTAGACTCCTAGTACAGTAAGAGTAAGTAGTAACAGTAAGTAGAACTAACTAATTACGATAATCAATCAGCGATCAGAAGGAAATAGATTGTGTGTTGTGTGTGTACACTCAGACAGTGAGTGCAGTGCGCACACGCAGGAGCTAGTAGCCTATATGAACAGTGACAGTGAGTGTCCCTACGGGTACAGTAAGAGTAAGTAAGTACAACTAACTAACAATAATCTATCAGTAATCAGAAGGAAATAGAGTGTGTGTACACACAGACAGTGAGTGAGTGCACACACGCAGGAGCTAGCTAGTAGCCTATAAACAGTGACAGTCAGTGAGTGTCCTACTCCTAGTACAGTATAACTACAATACTATTAGTAAAGGACAGCAGAAATACTGGTATAGATGAGAGAAATAAACAGAGGACAGCTGCCCACAGAGGCAAGGCCCCCCTGAGGCCTAAACCTGTAAGCTTGCAGCAGCTGCCTGTCTCTAATGTAACACACAAGCTACTAACTAAAATACAATGTCTATCTAACTAACAACAATATAGGTGTATATGGCAGGTGTAGGTGAGCAAAAACGCTAGGTAAATGATCACAATAGAGCACTTGCTAAGCCAAAGCACAAAGGAGCAACTCTCTCTCTGTACAAGTCTCAGGCAAGCATGGAGAAACAGAACATGGCGGCCGCTATTTATAGGGTAGGGGCTGGCCAGGGTCCCCCTCTGTGATTGGCTGCCGTCAGAGGGCCTGGGAGCCCTCTGATTGGCTCTAAGGACATCAATCTGGGCTATGACGCTATTCGAGCTCGGTACCGAGCTCGAATAGCGCCGTTTGCTCGAATAGCTCGAATAGTGAATGGGCTATTCGAGTGTACTCGGATAGCCCATTCGAATAGCTACAGCTATTCGGAGCTCGAATACCGAGCTCGGATAGCTGAAAAAGAGCTCGAATATTCGAGCTACTCGAATATTCGAGCTCTGCTGAGCACCACTGCTTACCATCATTTGCATTGCCATCACCATCTCAGCAGGCTAAGCTTAGTGAAGCAATACGAGCATAAAATCTATTTAAAGTGCAAGGCACAGAACTTATCAGTGGAAAACATCACTGCATGTCAAATCACATTTATAGCAAGGACTGCCTATCTGATGCAAATTATCAAGTCACTCAATTCACAAGTTGCAATTGCATATTATACCATCTAACGTCTTTTACTAAAGAGTACTATCTCTGCAAATAATTTTTGCTTCAAGATCACCAATATTAATGGAACATTATCCTTGAGAGCTACTTACAAGTATTGCCTTCATAATATAGAATCATGATCACTTATTAATTCTCAAGTTTTTAACCAAAGATTAAGCTGTGTAATTTTACGAGATTATGAATTTTAATATATTTTATTAAATTTTGTCATTTGATGCATATCATTTATTAGCGCTATCTGATATGATTAACATATTTTTAATAATACTTTGCACTGTAGCCACTAGAACTTGAAAACATTTAAAAATTGCCTTGTAGCCCTTTCCTGACTTGTGAGCAGCCAAAATGTGCAGCTGCAGGTCCTCACTGAACTCCTTTGTCTTAGTGATGACTGTCCACAAACCAACTGCAGAGAGCTGCTATTTTTTAACCTGTTGAGTTGATTAAAACAGCTGTTCACAATTAATCAGGGTAATTAGGATGCTTTAGAACAGCTTGGAATAATGCCTCTTGTACATCGTCTTATTATCTTTTGGGAGACACCTATGTAATTTCCCGTCAAAAAATTACTTGCTGGTTGAATAAAAGTAACTTTTGCCAAAATTTGCCAGGGGCATGCATACTTACGGACAGCACTGTATATCCTGAGTAAAGTAAAAGGGGACAATTAATCTCAACTAGTTTGGCACTGCAAGCACATCTGTTCATTACAACCAGTATTATAGAACCCCCCCCCCCCCTTCTTCTTTTAGGCAGTAAAAGACAATGGCAGTGGTCAGTTGTGGTATTATAATATTTAGAAAAGCTTGGTGCAGTAGGTAATAATCTAGCACTGACAGTGAAATGAGCACAAAGTGATAGTAAAAGACACTTAGAAAAGTGAGTACTATAACATGCCGAACAACATGGTGTAATATACTCCCCCCCCCCCCAAAAGTCCTACTTAACTTATCTCAGCACCCCTAATCTGACTAGCTAAGCACACACTCAAATGACTGTTAAAGTTAACTTGGTTCTCATTTACGCCCTAGTAGTCCTAACAGGATGCCTGCCACACCCAAGACAGTTGCCAAAGTGTCCTGTCCATCCCTGGTTGCTGACCGGTCAGGGCATTATTTAATAGTGCTGACCTTGATGTATTACTCATAAATATCAATGTTATTTGGTCCAGATTGAACTAAAGGACCAATATTTGGGACAGATGTGACCTTATTCCAGTCAAACAGGAACACTATCTGCAACATTTTTATCCTAAAGTTGTAAAGTGAACCTAACCAGAGCATGGTCAGGAATATGTATGGTAGGTTTTGTAGGAGTCTGGATTTTTACTTTAATATTTCTATTTCTATTCAGGGCATGTAAGTAGGCAATTAAACCAAATGGGAAAAGTTTTTTTTTAAGTTCCACGGGGTAAACACGTTCAGTTGCCAGAATAATGCAGGGTTACCATAGTGATGCAGCAGTAACATAGTGAGTCTATGTTCCCAGAATAGAGTAAACAACCTGAAAAGAAGAATTGTGCTGCCAGTGACAAAGTGGTACTTGGCTCCCATCCTCTTCCTATCCTTTCCTCATCCTCTGTGTAGAAATAGGCCATCTAATTGAGGAACTAACTCCAAAATTGTCCATTATTGTTGCAGTATGAAGCAATACTTCCAAACCTTGATGTAAACAAGTTCAGACACAGGTCTCTTTTCATATGCATATCATAGAATGTTGTTTTCTGATGAATTATGCAAAAAAAGAAAGAAAAAAAAAAGAATAATAAATTATAAAACACTGTGCAATTTTTTGCTAAATAAAATGAAAAATACCTGCTGTGTAAATTCACAGCTTCTTATGCCCCCCTCAGCAATCTCCAATTGTATGTCCACTACCACCTTATATTTTCCCAGTCAGTCTGAAGCCATGATAGACGGTTATGGTACTATTCAATTTCCTGTCTGATTGACTGGTCAAAACGATAATTTACATGTTTGATCTGCTCCCAATTGATAACGGGATTGATTTTCAGATCACTACCGCACCAAATCGATTTCATTAACAATCGGGAGCAGAATGGACATGTCTAAAATGATTGGTTCAACCCATCGATCTGATCGGGAAATTGAATGATGTGTAGCTTGCATTAGGGCTCTTTCACTGATACAGCCTCTGATCTGGTGCCCAATAAGCGCCTTCCAGATCTATCGATGCGGAAGTGAATGGAGGAGAAGGGACATGGATGCGGGCGGAAGCGGCTGTTCGAGAATCTGCAGCATGCTGCAGATTCTCCAATCGCTCCGCATAACCACTATGCAATGGAATCTGTTCTATTGCCATGCATTGGTTTCAGTTTGGCTGCGGTGCAATGTGGCTACATAGCGGAAACGGGCCCTAACACCGACACGAAGAATGGAGAAAACTGTCCCCCCCCCCCCCCAAAAAAAAAAAAACTTTCAACATAACTTGTCATCTGTCCAACATCCCCATCCCCCCTAAATCTGTTAATTACTATCACAAAGGTCAGTGTAGTCATGTACTCGTCATCTGCTTCCCCCCTCCCCCCCCCCAAAAAAAAACAACAAACAGCAATCAGCCAAGAAAGTGGAGGCTAGCTAGCTTCGGGTCAAAAAGAAGTGGCAGAAGCCATGCTTTCTGGCTTCTGCCTGTGTTGGAATATGTCTGCGTGGCTTGCTGACAGTTAGTCTCTGCTTGTCGCATTGTGGCTGGCCTGGCTCACTGGGCTGTGCCTAACGGCAGAGAGACACTGGGGGTGGAGCTTTTGTATGCAGCCAGGCAGCCGCACCTGCTGCTTCCATGAATGACGGTGGATTGGAACGTAGGGTGGATGCCACTGGACAGTAGGAGGCGGGGTAGGAGGTGGATTATGTGGCCACTCAGAGTCCTGTGGTCGGGACGTCCCGCGGGTCAAAGGGGGTCGTTACCCGGGATGTACTTCAGCCCAGGACAGGTACACCAAACCTGAGACGTGTCCCAGGTAAAATGGGATGTCTGGTTAGGGTACCAAAGGTCACTGGGCCCTTGTGCAGCTGCTTGGATACTAGGCTTAACATGTGCGCCACTTGGTTGTGCGTTCTGAGCCCTCCCCCATCATTCCTTCCATCATGAGAGTAAGGCTGTGGTGGTCAGTCTTACCAGCACCTGGCTGCAATGATCTGTCCCTCCATCCTCCATGTCTTCTGCACCTCCAGTGTGATTATGGGATGTGCAGAAGAAACATGAAGTGGAGAGTAAGCGGCTGCCGTGGAGGATACAGGGACACATTGTTGCAGCCAGGTGCTGGTGAGACTGACTGTAGCCCCAAAAGGGAAAAATTTTCCTCCCCAAATTCAAATGGCAATCAGATAAAATCCTTCTATCAACACCACCGAGGATTAACTAGTAATTACAGCCAGGGGCTGAACCGGGGCCCTGCACGTGGCTCAGCCCAGAACCAGTGGCGTAGCTAAGGAGCTATGGGCTACCTCTGCAACTACCTCACTACCTCTACCCCCTTAAGTCAAGTCAGTGCATACCTTTCACTTTATCCCCTCCCCCCTGATATGGACAAAACAGGCAGAGACAGAGGCAGGCCACCCGGCAGGTCTGTTCGAGGACGTGCTGATGTGATGTTGTGCGGCCCTGGACCAAAGTACAGTGCTCAGAAGAAGGCACGTGCCATTAACTCCCAAGATTGTCAGGACACAGAAAACCTCATCTTCCGCAGCTACCAGCGCTACTACAAGCACCACATCCGCTACATTTGACACTTCGCAGGAGTTATTTGGTGGGGAATTAACTGATTCACAGCCATGATTGTTACAACAAGATGAAGGCACTAAGCAAGTTACACCACCTCATATGTCTGAGTTAGGCGGCACTATGAATGTAAGGTGTGAGGAGGAGAATGATGAGGTACCTGCTGTTGGTGCAGTTTTGGAGGTGTCTGATACAAGCGAAGCTGGGGTGGATGATTATGATGACGATGATATGGATGTCATGTACTTTCCCAATAGAGGAGATGAACAGTGGGACAGTTCAGAGGTGGAGTCAGAGATGAGTAGGAGGAGATGAGTTGCTGAAAGAAGCAGGGGGAGCTCGTCCTCAGAAACAGCTCATGGCAGTGTCCGGTGCCATGTATCGCCACCTATGGACAGCCAGCCAACATGCCCTTCAACGTCAGCTGCTGACGCCACCATAGTGCCATCATCCCCAGGGCTCAGCAGTGTGGAATTTTTTTTGTGTGTCTGCCTCAGATGAGATCAAAGCCATCTGTACTCTCTGCCACCAAAAATTGAGCCGTGGAAAGGCCAACACCTGCGTAGGGACAACTGCCTTACGAAGGCACATGGAGATAAAGCACAAACTGCAATGGGAAGACCACCTGAGGAAAAGCAGCACACAAAAACAAAGCCAACCTCCTTCTCCTCTTCCTCCTTCCTCTTCCTCTTTCAGGTGCATTATCTTCAGCCGCTTTCTCCCTTGCACCTTAACAGCCACCCTCCTCCACTCTGCCTCTCACCTTCAACGGTTCCTGTTCCTCTGCCCACAGCAGCAGCCAGGTGTCCATGAGGGAAATCTTTGAGCGGAAGAAGCCAACGTCTGCCAGTCACCCCCTTGCCTGGCATCTGACAGCTGGCTTGGCGGAACTGTTATCTCACCAGCTGTTACCATACCAGTTGGTGGACTCTGAGGCCTTCCGAAAATCTGTGGCGATTGGGACACCGCAGTGGAAAATACCAGGCTGCAATTATTTCTCAAAAAAGGCGATACGCAAACTGTACCATGCAGTTGAAAGGCAAGTGGTGTCATCTCTGGCACACATCGTTGGGTCAAGGGTCCATCTGACCACGGATGCCTGATCTGCAAAGCACGGTCAGGGCAGGTACATTACTTACACATCCCATTGGGTCAACCTGGTGACCGCTGGCAAGCAGGGAGTACGTGGCTGTGCAGCGGATCTAGTTGTTACACCTCCACGGCTTGCAGGCAGGCCTCCTGCCACCTCCTCTCCTTCTCCTTCCACCCCTCCTGCTACATCCTCTTCGCTGTCGTCGTCCCCCTCCTCGGCTGAGTGGCAGTGCTACTCTACTAGTGCTGCGATCTCCTCTTCAGCTACACAGCCCCAGCTCCCCAGGACCTATGCTGCATGCCAGGTACGAACGTGTCACGCCATCTTAGACATGTCTTACCTCAAAGCGGAGAGTCACACTGGAGCAGCTCTCCTGGATGCTCTTAACAAACAGGTGGATCAGTGGCTGACCCTGCACCAACTGGAGATCGGCAACGTGGTGTGTTACAACGGCAGCAATCTCATTTTGGCTTTGAATTTGGGAAAGTTGACACATGTACCCTGCATGGCACATGTGCCGAATCTAATAATTCAGTGATTTGTGTGTAAGTACCAAGGCTTACAGGTCGTCCTGAAGCAGTCCAGGAAGGTGTGTGGGCATTTCAGGCAGTCTTACACGGCCATGGCACTCTTTCTTGGCCGATATTCAGTGGAGAAACAACTTGCCGGTGAGGCGCTTGATTTGCGATAGCCCGACTCGCTGGCTCCTGATGTTTAACCACCTGCTGCAACAGGAGAAAGCCGTCAACCAGTATCTCTACAACTACAGTAAAAGGACATGCTCTGGGGAGATGGGGTTGTTCTGGCTGAAGTACTGGACCCTCATGCAAAATGCCTGCATGCTCATGCGGCCGTTTGAGGAGGTGACAAACATGGTGAGTCACAGTGAAGGCCCCATCAGCGACTTGATCCCATATGCTTTCTTCCTGGAGCGTGCCGTGTGTAGATTGGTGGATCAAGCTGTGGAGGAGCGTGAACAGGAACAGGAACTGGAGGAAGAGTTGTGGGATCAATTACCAGCAGAACCAGATGTTCTCTCAACACCTGCGGCAGCACAGAGGAGGGGGGAGGAGGAGGAGGAGGAAGAGTCGTGTGGGGAAGACGAGTCAGATGAGGAAGGTGTTTTTTTTTTTAGGAGGAGGAGGTGGAAGAACAACCGCAGCAGGCGTCACAGAGGGTTTGTGCTTCTTAACTTTCCCGCGGTATTGTTCGTGGCTGGGGGAGGAGGAGAACTTACCTGACATCACTGAGGAAGAGCAAGAGGAGATGGATAATACGTCTTCATCCAAATTTGTGCAGATGGCGTCTTTCATGCTGTCCAGCCTGTTGAGGGACCCCCGTATAAAAAACTCAATGGAATGACCTGTATTGGGTGGAACGCTACTAGACCCTCGGGATAAGCACAAAGTGGCGGAGATGTTACCAATTCACCAGAAGGCAGAAAGGATGCAGCATTTGCACAACAAGCTGGCACATATGCTTTACAGTGCGTTTAAGGGTGATGTCATAGCACAACGGAATAAAGGTGCCACTGCCAGTAATCCTTCTCCCATGTCCACGCAGGCAAAGACAGGACGTTCCAGCGACCTTAAGGTGATGTCGGACATGCAGACATTCTTTAGTCCTTCGCCCTTCCGGATTCAACCTCCACCAACGCCTCGACCGGCAGGCAGCCAACTTCCTGGCCTTAACTGCGGATGTAGACAACAGCGATGAACCCCTGGACTACTGGGTGCGCAGGCTTGACCTGTGGCCAGAGCTGTCACAACTTGCCATTCAACTTCTATCTTGCCCTGCCTCAAGCGTCCTGTCAGAAAAGACCTTCAGTGCAGCTGGAAGCATTGTCACTGAGAAGAGAAGTTGCCTAGGTCAAAAAAATGTTCAGTACCTCACCTTTATCAAAAGGAATGAGGCATGGTCCCCGGAGGGCTACTGCGTTTGAGGTTCGCAAACCTACAATCGGAGGTTCGAGCCATCTCTAGCACACACTAGAAAGAGTGTGTGATTGTGGGCGAGGACTGGGGAGAAGCACCACTGCTAGAGAGTCCCACATGAGGAGAGGAGCCAGAGAGACAGAGGGCGGAGTGGCGCTCACCCTGCACTTTGCGGCACACATGAATGGGCACCTTAAGAAGGGAGGAAAGAGGTCGGACCCCTATCCTCTTCTGCTAATCATCCGGTGACCCAAAACACAGGGGCAAAAGGTGACCTGGCCCTGGGGAAAAACTCCCCTTATCTCCCCATGCCTTGTCCAGTAGTACTTTTATGACAGTTGCATTATAGTTAATGATTTATTCTATCTGAATATGAGTAAATTGCTATAGCTGCACGGACATGAGAGTCACATCTGTGCACTGTGCCGGGTCACATGCACACGCATGTGCACGATCCTGATGGCTCCTGAAGCATGGAGGATTGGTGGAAGGGGACATGTGTCCTCTAAGCTAATCTGTGCCTGTTTAGTTAGTATGATTGCTGTTACAGCCAATAAAAGTGATCATTCTCAAACTGTATACAGGAAGTACACTGATCACTGTTACTGTTATTAATGAAGATGGATTGGGGAACAATCGCTGGTCTGATTCCCAATCCATCTTCAAGTGGGTACTTTTCTTACACCTGAATGATGACTGTCACAGCCAGTAACAGTAATCATTCATAACAACGAGAAAAATGTTAGGTAAATAGTAAAGCTTTATTGAAATGTGCTTGCAACTGCATGAAATTCGCAAAACACATGTGCAATTCCCATAAACTGGTAGCAGGTGTCGGCAGTTTATGGTGGACAACATGCATCTAAAAATGCACAAAGGATGTGAAAAATTGACCACGAGTAAACTCTAAGGTTTTTCACAGACACAAATGTGACCTCTCCCAAACAGTGCCTCTCTCACAGCAGTTCTGAGTTGCCTCAGATCTGTGAGTGGTCATGTAAATTTGGGGGCAGTGCACACTGATACATTTGGGTGCAGCCATAGGCACCCATGTAAAATGCCGCTAATATTGGCTATAACAGTAAATTTGGGTGCCAGAGTCGCCTGATAAAATTGCAGGAGATGGGACTGCCCACTATAGAAACTGCGGCTATAAATATAGTGGCTAGAAATATAAAAATAGTGGGTACTACAGTACTGGCTATTTATAGCTACAGTTTCTATAGTGGGTGGTGCCGGTGCCTGTTATTTTATCGGGCGACTTTAGCACCCAAATTTACTGTTATAGTCGCTATTAGTGATGTTTTGTATGGGCACCTATGGTGGTGTCCATTAGTATTAGGTATAGCTTGAGGAGAATTACCGTATTTTTCGGACTATAAGACAAAAACCAGGGGAAAAAAATATATATGCTAAACCTGGTGCATTCATGGTGAAAGGGCATCTTGTGGATTATGCCCCCTTTGTACGTCATGCCCCCTTGTACCTCTTGTGTCTCCCTGTGTCCTCCTCTGTCCCCCTGTGCCCCCCATGTGTCTGCCTCTGTCCTCCTTGTCTTCTCCTCTGTGCCTCTTTGTGTCCCCCTTGTGTCCTCCTCTATGCCCCTTTGTGTCCTCCTGTGTCCTCAGTTTGTCCCCCTGTGTCCTCCTCTGCATGGGCACAGTACAGGGAGTCCCCGACATAGCGGCGGGTTGGAGGTTCATAATGACAGGCGGAACAGGCAGGAACTTCCTGCATTTGGATTATAAGACGCAGTGTCTTTTTTTCCTATTTTTTGGGGAGAAAAGTGAGTCTTATAGTCCCAAAAATACAGTAGTTTTAGGAGTCTGTGTGGAGAGTTAGATAAGGGAGAGTTAGGCATAGATGGGGTGCATCTATAATAGCACCACATGGAAACGAGAGCAAATAATCACCATAATGGTAATAGGCACAAAAATAATAGTAATTTGCCAATATTCTATTATCCACAATAGTAGAATTTAACTGATATTCTACTATCACCCAATGTGCTCTAACTCTCACCTGATCCCTCCTCTAACTAATTATGCCTAACCCTAACCAACTCTCAACTACTCCTAACCCTAACCACCCTCCACCTACTCCTAACACAACTTAACCCCTATTTGAGTGAACTGCAAAAAAGCCATTGGCGCACCATGAGAATAATGGATTGCTGTGCATCCAGTTTGTTATCAAATGACGGCTATGTGACCTCTTAATCATAACCAGTTAAACAATACATTTTGATGTGTGACCCCCATTGCATAAAAAAGTAGGGTTAAACTCAACCCATCATAAAAAAAAGTAATTTTTAAAGTTGTGATCAAACTTGGGAAAGTTTTAGCAAAACTACGCAAGTTGGTAGCTTACAAAACACCTACTTCTGAATAGCCCTTGGTATTAGGTGTACATAATGGTAACATTTGTGGCCTTTTTCTGCTGTTCAGACTTATCTGGGGCTGTGCAAACAAAGTGTGGTGCTAAAATACTTTGTGAAAAAAACTGGCCTCTACAATGCAACTTGCACATTTCTGAGTTAATGGCCTGCTAGATGCCTGACCAGCCATCAACTGATATGTGGTATTTTAACTGTGATAAGCTGTAGAATGGATTTTAGGGTGGTTTAGGGTTGAGGCCTATTTCTTGTGCCTTCTATTTAGTGACAAACTGTAACAAACTTAATCAAAGCAATACAATGTTTGTTTTCATATATTCTGTTCCAAAATAAACAGCTTGCTAAAAGAAAACAAACTGACAGAATTTACAATAGATGGCATAAATGATGACCTTAGGGATTTTTAAATATGTATGCCATGTGGGTAATGTTACTGTTATTTTTGCTTGAAATGATACAATGAGAAAACAAGAATCACAGTATACAAAAAATGCACCTTTACAATGCATAGAGGAAAAAACAATTGCTAACAAAAAATATCACCTTCAAAAAAACGAATTTGTCCTGAAAAGAAAAACAAGATATACCGTATTTTTCAGAATATAAGATGCCCCGGACTATAAGATGCACCTTTAGATGACAAAAAACAGGAAAAATATATACACTAAACTTGGTGCGTCCATGGTCCAGGGGTGTTTTGTACATGTTCTCTCCTCTTGTACCTCTTGTGTCCCCCATGTGTCTTCCTCTGTCCCCCATGTGTTCCCTCGTGTACTCCTTGTGTTCTAAGCCCCCCTTGTGTCCTCTGTCACCCTTGTGAAAATAAATATTGCTCATTCAGCTGGCAACTTTATAGTTTACTTCACTGAAGTTCATTCAACTTTCATTTATTATTTATTTATCCTGTCTATAATTTCTCATGTTTTTTGAGAAAAAAAAATAGAAAACAGCGTGAGGTCTCCTGTATCTTGTATAAAGCACTTAGAACCACTTATCCACTGTGAATATAGGTAGTATCTAGAGAATTCAGAGCCATTGAGCCTGGGACTCAACCCCCTGAGCAATAGCAGCCTGGATGGAACAAAACATTGTTTAGTAAATTCAGACAAAAGGCTCCTCTCTGTGTTCCAAAAACCAAAAGATGTGCATGAAAATGTCTGGCTATTTTGGAGCACCCCCTCCCCCCCAATAAAAATAAAGAAAAAAGTAATGAGTTTAACAATTAGTCACGCATCGTGAAAAGACTACATATTAACAGATTAAGTTCACTCACTGTATATAGTTTTATTCTTCAAGCAGACCTGAACTCTCTGCTCTAAAATATATACGCAACAGCATAATAACCTTCAAAACAAAACCATTTTTTTGATACAGCTGATGCAGCTGATACAAATCCTGCAATAAATCTGCAGTGCTTCTACTTCCTGCTTTCATGGAAGCAGACATATTGTTATCATCCTGTGTTTACAAATTAGCCGCTCTGCCATGGCAGAGGAGATTCCTGAGCTGACACAGCTGAGAGATCACATTACGGAGGTGATTAGACACAGATGAGGGGAATCGGACAGGCTAAACTCTCTAAATACATACAGTGTGCATTTTTCTATGTTTTTCTTCTGTCCTGTGCAAGAGTTCAGATCCACTTTAACTCTTTCCTAACTGATACTGCCCTGATCACCTTAACCTAAACCTTTGACATGTCACATGAGAATGTTGCCTGTTGTGACACTAAAAGGCCAAGTGGAGGAGTTATTTGCTTAGGATGTGTTGGAAAACAATACAGTATGTTATTACATACCTAGAATATACAGTATTTTACACATGATTGCTCTTCCTACTGCTTTATTTACCAACTAGTAAAAAGGCCCGCCCGTTACAAAACGGGTGCTAGGTCACAGGCGCTACCCCCCGCAATGCACGCACATACGCGCCCCGCTTGCTCGTTCCCCACCACTGTCTGAAGTATATGCACACAGGGAGTTGCTTGCTTGGCAGTTGGAAAAAGCTGTTATTTCCCACAATGCAATGAAAGCCTCTGTGAACCACACACAGCAAACTGTCAGGTCCCGCCCTGTGTCCTAACTGCCCTGGCTACGCACATGCTCAGTACAAAAAAGCCATGGACACACAACCATTCAGTTGATGATGCAGGGACACTTGCATTTTGTTGTATAGGATACAAATTGTTAGCACAAGTATGCATCCATGTGTATCACCAAGTGCCTCTGCTGAAAATGTAGGAGGAAAAAAAGCATTTTAATACAGGCTATGGAGTTGTTGAGACAGGCATACAGAATACCAATATTAATAATCATCATACAGAACATAACAGCACTATAATAAAACAGCAGATGTACCCATAAAATTGTTGCTTTTCCTATAAAACATATCTGAATAAATTAATCAATCAATATTGTGAAGATTTAAGAGACACTGATACTTAAGCTGCAAATTAATGAAATATATTGTCATCATTGCCATGCATTGAATTTCATTACACTTATCTTATTTTGGAATCAAAATAACATGTTTATACTACATAGCAGTTTTTATAAATCTATTTTTAGTTACTACGTTTCCTTTGAGTGCGGCAATGAATGAATGGATGAATGAATGAATGAATGATGTCTTTTATTTCTCAAGTATCAAGTAAATGACCTCAGGTTACCCCACGTAATGATACAGAGTTTGCATAGAAAGGACATACAGACTTTAAAGTCGGCTTCCCTGAGAAACATCCAACCAAAGTGTCTCCTTTACATTTCATGCTTCATTGATGCTTTGTGCAGTGTGAATGCCTTCCTCCTGCTTTTACTGCCTTTGTAAGGACAGCTTGGGCTAAGATGTGATTTACTTGTAAGCCGATTGTTGTTCCATGTGTGGACAGAACATGACCAGTTTGGCTTCAGCCAGTCACTGTGAGCCACGGACATTACATCACCATCAGGCCATGGCTTAGCCAGACAGCACCAAGCAGCCTTTCTCTTTCTTGCCTTTCAAAAGCAATAGGAAAGCCTGGGAATCAAGCAGAGCAGAAGCTTTTCACTGGGAGATGGCATTCATCCTATCCCATTCCCTATGATAGTAAAATTAACAGAAAAAAACCCTCTTATTGTTAAGGTGGCTTAGCCTTAGATGAGACGAACAATCCATCATTTCATAAGCATCATCATCTTTGTTGCTTATGTAACTAATCAGTCTCACCTCCACTCTGGTAGCATCTTCTGTGCTACTTTCTGCTTTATTTAGCCGAACAGCCGATGAGATATTGCAGGAAAGTCATGCCAACTCCAGTTGAATTTCCAAAGAAACTTATTATTTTTTTAGGCTGTTTTATGTTTATTCCATGCACTCCCCCCCCCCCCATTATAATATTTACAAAATATAGTGTTTCATATGTAGTGCACCTCCCATACAGTGCCCCCTAAAGGTGGCCACACACAATACAATATAATGATCCAATTTTACGGCAATTCGATAAATATAATTTGATCTCCCAAAAAAATCGAAAGCTTTTTTTTTCATTTGACTAAAGAATCCAATCGGATTTCCTGTTTTTTTTTCGATTTTTATCGATCCAGAGACTGCTGGAAATTTTTCTTCAATTTTTATAAAGATTGTATGGTGTGTTAAATTTTTGCAGCTGGAGAGCCAAATTTACCTATCACTTTGTCTAGCTCATTGTTAGGCAGAATTTAGGAAAAACATTTTAAGGACATAAGTATTATATTTTTCTGATATTTGTGTTTCTTGCTGATGCTTTTGCAGCTAAACCACAGTGAGAGAGAGAGAGATTGCAATTGCAGAGTGGTAGTGTATTCGTATAGTACAGATATGCTGACCCACTCCAGGCATCCATTGCAGTATCCACTGCATTTGGGAGTGGATGTTTGTTATTCTAATGGATGAAGGACAATACATGGCAAGGTATCCTCTGTCTAAAAAATCCTACCTCTCAGGTTTGTCCACTGTGGCACCACAGGAGCAAAACAGCAGACATAGTGAAACAGACATATGGGCCTATAGAAAAGACAAAGCCAAATAACATTTATATTGCGCTTTTCTGTAGTAGCAGTGGCAGTAGCAGTGTTAGGGAGTCTTGACCAATGTCTCCCACTGAATAGGTGCTGGCTTACTGAACAGAAAGAGCTGAGATTCGAACCCAGGTTTCCTGTCTCAGAGGTAGAACCCTTAAAGGGAACCTTAACTGAGAGGGATATGGATATTTCCTTTTAAACAATACCAGTTGAGTCATCATTGACGAAACTAGCAAGGCATGGCCTCTGGCGGAAGTCACACTGGGACACGCGACGGAGAGAACGAAGGATTGCCAAGGAGTTTTTTACTAAATGCGCTGTATGATCATACAAATTGTGAGTGCAATTTTATGCTTTTTAATTTTTAATAAATGCAGTATTACGCTATGGAGCGCTTGTTTTCTTTTTTTAAGGAACCTATGCAAGCTGGATATTGGGATGACATGTTAATAGGCGCATACTGCTGGTCAATAGAGGGATCATCCATCCATTTCCATCTGGTGAGCGCGTACTGGCAACAGTTTATTTGTCCGGAGGTGGGGAACACTGTCATTGATCACTGGAACATGTGGAGTGTGCCGAGCTCTGATTTTTAACTGAATTACACTATTGTCTGCATTTCTGTCTTTGAGTCTTAGAGAATTCCACTCACGGAGGAAGATTGAATACTGCTTATATGCTGATTATGCTGATTTTGATTTGATCAGCCATCAAATCTGGTGAGAGTACCTGGTGGGACATTCAACGTTAATTTGAACTGTGGGACTCATTGTAAATTTGAATGACTGTCACTGTCAGAGATTCTGACATATTTTTATACATATTGAACTGTTTTTTTATTTATGTTGAGCGCCTGCACATAACCATTTACTACAATACCAGTTGTTTGTCAGTCCTGCTGATTTCTTTGGCTGCATACAGTGTCTGAATCACACACCTGAAACAAGCATGCAGCTAATCCAGTCTGACTTCAGTCAGAGCAACTGATCTGCATTCTTGTTGAGGGAGCCTCAAGGAAAGGGAATGGAGGTCGGCACTACAGCTAGATCTACATATGATGCGGGGGATCAGCAGGGCCACGGCATGCCTAACCTGTGGCACAGTCAGCGTGCTCAGACTGAAGATAAACAATAGCCAGGTGATTGAAACAAAGAGTGCAGAGTCGGCACTGCTGTAAGCTGTACTTTAATCCACAGATGAACTTACATCACATAGCGTGCAATATTGAAGAGGTACACATACCATGAGGTGGAGGCTGTGAGCTGGTGGTGGGTGCTGGGCACAGGTTTAGCCTTACGGCCGTTTCACGCTGTCTGGGCGCTTCTACGGAGGCTGTACCTTTTTTTAGGAGAGGAAAAAGTGATAGGAGGGAGTTGCTGGCAAATTAACTAGAATATCATAACAAAAAATAGGGTATATTAAGATCTATACATGGGCATGATAAGATCATTCAGGAATTCAGGGGGCTCAAACAGCTCTCCACCTAATAACACTGAAAACAACCCAAATATTTAAATTAAGGATCTAGAAAGCATGCAAAATCAGTATAATCATTAAGGCCTAGTGGGCCCATAGCATCAGCTCTCAGGATGTCCTCTCTTTTGAGTTTTTTCTCTCGGTTCCCACCTCTTCTCAATGGAGGGACGTGAATGATGTCTGCAAAGTTCATTACAGAGGGGTCACCACTATGAGCTTCTCTTATATGTTTTATTAATCTAGGTGAGCCATGGCCTGATTTTATTGAATTGAAGCGCTCTCTAAATCGTCTGTTGATCGATCTCGTGCTTTCCCCCACATAGAAGCGACCACAAGGACACCATATGGCGTACACAACGTATTCCGTCGGACATGTGAAAAACGCGCTGACTTTGCGTCGCAAAGATCCTAACTGGAAATTACTTCCAACATTCATTTGATTGCATGATATGCAGTGACCGCATTTATGGTTTCCGTGGGGTTTAAGTTGTTCCGACCAATTGCTTCTATGTGGACTTTTGAATTCACTTCTACTTATTAACCTTCCTGGCGGTAACGTAGTTCGGGGTAAGCCGCACAGGAGGATTTCTCAGTCCCTGCTGGGCCGATTTGCATAATTTTTTTTTAAAAAACACGCAGCAAGCACTTTCTAACGATCGCCGCCGATGCGCCGCTACCCGCAGCGTAACACGCCGCCCCCCCAAGACCCCTGCGCAGCCTAGCCAATCAGTGCCAGGCAGCGCTGAGGGGTGGATCAGGACTCCCGATGACGTCACGACGTCGTGACATTATCCCTCCCGTCGCCATGGCGAGGGTGGAAGCCCTCCAGGAAATCCCGTTCTTTGAACGGGATTTCCTGATCACAGATCGCCGGAGGCGATCAAAGAGGGTGGGGGGATGCCGCTGCACAGCGGCTATCATGTAGCGAGCCCCAGTCTTGCTACATGATTTAAAAAAAATAAATAAAAAAAAACTGCTGCACTGCCCCCTGGCGGTTTTTAATAGACTGCCAGGTGGGTTAATGAACCTATCGTGGGAGCTCGCCTAAAGGAGAACAAAGGTTCTTCTACTACCAAAGGCTAGCAAAATGTCCCAGTTCTTAATCACAGTCACTTTGATTTGATCTGTCATTGCTGTGAAGTCTCCGTAGAAGCGCCCAGATAGCGCGAAACGGCGTAAGGCTAAACCTGTGCCCAGCACCCACCACCAGCTCACAGCCTCCACCTCATGGTATGTGTACCTCTTCAATATTGCACGCTATGTGATGTAAGTTCATCTGTGCTGACTCTGCACTCTTTGTTTCAATCACAATGCTTGTTGAGGGGCTGACGGCTCGATTGATAATATTCAACCTGTCCGATACCCCGCCGGATCGATACATACTGCGCTCGATACCGGCGGAAAGAACAATGGGAAGAAACGAGCGGCTAATTAGCAGCGCCCGCGGGGACGAACGGGACTCGATCCGCGCGCACGCGCGGACGAGCGGTGATACGCCGGCATCGAGCCGCTGGCTCGATACCGGCGCATAAACGGTCCGTGTATGCCCAGCGTTACACTATCCAGACACTAACCTAGCCTTCTAATAATCCTGTTGGTCTGCTGCCATTTGCTCTAGTAATCATGGGAATTGTGATGTAACATACACAGAACACCAATGCTATATTATATCAGCCTAGTTTAAGCATATATAAATAATCCCTAGGCTTGGCTCACACCTAAATCTGTACATTTCCGGTCCAGTCCAATTGTTAGTTTTGTTAGTCTTGTTAGTTTTGCATCAGTTTTCTATCTGTTTACCTGACAGGGTTGGAACTGTACACCTTTTATGTGTGCGCACACCCATAGAAAATTGATACAAAATGACAGAACAGGACTGGACTGGAAATGTATAGGGTTATGTGTGAACCAAGCTATAGAAAACTCATACAAAACTGATGCCAACTGTCAAAAACAGACAGGACAGGACACCTTTTATGTGTGAACCCAGCCTAAATGTGATCTTCCAGTCTTGAAGTACGTAGGACATTGAATAATGATAGCAATAATAATTATGATGATTTGGCACACTTAATATTATTTTTGAATTGTGTGGGTTGGATTCACAAACCTCCTTTAATAGGACCCTGAGCAGAAGCTGTGAGTATGCATATAAGCATACCTACGGCTATTTAGTAAAGAGGGGACAGTCACCAGCAACTTCAGTAAGCGCTGCTCCGTGGTCGCTATAAATTACCACAAGAATGAGGCTTATACGTAAGTATATACAGTACATGGCAACAAGCGACACTGAAGCAAAGTCACGCAGTGCCCCCGGCCCAGGAAGCCTGTGGGTCCTCTCTGCGCATGCGCAGGCTTCCTGGCTTCTTCCTCCCTTCCATGTGTGAACCGCGCAGCTTCTGCTCATCAAGGTCCCTTTAAAATGTTTGTGCACACATTTAAATGTTTATGCAAACAATGTAGCAGGTGTTGTGCAAATAGCGCAGATCTTACTATGTGCATTGCTACTACTGTATTGCACAGATAGCATTATACCAGCAGTGTGTGCATTGTGTGCATAATGTAAGTTATGCTATTTGAGCAAGGTCTGAAACACTACTTGCATATACACCTGGAAAATTACAATTGCTGTATGTGCACTTAAATATTACTAGAGCTTTGTTTACTATTACTAGAGCTTTGTTTATTAGGCCATGTATTTGCTTTTTGGTGAAAATGTTAACTATCCTAATAAAACAGGCACTGCAACATACAGAAAGAAATGTATATTTGATAGAGAATGTAGATGTTTTACGTAGTCTAAACAGATTTTACTGGTTTTACTAAGTGTGATGTGACCTGATTCTTTCTGCATACATTCCAGCAACAAACGTTTAGCATCTGAATAGCCTTCATGCAGCTCAACGAAAGCAAACAGGTCTTTAGCGCCATCTTGTGTAAAAATGCAGTAGTTTTCAAATTATTTTTATTTTGGGAAAACGATATTTGCAAGATAATATAGTGCAAAAAGCAATGTGCAACCAATAGCTTTGATATTAAAGAATAACCAAGGTGACATGTGACATGTGTATGTACACAAGCACACTAATAACTAGGCTGTGTTCCTTTTTTTCTTTCTCTGCCTGAAAAAGTTAAACATCAGGTATACAAGTGACAGTTTCTGTCCAGGTCGTAACTGGGTCGGACTGGGTCAGACTATAGCATAATCCTCACTGATAAGTAATTACAGCCATAAAAGCACTTCCCTGTCAGTAAATGGCTTCTGAGAGGAGGGAAGAGATAAAAAGGGTCAATACTTCATAGATTTGAGCTCTGGCTTTCTTCAATGAAGGTGTCATTGAGCAGAAACAATGAAACAGTAAAAACTTGAAAACTAGATTTAAATATAAAATAAAATTAGGCTATCTAAAAAACAGTCATTTTTAGGATAAGGATGAAAAATACAATAGTTGTTCTCATCAGTTTATTTACACCTTGGATGTCCTTTAAGAACAAGATCCAAAATGTTATTGAGGTGGATTTCTTCACATCACAGTACTCTTGGCATTAGCTTATTTAACCACTTGAGGACCACAGTCTTTCTACCCCTTAAGGACCAGAGCCTTTTTCTCCATTCAGACCACTGCAGCTTTCACGGTTTATTGCTCGGTCATACAACCTACCACCTAAATGAATTTTACCTCCTTTTCTTGTCACTAATACAGCTTTCTTTTGGTGCTATTTGATTGCTGCTGCGAGCTTTAGTTTTTATGATATACATCAAAAAAGACATGAATTTTGTCAAAAAAATGATTTTTTTTTTTAACTTTCTGTGCTGACATTTTTCAAATAAAGTAACATTTCTGTATACATTTTTGTCCAAAGTTATTCTGCTACATGTCTTTGATAAAAAAAAACCATTCAGTGTATATTTATTGGTTTGGGTAAAAGTTATAGCGTTTACAAACTATGGTGCCAAAAGTGAATTTTCTCATTTTGAAGCATCTCTAACTTTACTGACCACCTGTCATGTTTCATGAGGTGCTAAAATTCCAGGATAGTATAAATACACCCCAAATGACCCAATTTTGGAAAGAAGACATCCCAAAGTATTCACTGAGAGGCATGGTGAGTTCATAGAAGATTTTATTTTTAGCGGAAAATGACACTTTGTGACAAAAAAAAAAGTTTCCATTTCTTCTAACTTGCGACAAAAAAAAAAAATGAAATCTGCCACTGACTCACTATGCTCCTCTCTGAATACCTTAAAGTGTCTACTTTCCAAAATGGGGTCATTTGTGGGGTGTGTTCACTGTCCTGGCATTTTGGGGGGTGCCTAATTGTAAGCACCCCTGTAAAGCCTAAAGGTGCTCATTGGACTTTGGGCCCCTTAGCACAGTTGGGCGGGAGAAATATCTCTGTAAATGACAATTTTTTGATTTTTTTTACACACAATTGTCCATTTACAGAGATATTTCTCCCACTCAGCATGGGTATGTGTAAAAATACACCCCAAAACACATTATACTACTTCTCCTGAGTACGGCGATACCACATGTGTGGCACTTTTTTGCACCATAACTGCGCTAAGGGGCCCAAACTCCAATGAGTACCTTTAGGATTTCACAGGTAATTTTGCGACATTTGGTTTCAAGACTACTCCTCACGGTTTAGGGCCCCTAAAATGCCAGTATAGGAACCCCACAAATGACCCTATTTTGGAAAGAAGACTCCCCAAGGTATTCCGTTAGGAGTATAGTGAGTTCATAGAAGATTTTTTTTTGTCACAAGTTAGCGGAAATTGATTTTAATTGTTTTTTTTTCACAATTTTCCGCTAACTTGTGACAAAAAATAAAATCTTCTATGAACTCACCATACTCCTAACGGAATACCTTTGGGTGTCTTCTTTCTAAAATGGGGTCATTGGTGGGGTTCCTATACTGTCCTGGCATTTTAGGGCCCCTAAACCGCAAGGAGTAGTCTTGAAACCAATTGTCGCAAAATGACCTGTGAAATCCTAAAGTATTGGACTTTGGGCCCTTTAGCGCCCTTAGGGTGCAAAAAAGTGCCACACATGTGGTATTGCCGTACTCAGGAAAAGTAGTATAATGTGTTTTGGGGTGTATTTTTACACATACCCATGCTGGGTGGGAGAAAGATTTTTTTACACACAATTGTCCATTTACAGAGATATTTCTCCCACCCAGCATGGGTATGTGTAAAAATACACCCCAAAACACATTATACTACTTCTCCTGAGTATGGCGATACCACATGTGTGACACTTTTTTGCAGCCTAGGTGCGCTAAGGGGCCCAACGTCCTATTCACAGGTCATTTTGAGGCATTTGTTTTCTAGACTACTCCTCACGGTTTAGGGCCCCTAAAATGCCAGGGCAGTATAGGAACCCCACAAGTGACCCCATTTTAGAAAGAAGACACCCCAAGGTATTCCGTTAGGTGTATGGTGAGTTCATAGAAGTTTTATTTTTTGTCACAAGTTAGTGAAAAATGACACTTTGTGAAAAAAAACTATAAAAATCAATTTCTGCTAACTTTTGACAAAAAATAAAATCTTCTATGAACTCGTCATACACCTAACAGAATACCTTGGGGTGTCTTTTTTCTAAAATGGGGTCACTTGTGGGGTTCCTATACTGCCCTGGCATTTTTACAGGCCCAAAACCGTGAGTAGTCTGGCAACCAAATGTCTCAAAATGACTATTCAGGGGTATAAGCATCTGCAAATTTTGATGACAGGTGGTCTATGAGGGGGCGAATTTTGTGGAACCGGTCATAAGCAGGGTGGCCTCTTAGATGACAGGTTGTATTGGGCCTGATCTGATGGATAGGAGTGCTAGGGGGGTGACAGGAGGTGATTGATGGGTGTCTCAGGGGGTGGTTAGAGGGGAAAATAGATGCAATCAATGCACTGGGGAGGTGATCGGAAGGGGGTCTGAGGGGGATCTGAGGGTTTGGCCGAGTGATCAGGAGCCCACACGGGGCAAATTAGGGCCTGATCTGATGGGTAGGTGTGCTAGAGGGTGACAGGTGGTGACAGGAGGTGATTGATGGGTGTCTCAAGGTGTGATTAGAGGGGGGAAATAGATGCAAGCCATGCACTGGCGAGGTGATCAGGGCTGGGGTCTGAGGGCGTTCTGAGGGTGTGGGTGGGTGATTGGGTGCCCTAGGGGGAGATAGGGGTCTAATCTGATGGGTAGCAGTGACAGGGGCTGATTGATGGGTGATTGATGGGTCATCAGTGGGTGATTAGATGGCAGAACAGATGTAAACAATGCACTTGGGAGGTGATCTGAGGGTAGGTCTGAGGCAATCTGATGGTGTGGGAGGGTGATCAGATGCCCGTAAGAGGCAGGTTAGGGTCTGATCTGATAAGTTGCAGTGACAGGTGGTGATTGACGGGTGAATGACGGGTGAATGACAGGTGATTGACAGGTGATTACAGGGGAGAATAGATGTATACAGTACACAGGAGGGGGGGGGGGGGGGGGGGTCTGAGGTCGTTCTGAGGGTGTGGGTGGGTGATTGGGTGCCCTAGGGGCACATAGAGGTTTAATCTGATGGGTAGCAGTGACAGGTGGTGACAGGGGGTGATTGACGGGTAATTAGTGGGTGTTTAGAGGAGAGAACAGATGTAAACAATGCACTTGGGAGGTGATCTGACAGCGGGTCTGTGGGCGATCTGATGGTGTGGATGGGTGATCAGATTGCCCGCAAGGGGCAGGTTAGGAGCTGATTGATGGGTGGCAGTGACAGGGGGTGATTGACAGGTGATCGACAGGTGATCAGTGGGTTATTACAGGGAAGAACAGATGTAAATAATGCACTGGCGAATTGATAAGGAGGGGTCTGAGGGCAATCTGAGCGTGTTGGTGGGTGATTGGGTGCCCACAAGGGGCAGATTAGGGTCTAATCTGATGGGTAACAGTGACAGGTGGTGATAGGGTGTGATTGATGGGTGATTGATGGGTAATTAGTGGGTGTTTAGAGGAGAGAACAGATGTAAACAATGCACTTGGGAGGTGATCTGACGTCGGATCTGTGGGCGATCTGATGGTGTGGGTGGGTGATCAGATTGCCCGCAAAGGGCAGGTTAGGGGCTGTTTGATGGGTGGCAGTGACAGGGGGTGATTGATGGGTGATTGACGGGTGATTGACAGGTGATCAGTGGGTTATTACAGGGGGGATAGAGGCATACAGTACACAAGGGGGGGGTCTGGGGGGGGGTCTGGGGAGAATCTGAGGGGTGGCGGGGGTGATCAGGAGGGAGCAGGGGGCAGTTTAGGGCCTAGAAAGAAAAATAGCGTTGACAGATAGTGACAGGAAGTGATTGATGGGTGATTAGGGGGGTGATTGGGTGCAAACAGTGGTCTGGGGGGTGGGCGTAGGGGGGTCTGAGGGGTGCTGTGGGTGATCAGAGGGAAGGGGGGGGATCAGTGTGCTTGGGTGCAGACTAGGGTGGCTGCAGCCTGCCCTGGTGGTCCCTGGGACCACCAGGGCAGGAGGCAGCCTGTATAATAGGCTTTGTATACATTACAAAGCCTATTATACGCTTTGTCAGCGGCGATCGGGCAGCTAGTAACCTGCTGGTGCTTCCGAACGGCCAGCGGGTTACAGGGCGAGGGGGGGCGGAGCCTGTCGCCGGCGGCATTGCTTATTAGTAGGAGGGCTTTTCGGTCTCTCTTATCTCCCTGTACATTCCTAGTGGTTTGGGTCACCCCGAGCTGCTTGGTTACTGTGATTAGGAGAGAAGGTAATTGAATGTTATCACTTCCAACCACATACATTTATTTTAATTTTACTATGAAGGGTTGCAAGCTCTTTCCTTAACAGCAGATCATTGTTAATCAACCCAGGGCAGTTTTGCAGACTACAGTATTTAGGCAGATTCAATAAAACTGGAGCAAAAGTGAAGGTATTGCTTGGAACATGCAATTAGACAGAGGCGTATCTAGGTAAGATGGCGTCCATGGCAAAAACTAACATTGTGCCCCCCCCCCCAATCAACAGAACCCCAATCGACAACATCCTGCCTAAAGGCCCATCTACACGTTACAATTCCATGTGTGATCGTTCAACTTTAATTGGATCGAATTCGACTGGATCGGTTAAATCCAACAGATCTGATCAGGACACAATCGATAGTGTGGTCGATTTTGCATTGATAACTAACCAAAATCGATTACACTATTGATCGAGTCCCGATCGGACATGTCGGATTTAATTGATCCAATTGAATTCAATCAAACGCACATGGAATTGTGACGTGTAGATTGGGCTTAATCTTGCTTGGCAGGGCAATTCCTTCACGCACTCAGGACAGACATGCACACAGAGATACAGTACTAGAAATTGATAGCCACAATGCCCTTCAGAAACATAAATTAACTAGCTATACCCCCCAGGTACTAGAATTAAGTAGCCATGGGCCTCAAGATTAAGGGCCCGTTTCCACTGGAAACCGCTCAGAATCCGCAGAGTTTCCCCACAGGTAAATCACATGGGGAAACTCTGCCATAGGGAACTATGGCGCTGCCGGCCGAATCGCTTACCCTAGCGATTCGGCCGACACTGCCCACAGATTTCGCGTGGGAGGCTGCGAATCCCATAGCCGTGCATGGCACGGCTTCTGGAATTCGCCTGCGATCCCTCACACCCGGAAGTGCAGCCGCGCGTCTCACTGACGAGTGCGGCAACAAGTGGAAACGGGCCCTGAAGAATGAAGTAGTCAGATGTCTCCCCAGATAAAAGAATCAAGTAGTCACATGCATCCAGGTTAAAAAGTAGGCATGTGTCCCAAGATAAAATAATTCAGTAGTCACATACCCCCCCCCCCCCCCCATCCCGGATGAAAATATTAAGTAGATACAAGCAGCCAGAAGAAAATATTCCAGTAGTTACACAACTCCAGATAAAATAATTAAGTAGTCAGCTGCCTCAATATAAAATATTATTATAGTATTTATATAGCGTTAGCACCTTCCACAACGTTGTACAGAAATTATTGTCTTGACACTAAGGGCTGGTGCACACCAAAACTCGCTAGCAGATCCGCAAAATGCTAGCAGATTTTGAAACGCTTTTTCTTATTTTTCTGCAGCGTTTCAGCTAGCGTTTTGCGGTTTTGTGTAGCGGTTTTGGTGTAGTAGATTTCATGTATTGTTACAGTAAAGCTGTTACTGAACAGCTACTGTAACAAAAACGCCGGCAAAACCGCTCTGAACAGGCGTTTTTCAGAGCGGTTTGCGGTTTTCCTATACTTAACATTGAGGCAGAAACGCATCTGCAATCCAAAATCTGCAGCAGCCCGGGAGTATGCGTTTCTGCAAAACGCCTCCTGCTCTGGTGTGCACCAGCCCATTGAAATACATTACCCTAGCGGATCCGCACCCGCAAGCAGATCGCAAACAGCAGCGGAAACGCTCCGGTGTGCACTAGGCCTAACTGTCCATCAGCGCTCACAATCTAATCCATACCAAAAGTCATGTCTATATCACAGTCTAGGGCCAATTTTATGCATAGTGTATGTATCATAGATCCAGGGCCAATTTTTAGGGGGAAGCCAATTAACTTCTCTGTATGTTTTTTAGATGTGGGAGGAAACCCACACATACACAGGGAGAACATACAAACTATGCAGATAGTGACCTGGCTGGGAGTTGATCCAGGTATCCAGCGCTGCAAGGCGAGAGTGCTAACCACTACGCCACCACACTACCTAAATAAATAGCAGCTGCTTAAATAATTAAATAGCCAGGTGCCTCAAGATGAAATAAGTAGCCAAATTTGCCCTATATACAACAATTAAAGAGGAACTCCAGTGAAAATAATGTAGTAAAAAAAGTGCTTCATTTTTACAATAATTATGTATAAATGATTTAGTCAGTGTTTGCTCATTGTAAAATCTTTCCTCTCCCCGATTTACATTCTGACATTTATTACATGGTGACATTTTTACTGTGTGCAGGTTATGTAGCTGCTCCTAGCTGTTTTGGCTGTTAGAGACAGCTGTAAACAGCTAATTCCTGTCTGTGAACATTGTTACATTGTGGCAGTTTGTCCAGAGTACCGCGGTACTCAGAGCTTCTTGTGGGAGGGGTTTCAGCACAAAATCAGTCATACAGCGCCCCCTGATGGTCTGTTTGAGAAAATCATTATATTTCTCATGTAAAAGGGGGTATCAGCTACTGATTGGGATAAAGTTCAATTCTAGGTTGGAGTTTCTCTTTAAAGGGAACCTGAAGCAATAAATATGGCAGCTTCTTTATACTTATTTCATTTTAAACAATACCAGTTGCCTGGCAGCCCTGCTGATCTATTTTGGCTGCAGTAGTGTCTGAATCACACCAGGAACAAGCAGGCACCTAATAGAGTCAGATTTGACAATAATGTCAGGAACACCTGATCTGCTGTGTGCTTGTTCAGGGTCTACGCAGCCAGGCAATATGAACTGTTTAAATGGAAATAAATAAGGTAGCCTCCATATCCCTTTCACTTCAGGTTTACTGTAAGTAGTAATGTGAAGCAGTGAAAGGTATGTCCCCCTCAGTATAGGTAGTGATGTGACCCCCTTCCCGCCCCATAGGTAGTAAAAGGGGCCCAAGGAGATGTTTACTCCAGGATAGTGAGAAATGCCCCTCCCATTATATACTAGTATAGACAGCTAGAAGTACCCCTACTCAGTATAGGTAGTGATAAATTACACCCCCCCCCCCACACACACACACTCACACACTCACACACACACCATTGCAGGCAGTAAGAGATTCTCCCCCCATAATAAAGCTAGTCTATGGTAGACGTTCCCCCAGTAGATGTAGTGAGAGATGCTTCCTCTCCCTCCCCTCCCCTCACTGATAGGTGTCAGTCTCCAGTAGATAGAGAGAGCTGTAACAGCCCACCACCTTCCCCATACCCCCCTCCCCAGGCCCAGGCTAATAGGAGAAAGGCAGTGAGGGACAATAGTGTCGCAGACGGCAGGACAGGACACCCACCGTGCATGAGTGACTCACTGAGCAGTGTCCGTTTCAGCTGCTACCTCCGAGTGTCAGCCCCCCTGTTGCTAGCTGGTCTGGGTCCTGTAAGTCATGTCAGTGTCACAAGTTTTAAAAGACAGCCAGCAGCCCAGCGCTAGTGCACACACACTTACATTACAGAGGCGCAGGCACTTGCTTTCTCTTCTTTGCCCGCTTACATTGAGCAGAGCACACCAGCTGTAACAAAATTCACAGCAAAGACTGTGAAGTTGATGTGTAAAGCCATCCTGGAAGCTGACTGTAGTGGAGGGGCGGCGGTAGCTACGTAGCGCGACCTTCATGCACGCTGCTACTAATGAACACATTTTGCTGCACTGCGCCCCACTGTTGCTAGAAGGGGGGAGGGTACCCAGGGCACCTGCCATGCCTGCACCCCAGTAGATACGCGTCTGCAATTAGAAACCTCAGTCTAATAATCTGCTCATCTTTTGTATCAGTTTTGATACAAGGGCCTGCTTCATGATCTTTATTATGCTATTTGCATGATGCAGGCTATACTAGCAATGTGCACATTGCGCACACAGTGCAAATGGCACTATTCAGGTAACCTCGTTGTGATGCATGAACACATGCAGGTAAAAATTGCTTACACACAGCACATTTACCAGAGGTGCATGAATCAGGCCAAACTGTCTTTGCGCTGTGCTTCATAAATCTGCCAAATGATGTTTTCTGGTGTTTTCCGACCAAATAACCTAAGTCATCATCCTGTTACCCCCTTTCTCTGTATAGTTTGCACAATAACTATTGCCTAAAGTGATATCTCAAAAGAAGCAACCATCACTTCTCACAAGAAACCATTTTTATTTGAAAAGGATCCCTGGACATTTCTCTACTCATACCCTTATACCCTCAGTATTCAGATTATGCCCCAATAAACTGAGCAGGATGGTAGTTATGGAAACTCTTAAATGTTCCCTGTTCATCTTAAATTCTACCTACATTCTAAATTAAAACTAACCCAGGGCTAGAAGACTTTAAACAGAACTCAAGCCCCACATTGGTATCCAAAGGTATCCCCCAGTAGAGATTGTCCCCCCCCATAGGTAGCGAAAAGTGTCCCCTAGTATAGGTAGTCCCCCCACACATTGTAATCCAAAGGTGTCCCCAGTACAGGTAGTGCCCCCATAGGTAACCAAAGTTGTCCTTAGGATAGGTAGACCCCTCCCATAGGTAGCCAAAGTTTTACCAGTAAAGGTAGTAAGATGCCCCCAATATAGGTAGTAAGGTTCTCCCAGTATAGGTAGTAAGGTGTCCCCAGCATAGGTAGTAAGGTGCCCCCAGCATAGGTTGCTTCCCCATTAGGTAGCCAAAGGTGTCTCTTCTAAAGTTATTGTGTGCCACTCTGTCCTCGGTGATCTGCAGGTCTGAAGGGCAGACAGCAACCATGGGAGGGTGGGAGGAGGCAGGACTGGCTGAAGAGAACAATGCTGCTGCTACAGATTTGCTGTAATTGCTTTGGGGGCAGGCATGGCACGAGTTCTCAGAGGTGCATTGCAGTGAGTTGACTTGCAGTGAGTTGACTTGCAGGACCATTTTGCAGTGGAACTGATCAGTGTGAACAGGGCCTTAGGCTCGGTAGACTAGGCATGGTTGCAGAATGCAATCCGTGGTCCGTGCTCAGGTTTTCAAAAACTGGAATGCAAACAGATCCGTTCTGCCCTTTTTCAGCATACGTTTCCAGTCCATTTGCGTTTTTAAAACGTGCCCCCAGCCCAAGCCTTGTGTGTGTGTGTGTGTGGGGGGGGGGGGGGGGGGCACCGAGCTGGAGGGGGTAGCACTAGATACCAGGGAACTGTATAGGAGAGGGAAGGGGCCACTAGACACCAGGGAACTGTATAAGGGAAGGAGGGGGCCACTAAGCACCAGGAAACTGTATAGGTAAGGGAGGACCACTAAACATCAGGGAATTGTATAGATGAGGGAGGGAGGACAACTAAACATCAGGGAACTGTATAGGGGATGGAGGGGGCTATTAGACATCAGGGAACTTTATAAGGTAGAGAGGTGGCCACTGGACATTGAGGTTGGGCCGCGACTTGCTCCCAGAGCTCAATTTCGGCCCACTTTGTACTTGAGTTCGAGACCCCTGGTCAGTGGCATAGCTAAGGAGCTGTGGGCCCCGATGCAAGTTTTACAATGGGGCCCCCAAGCACTCTATACATAACAATTGGTACGGTGCAGCAAAATCTGCCAATGGCAACTACAGTGTCAGAGGTGCAAGAAGCGGATGGGGAACAGTTTGTTAATCATTACCACCAGGGGTGAGCCTGGGGTGCCTGGCACCTGGGTGCAAGATTTACTCTGGCACCTATGGGAGTGGTTAAATTAACCGCGCCCAACCACATAGCCACACCCATGTCCTGCCTAATCACACCCATGTCCCCGTTTAGGTAGTGAGTGACAGGGACCCCCGTTTAGGTAGTGAGTGACAGGGACCCCGTTTAGGTAGTAAGAGACAGGGACCCCCATTTAGGCAGTGAGTGACAGGGACCCCCGTTTAGGCAGTGAGTGACAGGGACCCCCGTTTAGGTAGTGAGTGACAGGGACCCCCGTTTAGGCAGTAAGTAACAGGGACCCTCGTTTAGGCAGTGAGAGACAGGGACCCCCGTTTAGGCAGTGAGTGATGGACCCCCTTTAGGTAGTGAGTGACAGGGACCCCTTTTAGGTAGTGAGTGACAGGAACCCCGTTTAGGTAGTGAGTGACAGGGACCCCCGTTTAGGTAGTGAGTGACAGGGACCCCCTTTAGGTAGTGAGTGACAAGGACCCCCTTTAGGTAGTGAGTGACAGGGACCCCCTTTAGGTAGTGAGTGACAGGGACCCCCTTTAGGTAGTGAGTGACAGGGACCCCTTTAGGTAGTGAGTGACAGGGACCCCTTTTAGGTAGTGAGTGACAGGGACCCCCTTTAGGTAGTGAATGACAGGGACCCCTTTAGGTAGTGAGTGACAGGGACCCCCTTTAGGTAGTGAGTGACAGGGACCCCCTTTAGGTAGTGAGTGACAGGGACCCCTTTTAGGTAGTGAGTGACAGGGACCCCTTTAGGTAGTGAGTGACAGGGACCCCTTTAGGTAGTGAGTGACAGGGACCCCCTTTAGGTAGTGAGTGACAGGGACCCCGTTTAGGTAGTAAGTGACAGGGACCCCGTTTAGGTAGTGAATGACAGGGACCCCGTTTAGGTAGTGAGTGACAGGGACCCCCTTTAGGCAGTGAGTGACAGGGACCCCCCCTCTAGCCGCCGCCGCTCCCCCCTCACCTTGCAGTGTCAGACCTCAGGATCAGCGGCGACCCGACCAGTAAGAGCGGGCGCTGGACGCACCCGCTCTATATGCAGAAGTGATGTCGCTTCCGCATATCAGTGCGGTGTGCTAGGTCCTAGCGCCCGCACTATTGGTCGCTTCCTGATCGAGGTCTGACGCGGCTAGAGGGAGGGAGGGAGTAGTGGCCAGAGGGGGTGAGCGACGGCCGGGCGGTGCCTGTCAGAGACAGGCGCCTGGGTGAAATGCACCCGCAGCACCCGCCCAGGCGCGGCCCTGATTGCCACTATTCAAAGTATCTATAGAAGTGATTATTCTGAGCACAGGACCAATAGTAAGCTAATACTGTAGTTGAGGGGGGCCCTTCGGGGCCCCTCTTACCCAAGGGCTCTGATGCAGTTGCAACCTCTGCAACCCCTATTGCTACGCCCCTGCCCCTGGTCTACATGGATCAATATAGCAAGAGCCTTTTAACTATATGTGCACTAACTAATATATATTAATATGTAGAACATTTGTTTAGGTTTGCAGATTTTTTCCCCCATAAAATAGAAGACCTAAGTACTAATGACAGTTGCTACTTTTGGGAATTTGAGCACAACATGTCAGAAAACTAGCATGTATGGTAGAATCTCAATACCTTAAAGAGGAACTCCAGTAAAAATAATGTAATAAAAAAGTGCTTAATTTTTACAATAATTATGTATAAATGATTTAGTCAGTGTTTGCCCATTGTAAAATCTTATAAATCCCTGATTTACATTCTGACATTTATTACATGGTGACATTTTTACTGTTGGCAGGTGATGTAGCTGCTGCATGTTTTTTTGGAGGTCGGAAACAGCTGTAAATAGCCATTTCCCACAATGCAGCAAGGTTCACAGACAGGAAACTGCAAGAAGTACGTACTCAGAATTTCTTTGTGGGAGGGGTTTCACCGCAATATCAGTCATACAGTGCCCCCTGATGGTCTGTTTGTGAAAAAGGAATAGATTTCTCATGTAAAAAAGGGTATCAGCTACTGATTGGGATAACGTTCAATTCTTGGTTGGAGTTTCTCTTTAAGCTTGCTATGGTAACAAAGAAATGACTCCCTGTGGCCTCTGAATAAAAAAGCTCCCCTCCATAGTATATTGAGTGAAATTTATTATTGAATAGAACCTAATACCTACAAGCTACCTACTCATTTTTGGGGTTCTGAACACTTTGTACACACATAAGGGTTACTTGTACACACATGAGGGTTACTTGGTTTCATAGGGTACTTGAACTTGTCATAAGTAACACATTGTAGTAAGGCTGGATTCACACTGTGCGCAATGCCTAATGCACGCGCACACGCTATAGTGAGAGTGAACTGCAATGGAGAGTGGACATAGATATAATTCACAGCCTGTATGCAGCGAGTGCATATAGAGCATGCCCTAGTGGCTGCAGCTCTGGTGCTTTGAGTCCGCCAGGAGAAAAGTGTGATATAAATGTTATTTGTCTTGTCTACTTTTTCTCTTGTATTGAGCATAAATGGTAAATTTTAGGCCAGCTTCATATGGTACAGTGGTTAGTGTGCTGGTCCACCACACAGTGAGACCCAGGTTCAAATCCCAGCCAATGTGCATTGGCTTTTATGCTACAAATCCTTAAAGGGAACCTAAACGGAGAAGGATATGGATTTTTCCTTTTAAAATAATACCAGTTGCCTGAATCGCCTGCTGATCCTGTGTCTCTATTACTTTTAGCCACAGCCCCTGAACAAGCATGCAGATCAGGTGCTCTGACTGAAGTCAGACTGGATTAGCTGCATGCTTGTTTCAGGGTGTGATTCAGCCACTATTGCAGTCACAAAGATCAGCTGGACTGCCAGGCAACTGGTATTGTTTACAGGAAACAGCCATATCACTCTCAGTTAAGGTTCCCTTTAAAGGAGAACTGTAGTGAAAGGTATATGGAGGCTACCATATTGATTTCCTTTTAAGCAATACCAGTTACCTGGCTATCCTGCAGATCCTCTGCCTCCAATACTTTTAGCCCTAGACCCTGAACAAGCATGCAGCAGATCTGGTGTTTGACATTTTTGTAAGATCTGACAAGATTAGCTGCATGCTTGTTTCTGGTGTGATTCACACTACTGCAGCCAAATAGATCAGCAGGGCTGCCAGGCAACTGGTATAGCTTAAAAGGAAATCAATATGGCAGCCTCCATATACCTCTCACTACAGTTCTCCTTTAAGCAACCTAATGGTTCTATTGCATTGAGCATAAATGGTACATTTTAGGCTAGCTTCACTTACTACTGTAGTGGTACAGTGCTTAGGGTGACGTGCCCACCACACAGTGAGATCTGGGTTCGATTCCCAGCTATGGTATGATGTATAGGGCTTGATTCACAAAGCGGTGCTAACTGTTAGCACGCCTGTGAAAACCCCCTTAGCACGTCTAAACAAGTTTTTCGCGCATAAAACTTTATGCGCGCAAAACTTTATGCGCATAAAACTTTACGCGCGTACTGCACAGAGCGCAGGGCGCTCCGCGCGAAGTGCCCATTAAAGCCTATGGGACTTAGCGCGCATAAAGCTTTGCGCGCGTAAAACTTTGCGCGCGCAAGGTTAGCGCGCGATCTGATTGAGAAGTCCGGTGCTAACCTACTTAGCACCCTGGTTAGCGCGTCTAAAGACTTTAGACGTGCTAAGTAGGTTAGCACCGCTTTGTGAATCAAGCCCATACTGGTTTTTAAAATAGTATAATTCCCTGGCAGAAGAGACCCTCCTCCCTCTGGTAGGAGGGAGGAGGGAATAGGTAGAAGGGGAGGAGGGAGGCCAATTAAAATCTCCCTAGCAGAGTGTGTAGCAGCTGTCCCATAACTAATTAGTGTAGTGTGAGGAATCGCGGAAGAGCCGCCGCCATGAGCCAGCGGCGGGCAGGTCTTTCCGCAGCACACGGAGAGGCAGCCGCCTCTTCACATCATGAGGCGGCTGCCTCCATGCAGCAGGTGGGGCAACGCGGCGAAACCGCCGCGTTGGACGCGGCGGTTCGCGCGCATGTCCCTGCAGTGGAGACACCGCTGAGCGGGGCTGCGGTGGCTGGGACTCGTAGTCCCACAGGGTTTAGAGTGACGCGCGCGCGCGCACTCAAACAGCCCTTATGACACCCGGGAGAGAGTCAGCTGATCAGGCAGGTCAGCTGACTCTTACTCCGCTCCCCATTGGTCCAGCAATCTGGGAGGTGCTGGGGGATGCATAGGGGCATATATACTGCCGGCTGTTCACTCTTGCTTGGTCTGGCGTTGCGATCACATATGTGGGAGCACCCAGATCCGTAGTCAGATCCTTAAGTGTGCCGGGACCGGCTGGAGCCGTAATTCTACACTTAGCTAGATATTGATAGCTAAAGTACTAGTTTGATTGTGATTATCTGTTATGACAATTTGCCTGCTCGACTATCCTCCTGAACTCTGACCTTGTACCTCGATATTTCTGATACTCTGTTGCCGAACCTCGGCTCGTTCCTAGACTCTGTTTCTGCCTCCTGATTTTGTACCCCGATATATCTGATACCCCGTTGCCGAACCCTGCCTGTACTTTGACTCCGCCTTTGCCTACTGTATTGTACTTTATCTGTCCGTGTGTGTACGACCTGGCTTGTCCGACCTCGAGAACCGACCTCACTCTTGAAGGCGGTTCCTTGTTCTGTTAGTGACCCTTCCGCCTGAGGGTTACTTCCAGAAGATCCTTCCTGCTGGCAGCCTGACTCCTCCCGTCTTGGAGAGCTCACGGTTGCGGAGGGAATCTGTACAGTACGTCTTGCTGTACTGAGGCCTAGTCCTCTAAGTGTTACTGTTACACCTAACACTACACTCTACTCAGGTGAACGGAGGTTAGCTAGTATATTGGATTATCGGTGATACTGCAGATCACATATAATCTGGTATACGTCTGTATTCCCCGTGACGCTGCAGGTCACCGGTAATCAGACCTCTCTGTGCTTCACCGATCGTTACAGAACGCCAGACCAAAACAACTGATGGAACGCACTGATCCTCTGACTGTGCTTGCCACTTCGGTGGATAGCATTCACCAAGCACTAGGCCAGCACAAAGCCTTAATTGATGCCTTATCCGGCTCCGTGAGAACCCTCCAGACATCAGTTGATTCAGTGCGATCCCCTCCTAGTGATGACATACGTATGCCTGTCCCTGAGAAGTTTTCCGGCCACAAGTCTGACTTCCGGAATTTCAGGAGTAGAGTGTTATCATATTTTGAATTAAGACCCCGATCCTCGGGGACTGAGACCCAACGGGTCATCTTTATTAAAACGTTGTTGACTGGGGACTCCCAATCCTGGGCATATAACCTGTCTCCCACCGATACCGCCCTGACCTCGGTAGAGGAATTCTTTAAGGCCATGGCCATAATCTATGACGACCCTGACCTTGCTGCATCCTCAGAGCGGAAGCTCAAACTTTTGCGGCAAGGCAGGGGTTCGGTCGAGGATTATGCGGCGGAGTTCCGCAGGTCACCTCCAGATTTGATAACTTCGCACTAATGGATTATTTTTTGTCTGGGTTGACGGAGGAGGTCTCCGATTTAATGTTAACGGTACCCGAGCCCAAGACTCTTGATGAGGCCATATCATCGGCCATTCGAGTAGATCGCAGACTACGCCATCAGAGGCAGGCTAGGGGTAGTCACCGTGTCAGGGTGACTTCGTATGCGGCACCGGTTGCTGCATCCTCTGTAACAGCATCTCCGCCTGTCTCGCCCGCTCCGGCCTTGCCTTCACCAGAGCCGATGCAGATTGGTCGATCAAAACTGACCCAGGTGGAGCGAAGGCGGAGGATGACGGAACAACTGTGCTTATACTGTGCAGAGGCAGGGCACAGGGTGCGAAATTGCCCCAACAGGGCGGGAAACGGGTCTGCCTAGGAGTAGTGGGGGGTGACACCCTAGGCACACAACCTTCACCTCTTAAAGAGAAAAAATTACTTCTCCCTTGTACTATCACATGGGATGATAAGTCTGTTGCCACTGAGGCTTTCATTGACTCCGGCTCAGCGGCTAACTTTATGAATTTTGAGTTTGCTCAGGAGTTGGGTCTACTACTCACTCCCGTGAGACCCCCCATTCAGGTTACGGCTGTTGACGATTCCCCTTTGCAGCGGAATTGTCCCCTGTCACAGACTCCGGTTGTGAAGCTCACCATAGGGGTATTGCACGAGGAGCAGTTACAATTTTTTGTTTTACACATGTCCACCTCCACTATAATCCTAGGCATGCCTTGGTTGCAGGTTCACTCCCCACAAATAGACTGGGCCACAGGACAGTTGACAGCATGGTCACCTCATTGTTTCCAGCAGTGTTTGGGGAGACTAACATTAGGTCTAACTAAGGTACAGGTGGAAGGTAAACCGGAACAGTATTCAGATTATGCCGATGTGTTTTGTCCCAAGGCCGCGGATAAATTACCCCCGCATCGCCCATTTGACTGTCCCATTGACCTTCGTTCTGGTTGTATGCCTCCTCGAGGCCATTTATATAATTTATCTGGTCCCGAGAAACTCGCCATGCAGGAGTACATCCGTGAGAATTTGGCAAAGGGGTTTATTAGGCCATCCCGGTCACCCGCTGGGGCAGGCTTCTTTTTTGTTAAAAAGAAAGACGGGGGTTTACGGCCTTGCATTGATTATCGTGGCCTCAATAAAATCACGGTGAAGAATCGTTACCCGTTACCACTTATAGACGATTTGTTCACACAGGTCACTGAGGCTAGGATATTTTCAAAACTGGATTTACGGGGGGCATACAACCTGGTGCGTATAAGGAAGGGCGATGAATGGAAGACGGCCTTCAATACCCCTGATGGGCACTACGAATATAGGGTGATGCCTTTCGGCTTGTGTAATGCCCCGGCCGTCTTCCAGGAACTCATCAATGAGGTTTTTCGGGAGGTCTTGGGGAAGTTCGTCCTAGTCTATCTTGACGACATTCTCATTTTTTCTAACAACCTCCCGGAACACAGAACTCATGTCAGGATGGTTTTAGACAAACTGAGGCAGAATCGGTTATACGCCAAACTCGAGAAATGTATTTTTGAGGTCACGTCGGTGGCTTTTCTGGGGTATATAATCTCCACCTCAGGTCTGTCTATGGACCCTGCCAAGGTTTCTGCAGTCCTGGAATGGCCACAGCCGGTGGGGTTAAAATCATTGCAACGGTTCTTGGGGTTTGCGAATTATTATAGAAGGTTTATAAAGGGGTACTCCACAGTTGTCGCCCCTCTCACTAGCCTTACTAAAAAAGGGGCAGACACCACTCATTGGTCTCCCGAGGCCTTACAGGCTTTTTCTAAGTTAAAGGGGTTGTTCTGCTCAGCCCCCATACTCAGACATGTGGACACTTCGTTTCCGTTTATTGTTGAGGTAGACGCCTCGGAGATCGGGGTGTGGGCTGTGCTGTCCCAGCGTTCTGGTCTTCAGGGTAGACTACACCCGTGTGCCTATTTTTCTCGAAGGTTCTCTCCGGCAGAGAGAAACTACGACATAGGCAACAGGGAGCTCCTAGCCATCAAATTGGCCTTTGAAGAGTGGCGTCATTGGCTAGAGGGAGCTGAGCACACGATCACGGTTTATACCGACCACAAAAACCTAGAATACATCGAGGGGGCTAAAAGGTTAAGCCCGAGACAGGCTCGGTGGTCGCTATTTTTCTCAAAATTTACATTTTTGATCACGTATACGCCAGGTAGTAAGAATACCAAGGCGGACGCACTTTCTAGGTGTTTTGAGCCAGAGACAGCACAGCCCTCTGTTCCCGAGACCATTGTCCCACGAAGTATGGTGTTAGCCGCCACCGAGACTTGGGAGGACTGGAAAGAGACTTTGAGTCTTTTTCAGCAGGATATCCCAGAAGGGAAACCGGACGGGGTATTATTTGTTCCGTTACCACTCCGTTTCCAGATCTTGGAGATGGTTCATTCCCATAAGAACGCGGGGCATCCGGGAGCGTCTAGAACGCAAGATCTCGTGGCCAGATGTGTATGGTGGCCTTCGCTGGCCGCCGACTGTAAGGAGTTTGTCAGGGAATGTGCGGTGTGCGCGAAAAGCAAGCCCTCCCGCCTGGCACCTGTAGGTACTTTACAGCCTTTGCCCACCCCGAGTGAACCATGGACCCATTTGTCCATGGATTTCGTGGGAGAGCTTCCGAGATCGGAGGGCATGTCAGTTATTTGGGTGGTGGTCGACCGTTTTAGTAAGATGGCCCACTTCGTGCCTCTGAAAGGACTCCCCTCGGCCCAGGAACTGGCCGATTTATTTATCATCCATGTCTTCAGACTGCATGGCATTCCAGAAAACATAGTATCCGATCGGGGAGTCCAGTTCGTTTCGAAATTTTGGAAGGCATTTTGTCACCAAATGGGCATGAAATTGTCATTTTCCTCGGGGTACCACCCGCAGACAAACGGCCAGACGGAGAGGGTTAACCAATCCTTAGAGCAATTTTTGAGGTGCTATGTTGCCGAGACACAGAGCGATTGGGTTAAATATATACCTTATGCAGAATTTGCCCACAATAACTTGAAGAGCTCTTCCTCGGGTTTCTGTCCATTTCAGATTGTGACAGGTAAACTGCCTAAATTCTCTCCTTTGCCAGTTGCATCCACTCCGTTCCCAGCTTTGGAGGCCTGGCAAAGATCATTTAAAGACATGTGGCGGACCATCAAGAATAATCTCGTTAAAGCTTTTCAGAGTCAGAAAGGTCAGGCTGATAAGAGACGCTCGGTAGAGTGGAAATTTCAACCAGGAGATTTGGTTTGGGTTTCAACCCGTCACCTGACCCTGAAACAACCCTCTGACAAACTTGGTCCCAGGTTCGTGGGTCCATTCCCAGTTACTAGGAAGATCAACGATGTCACGTATACCGTTGATCTTCCCGCCAGCATGCGTGGAGTGAGGTCTTTCCACGCATCACTTCTCAAACCCGCAGCCCAGGTGGGTCCCACTCCTCCTCCTCCTGTCTTAATCGATGCCCAACCCGAGTATGAGGTGGAGAAGATCATAGACTCACGTACTGTACAGAACTCGGTACAGTATCTCGTGCATTGGAAGGGGTACGGCATTGAGGAGAGGCAATGGGTACCTGGGAACCGCATGCATGCGGATGAGCTAGTAAGGGAATTTCACGCTTTACATCCAGAGAAGCCCAGAAGGAGCTGTCCGGAGTCCACTCCTCGGGGGGGGGGGGGGGTACTGTGAGGAATCGCGGAAGAGCCGCCGCCATGAGCCAGCGGCGGGCGGCTCTTTCCACAGCACACGGAGAGGCAGCCGCCTCTTCACATCATGAGGCGGCTGCCTCCATGCAGCAGGTGGGGCAACGCGGCGAAACCGCCGCGTTGGACGCGGCGGTTCGCGCACATGTCCCCGCAGCGGAGACAACGCTGAGCGGGGCTGCGGTGGCTGGGACTCGTAGTCCCACAGGGTTTAGAGTGACGCGCGCGCGCGCACTCAAACAGCCCTTATGACACCCGGGAGAGAGTCAGCTGATCAGGCAGGTCAGCTGACTCTTACTCCGCTCCCCATTGGTCCAGCAATCTGGGAGGTGCTGGGGGATGCATAGGGGCATATATACTGCCGGCTGTTCACTCTTGCTTGGTCTGGCATTGCGATCACATATGTGGGAGCACCCAGATCCGTAGTCAGATCCTTAAGTGTGCCGGGACCGGCTGGAGCCGTAATCCTACACTTAGCTAGATATTGATAGCTAAAGTACTAGTTTGATTGTGATTATCTGTTATGACAATTTGCCTGCTCGACTACTCTCTTGAACTCTGACCTTGTACCTCGATATTTCTGATACTCTGTTGCCGAACCTCGGCTCGTTCCTAGACTCTGTTTCTGCCTCCTGATTTTGTACCCCGATATATCTGATACCCCGTTGCCGAACCCTGCCTGTACTTTGACTCCGCCTTTGCCTACTGTATTGTACTTTATCTGTCCGTGTGTGTACGACCTGGCTTGTCCGACCTCGAGAACCGACCTCACTCTTGGAGGCGGTTCCTTGTTCTGTTAGTGACCCTTCCGCCTGAGGGTTACTTCCAGAAGATCCTTCCTGCTGGCAGCCTGACTCCTCCCGTCTTGGAGAGCTCACGGTTGCGGAGGGAATCTGTACAGTACGTCTTGCTGTACTGAGGCCTAGTCCTCTAAGTGTTACTGTTACACCTAACACTACACTCTACTCAGGTGAACGGAGGTTAGCTAGTATATTGGATTATCGGTGATACTGCAGATCACATATAATCTGGTATACGTCTGTATTCCCCGTGACGCTGCAGGTCACCGGTAATCAGACCTCTCTGTGCTTCACCGATCGTTACATGTAGGCAGACAACTGAGTCAAATGGTATAAAGGACCTAGCTTGAAAGGAGGGTGGGCGGGTTCTCTAGCACTGAGAGCAGTGTGTTTGACAAAAACATGTCTGCTGACAGTGATATGGAGGGTCAAAACTTTGCTCAATAGAGCATTATGGGGCGAATCGAACTTCCGCAAACCCCCAAAGTTCGCCTGGAACCGTTCGGCCCAACTCTATTCTGCAACACAACAAAAGTAGTGTGAAAGGGCCCTTAGTGTTAAGTAAGGGCCTGTCTCCACTTGTCAGTTTTTCTGTGCAATTTTTGCACAGAAAAATTGCAACCAATGTTGATCAATGGGTTAGTTCACACTTGAATGTATTGTTTACATGCAGATAAAGCATTAAAAGCAATGCAAAACTGTCAGACAACTCATGAAGAAAAACTGATGCACAGAAAAACTGAGGCGTAGAGACAGGGGTGTAGAGAAGCCCTATGAGATTAAAGTCATGATAAATAAAGAAACCTTAATAAGCATTTATAGTAAGTTAAGTTTATAGTAAGTTAAGATCATCTAACAATTCGCTTAAAGCATTAATCCTCTATAATAATCTCCCTGTGGCGCTGCATCCAGCTGTCCCTGTGTCCCTGTTATTTGCTACTGCGCATGTGCGCTGGACTGGACCAGGGAGTGAGGTGGGTGCTGGAGTTGCGCATGTGCGCTGGACTGAACCAGGGAGTGAGGTGGGTGCGGGAGTGCGTGGCGGGTGCGGACACGCGTGGCGGGTGCGTACGTGTGCGCTATTGCGCACTGGCGGCGGTGGTAGAAAAAAGACCTACAGCCCGTTTTTAAACAGGCTTAGGTCTGCTAGTTCACAATATTAGAGTACTCCTAGCAAATATATGCTCATCAATGCTTTTTTGGGATGTGATCACCCAGAATAGTGGGCACTCGGCAAACTCAGCTGTCAAGAAACTTAACTTATTGCTGACAAGTCTTTGGATAACTAGTGCAGAGGCTTCATAGACCCAATCAATCCCATATTATCGATTTCTCTAAATACATTTGACCCAGTGGTAAAATAGAAATGTTGTTTCTAAGGTTTCTTCACAGGAGAGATCTGGGGATGAAGAACCAAAAATGAAGGTGAATCCAGTTATTAGAAGTTGCCCAAATGACAGCCCTCTAGAAAGCTGAAAATTTGAATCAAGAAAACATAAATAAATATGTATCCACAGAAAGAGAAGAAAACACAGGGGAAGAATGGCAGTAACCATATAAGTTAAAATGTTTACCTTGGTCATTGCTTTGTGTGCTGAAAAAACATATTTTGGTATACTTTTTTTAACCCCCTCCATGCTAAACATACTGCAACATAAGTTTTCCAGGAGGTTGAAGAGTGGGACTCTCCAGTGTTTCCAGTGCTACTGTATAATGAGCATACATATTTTCAACCTCTATGTATATTTTACAAAGGAGGTGCAGTGGTGGTATTGGATTGCAAAAATAAAAGTCTTTGTATCAACTAAATGTACTGATTACATATTTTGTCTAACCTAGTGACCCCACAGTGAGACTTTTTACCATCATTTTTGTTGAGTAAGTCTATGGAAGTACTCTTCTTATTTGGTGTTGGATTTCTTGAGGGTTTTTTCACCAACCGCTCAAGGTGCCTAATCTGGATGTGCCCCTAGAAGAGTGCCCTATCGTGGCTGATATTGGCTCATTGGTTGAAAGTTTGGCTAATTACAGTAGGATGATTTTTCAAGCCACTGGTGCAGTGCTTCTTGGAGTACACCCTTGAGAAGATGACTTTTTCTTAACAGTGACTTCCCTTGGGTGATACTCAATGTTTATACTTTCTTTTTATTTTATTTTTTGTTGGGAAGGGGGATGACTTCAAGGTTTGCTTCAACTTTAACATCCTTCTATTGTTTCTATTCTTTGTGTAGTGCCCCTCAAATAATAATATTTACTGCACATTGAATAGCAGCATTAAATAATGCCCCCCAAATAACTGTATTGGGTATATTCCAGCAGATAGTGTAACCGACTAATCGATTACTATCACAAAGAGTGAGTTCCCTTACAACTCTTAAAGCGGAAGGACAGTGACGGACCAGGAGCATAAATTGGTGAAAAATAACAATTATTTTTATTTGGCAAACAAAGAGATAATGTTCGCTGACATGCAGACCTTCCGGCATAAAGAGGACACAAACCCCCAATTGAAACCCTCACTGTCAAGACCACCCTTGCAATAGAGATCACTGAATTAATGAAGTAAAATAATCATCAGATACAGAGTTAAACACTTCTTGTTTCTTGCTTGAAGATCTCGCACCTGAAAAGAAAGAGGTTACTTCCTGAAATAACGATAGAGACTACCACACTTGCACCTTGCCTAAAATTCTTGCACCTGTAAGAAAAACATAGCACATCACACAGCAAATACACAATTCACAATCCTTCCCCAGACCTTTTTCTTTATCTCACTCTCTATAAGTCTATAGCGATACAGTTTTCTCTTTCCTATCTAAATATGTATGCATACATATATGTGACCAAAAACACCTGAGAGAAACCAAATAGGAAATGGACTAATGCTCCTGGAGGGGTAGATAAGTGGTGACTGACTCTAAAGCTGGCCATACACTAGGCCGATTCCCGCCAGATCGACAGCAGATTCGATCACTGGGATCGAATCTGCTGTCACATCGTCCCGGCTACACGCCGAATTTCGATCTATTTCGTCCGATCCCGTCGATCGCTCCGTGCGGAAAATTACCGTCGATCGCCCGCGGGTAGGGAGCGCGTCGCTAGTGGCATTCGAGTGCCCGCTGACCGACGCAATAGAGCGGCAATACATTACCTGTTCCGCCGGCGTGACTCACCCCGGTCACCGCTGCTCCGTCTCCGCGCTGGTCTCCGGGTCTTCACTTCTTCCTGCCCGGCAGGAAGTTTAAACAGTAGAGGGCGCTCTACAGTTTAAACTTCCTGCTGGGCAGGAAGAAGTGAAGCATGCCGGGGCCGGAGACCAGAGCGGAGACGGAGCAGCGGTGACCGGGGGCAGTCACGCCAGCGGAGCAGATAATGTATGCGGGGGGGGGGGAGCGGCAGCACCACGACCACCACCACAGATTGTGAACGGTTTCAGGCTGAAATCGGTTCACAATCCGTTTGCAGTAAGGGTAGCCATACGATCCCTCTCTGATCAGATTCGATCAGAGAGGGATCTATCTGTTGGTCGAATCTGATGGCAAATTGACCAGTGTATGGCTACCTTTAGTAGTCCTTACTGTGTGGAAATTACCCTAACAGTCTCAGTTCCTTGCAAAAGCCTTATCTAACCATACAGTGGCTATGAGTTCATATTCTCACTTAAGCCTGTATATAACCGTGGAGCAGGGGTACTCCTTTAAAAGAACTGATGTTGAGTTGCTGATTAAAGATCTTTTCCGAAATGGGTGATAGCTTGTACTAACTTTCCTTTACTTTTTTACTTTATATGTACCACACTCCAAGACGTCGGTTCAGTACGTTTGAAGTGAGTTTCTTCCCTTATTGTTTCTTTTAACGGTTAAACTCAACAAATATCTGACATTCTTTTTTTTCCTCTTTTTCTTTTAGTTATCAAAATTTTCCTTTTCCTGTATGTCACATATGTAAGTATCAATTCTCTCCTTTTATTACTTCTCACTGCAGGTCGGTTTAGGCTCTAAATGCAATTACTTGCAGAACACACAGGACACAGCAAAAGATTTCCTCACAGGTAAGTTCCTATTTTTCTCTCCATGAATTGATACATTTATTTCCTAATGTGTTATTCCCTTTTCTCCTCAAAGAAAATTAACACTCCAAAAATATTGGCAGGTAAGTGTCTTTTTCATTCATACCAGGCAGGCTTTTAAGCAGAGTCACACTGGGGATTATTCTTGAGGCTTAAGGTGCATACACACATCAGACTATAGTCTTTGGAAAATGAAAGATCACAGACCAATCTTACCACCCTTCATGTAGTATGAGAGCCATACTCTACACAGTCTATTCTATGGAGCTGAACTCCACATCAGAAAAAAATCTTTGCAAGATGCTGCACAGACACAAAAGATCAGTATCTGCAAAAGATCTGTTCCTGCCAAAAATCCATTCCTGCAAATTGCAATGATAGTCTATAAGATATGCAGATCATCATACACACATGATTTAACTGACATTCATCTGCAGATCAAGCAATCATCTGCAGATCTGAAAATCCATCCTGGTGGATCTGATCTGCAGATGAATGTCAATTAAATCATGTGTGTATGATGATCTAACTAATTTACTTGTCGTTGTTGATGACAGTATTGACTGCCATTACTCCAGAGACATTGCTCAAATTTTGCCGAATCTAGGAAGAAAGCAAACATGTAAATTCTGTTTCCTGTAACCTCGCAAAATGATATGATCTGCTTTGACCTTTAATGCCCTATATTGTGTTGTTCTCTGGTAAAATACACATTTACAACCATATGTACCAGATTTGTTTTATTCCTACTTGCTCATATAAATTGTCATATTTTTATTTTTAGAACCTGTTTGACATTTGTATTGAGTTTACAGTTCAAGTTACTTGTCACTGTTCCAAATATGTCAAACTATAAACGAATCATTATAAGAATGCCATTTCTGTACATGGCATATAGCACAGCTGAATAACAATGTTGAGTATTAATTCTGAGCACATACAGGTACATATTCCCAAGGCTCTCCAATACCTGTGAGTTTATTCTATATTTAAACTTGACTTTCTTTTTTTACCTAGGAATATCTCAGGCATCTAGCGGATAGGAAAATGTTCCTGACAACTGCCAAATAGCATTGGTCAAGATATGAAAATAAAATGTAATGGTTAGAAAAGTAGTTTCGTGCTGAGCATCATGTAGAAAATAAATGTAGTTACGCGATGAATTTGATTTTGTCAGACTCTTGTGCAGAAAAATAATCGTACATTTACATTTTTGTTCACAAAAAGCTTGAAAAGCAGACAATCCATCTAGGGAGGGTGCACTATCTAAAAAATTGAAGATGTAGGCTAGAGTTGGCTCGAACTTTCGATTTTAGGTTCGTGAACCTCGAACGCGAACATGTGAAAAAAGCTTCTCGAACCGCCATAGACATCAATGGGCAGGTGAACTCTCAAAACTACAAACACTAATTCTGGCCACAAAAGTGGTGGAAAAGATGTTTCAAGGGGTCTAACACCTGGAGTGGGGCATGGCGGAGTGGGATACAAGCCAAAAGTCCCAGGGAAAAATCTGGATTTGACGCACAGCAGGGGTTAAGGGCAGAAATCACATTGCATTGCTAAACTGGAGGCCTAAAGTGCTTTAAAACATCTTGCATGTGTATACATCAATCAGGTAGTGTAATTAGTGTACTGCTTCACACTGACAGGCCAAACTCACTGTGTAACGCACCGCAAGTTACCAGCTGTTTGTGTAATGACGGCCATGCTGGACTGGTGCGCACCATGGCGAGAGTGCAGGCAATGGCGGTTTTCAAGCCCATATGGTCGGGCTGAGGTAGCTGAATGACAGAACAACAGTGACTGAGTGTCCAGCTGATCGAATTTGGTCTGTCCACAATTAAGCAACGACCTTATTATCTTCTTGGGTCAGGTTTGCCCCCCCAACCCCAACACACTCATTTAGCCGGTCATTGCTTCATTGTGATACGCAAGTCCCTTCACCGCGGCAAGGTAATGATCACGAAAGGGAATTGACACATGTGCATGCCTTTTGTTTTGTTGTTGCAGCCGCAGGGCACCCAGAAAATTAGGCAGGCATGTACACGCACCAGAAAAATTATTATAGTGGCCGCTGCTAGCAGCGGCCTTAAAAATTCAGGAAACCACCTGGAGTCCTGGACTCTGTTGGTGGTGGCGGAGAAGGCAGTCAAGCGGCCTGCAGGCAAAGATGCTGTGTGGGGGGACTGACTTAGTTATGCTGTAGGCAGCAGTGGCCGGAAGGCAAGGAGGCAGAGATGCTGTGTGGGGACTGACTTAGTCTTCGGGCAGGCAGTAGCCCTCCGGGATCCATGCCTCATTCATTTTGATAAAGGTGTGGTACTGAACACTTTTGTGACCTAGGCGACTTCTCTTCTCACTGACAATGCCTCCAGCTGCACTGAAGGTCCTTTCTGACAGGACTTTTGAGGCAGGGCAAACCAGAAGTTGGATTGCAAATTGTGACAGCTCTGGCCACAGGTCAAGCCTGCGCACCCAACAGTCCAGGGGTTCATCGCTGCTCAGAGTGTCTACAGCCCATTCCAGGTAGTCAGCTACCTGCCGGTCGAGGCGTTGGTGGAGGGTGGATCAGGAAAGGCTAAGGTGAGGCATTGGACTAAAGAATGTCCAAATGTCCGACATCACCATGAGATTGCTAAAGCGTCCTGTCCTTGCCTGCGTGGACATGGGAGGAGAAGCAAGATTACTGGCAGTGGCACCTTTATTCCGTTGTGCTGTGACATCACCCTTAAACGCACTGTAAAGCATACTTGCCAGCTTGTTCTGGAAATGCTGCATGCTTTCTGCCTTCTGGTGATTTGGAAACATCTCCGCCACTTTGTGCTTATACCGAGGGTCTAGTAGCGTTGCCACCCAGTACAGGTCATTCCCCTTGAGTTTTTTTATACGGCGGTCCCTCAACAGGCTGGACAGCATGAAAGACGCCATCTGCACAAAGTTGGATGCCGACATACTAACCATCTCGTCTTGCTCTTCCTCAGTGATGTCAGGTAAGTTCTCCTCCTCCCCCCAGCCACGAAAAATACCACAGGAAAGGTGAGCAGCACAAGCCCCCGCGACACCTGCTGCCAGGGGCATAACTAGAGACCACTGGGCCCCCCTGCAAAACTCTGGATGGGGCCCCCCAACCAAACACTCCCCTTCCCCCCAGCAGCAACAACCGCCCCCTCCCTCCAATAATAAATCAGGCTAGATAGATAGATAGATAGATAATTTTTTTTAGTACACTGGCGCAGAGTAAAGCCCCCCACAGTCTCTGTAGCCACACACATCACATGCACAGTGCACACATCACGTGCACAGTGCACACATCACGTGCACAGTGCACACATCACGTGCACAGTGCACACATCACGTGCACAGTGCACACATCACGTGCACACTGCACACATCCAGGGCCGGATTTGTACTTTTTACCGCCCTAGGCCAACTATACTGTTTGTATGGTTGTTATCTCTGTGTGCCCCAATGAGAATTCTCCTTATTTTCCATCATTGGTTTCACAGACAATAGCTATTTTAGAAATACGCATATAGATTATAAGTTATGTTTTCCTTAAGAACTTTTAAGTTATGTTTGCCATCTCGTTAATGATGGACACATTTATTGTCACCATGTGAGTTAGGCTGATGTGTACAGTACCTTCAGGATAGAGCTTACATGTCTTGCAGGGATGACAAGTACAGGACAGAGAGTTCAAATGTTAAAGCTGTCCTTGTAGATAGGGATGGCTGCATAGAACAGCTTTACTGCCCTTCACTGAGCCGCCCCTAAATTTCTAGTGCCCTAGGCTTGGCCTATGTGGCCTTGCCAGAAATCCGGCCCTGCACACATCACATGCACACTACACACTACACACATCACATGCACACTACACATCACATCACACCACATCACATGCACTTTACACATCACATCACCTGCACACTACACATCACATCACATGCACACTACACACCACATCACATGCACACTACACACATCACATGGACACTACACACCACATGCACACTGCACACATCACATGTACACTGCACACATCACATGTACACTGCACACATCACATGTACACTGCACACATCACATGTACACTGCACACATCACATGCACACTACACACATCACATTCACACTACACACATCACATGTACACTGCACACTACACACACATCACATCACATGCACACTACACATCACATCACATCACATGCACACTGCACACATCACATGCACACTGCCCACATCACATGCACACTGCACACATCACATGCACACTGCACACATCCCATGCACACTGCACACATCACATGCACACTACACACATCACATCACATGCACTCTGCACACATCACATCACATGCACACTGCACACATCACATGCACACTGCACACATCACATGCACACTGCACACATCACATTCACACTGCATACTACACACATCACATCACAGACAGGCTGTGTGTCTCACATACATTTGGCAGCGGCAGCGTGACACATTCTTCTTCCTGGTCTGGATTACGTCGCCTGCCCTTCTCCCTCCACCTCCAGCGTGCTTGACAGGGCGAAAGAGGGGCCCGAGAAAGCATCCAAGCAGGACGTATAGGAGAGAGGAAAGAAGCATTCCTCCAGGTCCTAGTGCCTGCCACCACACTCTGCAGCAACAGTCTGCATTGGAACAAATCAATTTTGCAACGTCAGCCACATACGTGCGGGCGGTGAGTCTCAGAGCCACGGGCCCCCTCTCAGGTTTCTCCCCCTCCAGACCCCTCCTGCGGCTGCATGCCTTGCAGGGGCGGTAGATACGCCCCTGCCTGCTGTGGTTGTTCTTCTGCCTCCTCCTCAAAGCCATCTTCCTCCTCTGACTCCTTTTCCCCAGACAACTCCTCCTCCTCCCCCCCCTCCTCTGTCCTGCACAGGTGTTGATGAAACATCTGGTTCAGGTTGTGTTGGCTCCCACAACCCTTCCTGCTCTTCCTGTTCACGCTCCTGTTCATGCTCCTCTACAGCTTGATCCACAACTCTACGCACGGTATGCTGCAGGAAGAAAGCATATGGGATCAAGTCGCTGATGGCGCCTTCACTGCGACTTACCAGGTTTTTCACCTCCTCAAATGGATGCATGAGCCTGCAGGCATTACGCATGAGTGTCCAGTACTTTGGGCATAACATTCCCAGCTCCCTATAGCATGACCTTTCACTGTAGTTGTACAGATAGTCGTTGACGGCTTTCTCCTGTTGTAGCAGATGGTCAAACATGAGGAGCGTTGAATTCCAGCGAGTCAGGTTATCGCAAATCAAGCGCCTCACCGGCAAGTTGTTTCTCCGCTGAATATCAGCCAAGCACACAATGGCTGTGTAGAACCACCTGAAATGCCCACACACCTTCCTGGACTGCTTCAGGACCTCTTGTAAGCCTGGGTACTTGCACACAAATCTTTGGATTATGAGATTAAGCACATGTGCCATGCAGGGTACATGTGTCAACTTGCCCAAACTCAAAGCCAACAAGAGATTGCTGCCATTGTCACACACCAAGTTGCTGATTTCCAGTTGGTGCGGGGTCAGCCACTGATCCACCTGTTTGTTCAGAGCAGCCAGGAGAGCTGCTCCAGTGGGACTCTCGGCTTTGAGGCAAGACATGTCCAAGATGGCGTGACACCGTCGTACCTGGCATTCAACATAGGCCCTGGGGAGTGGAGATGTCGCGAACCTCCGATTTTCGGTTCGTGAATCCCGTTCGTGAACTTCCGCGCAATAGACTTCTATGGGGAGGCTAACTTTGAAAAATAGAAACACTTATGCTGGCCAGAAAAGTGATGCAAAACATGTTTCAAGGGGTTGAACACCTGGAGGGGGGCATGGCGGAGTGGAATAGATGCCAAAAGTCCCGGGGAAAAATATGGATTTGACGCAAAGCAGCGGTTTAAGGGAAGAAATCACATTGAATGCTAAATTGCAGGCCTAAAGTGCTTTCAAACATCTTGCATGTGTATACATCAATCGGGGAATGTAATTAGAGTACTGCTTCACACTGACACACCAAACTCACTGTGTAACGCACCGCAAACAGCTGTTTGCGTAGTGACGGCCGTGCTGGACTGGTGCGCACCGTGGCCAGAGTGCAGGCTGTGGCGGTTTTCCAGGCCATATGGTCGCCGGGCTGTGGTAGCTCAATGATAGAACAACAGTGACTGTCCAGCTGATCAAATTTGGTCTGACCACAATGAAACAATGACCTTATTATCTTTGGTGTGCCACCCCCACCCGAGACACTAATATAGCCGGCGGTCATTGCTTCATTGTGATACGCAAGCCCCTTCACCGCGGCAAGGTAATGAGCACGAAGGGGGATGGGCACATGTACATGCCTTTTGTTTTTTTGTTGCAGCCGCCCGCAGTGCAGCCAGAAAAATTAGGCAGGCATGTACACGCACCAGAAAAATTAGTATAGCGGCCGCCGCTAGCAGCGGCCTTAAAAATTCAGGAATCCGTCTAGAGTCCTGCACCCTGTTGGTGGTGGCGGAGAAGGCAAGTGGCCTGCAGGCAGAGATGCTGTGTGTGGGGACTGACTTAGTTGGGCAGTAGCCCTCCGGGATCCATGCCTCATTCATTTTGATAAAGGTGAGGTACTGAACACTTTTGTGACTTAGGCGACTTCTCTTCTCAGTGACAATGCCTCCAGCTGCACTGAAGGTCTTTTCTGACAGGACGCTTGAGGCTGGGCAAGAGAGAAGTTGGATGGCAAATTGGGACAGCTCTGGCCACAGGTCAAGCCTGCGCACCCAGTAGACCAAGGGTTCATCGTCGCTGCTCGCAGTGTCTACATCCACAGTTAAGGCCAGGTAGTCGTCTACCTGCCGGTCCAGGCGTTAGTGGACGGTGGATCCGGAAGGGCTATGGCAAGGCGTTGGACTAAAGAATGTCCGTATGTCCGACATCACCATGAGATCGCTGGAGCGTCCTATCCTTGCCTGCGTGGACATGGGAGGAGGAGGATTACTGCCAGTGGTACCTTTATTGCGTTGTGCTGTCACATCACCCTTAAACGCATTGTAAAGCATCATTGAGAGCTTGTTCTGCAAGTGCTGCATCCTCTCCGCCTTCTGTTGAGTTGGTAACAGGTCCGCCACTTTGTGCCTGTACCGAGGGTCTAGTAGCGTGGCCACCCAGTACAGGTCATTCCCCTTGAGTTTTTTGATACGGGGGTCCCTCAACAGGCTGGACAACATGAAAGAGGCCATCTGCACAAAGTCAGATCCAGATGTACTATCCATCTCCCCTTGCTCTTCCTGAGTGATGTTACGTAAGTCCTCTTCCTGCCCCCAGCCATGAACAATACCACAGGAACGTGGAGCAGCACAAGCCCCCTGTGACGGCTGCTGCGGTTGTTCTTCTGCCGCTGCCTCTTCCTCCTCCACAGAAACACCTTCCTCATCATCCGAGTCTGACTCCTCTTCTTCTCCACATGACTCCTCTTCTTTCTCCTCCTCCGCCCTCTGTGCTGCCGCAGGTGTTGAGGAAACATCTGGTTCGAATGAAAATTGCTCCCACGACTCCTCCTGCCGTAACTGTTCTTCTTCATGCTTCTCCACAGCTTTATCCACCACTCTACGCATGGCACGCTCCAGGAAGTAAGCGTAGGGGATCAAGTCGCTGATGGTGCCTTCAGCGCGACTCACCAGGTTGGTCACCTCCTCAAACGGCTGCATGAGCCTGCATGCATTTCGCATCAGTGTCCAGTTGTTGGACCACAACATCCCCATCTTCCCAGATTGTGTCCTTCTACTGTAATTGTACGGGTGATGGCTCTCTCCTGGTCTAGCAGGCGAGAGAACATGAGCAGGGTGGAATTCCAGCAAGTCGGGCTATCGCATATCAAGCGTCTCACCAGCAAGTTGTTTCTCCGCTGAATGTCCGCAAAGCGTGCCATGGCCGTGTAAGACCGCCTGAAATGCCCACACAACTTCCTAGCCTGCTTGAGGACATCCTCTAAGCCTGGGTACTGTTATGATCATGTCTGCAGCGTTTACTGCTGGCTGCAGTGGTATTGCAACCCAAGCAGTTCTGATGTCATTACATGCATTTTCTTGCATAGTTTGGTTTGCACTTAAACTAGTTGCTGATTCCATCTGCAGTCGCTCTGAAGTTAATGACAGTTTAATATGCTTTTGTGTAAACAAACATGGTCTGCTGCAATGGAGGGGCAATCCCTTGCCTGCAGGCTGCATATCATTGTCTGCCTTTTCCTGCTGTCAGCCTGTGATTAATTACCATTCACTTGTGTGGGAATCTGCAGGTCTGCTCCCATTGGATGACCTCAGTATAAAGAACTGCTTCCTGCAATGCTTGATGGGCTACCATAGTCTCAGATTCTGTCTGTTACTCTGCTCGTGCCCCACCTCGTTCCTGGTCCGTGTGGACTGCGCTGACTCCTGCGAAGGGGTCAGCGAGTCCTCCTAGTTCTGCTCTTGTTCTAGAAAATGTTACTTGCTTGTCTTGTGTCATATATTGGTTCATCGCCAATATATACGCATACTTGCGCATTTTGTTATTTTCCTTGTATTCGTGTTACGTTGATACATCAGTGTCGCTGATATTGACGTACACAAACTGTTTATTTCCTGTGTTCAGTTAGTCAGCCTTCCAGCACGTTTTGGTAGTTTGCGCATATCGTGAGCACCCGTGCTGAGCTAGTATCCTGCTCCTGGTCCTGTTTGTGGATTGCGTTCATCTCTGCGAGGAGATAACGAATCCTGTCCTGTTACCGTTTGTGGATTGCGTTCATCTCTGCGAAGAGATAGCGTATCCTTCTGAGCCCTGTTCCCTGTATTGCTCCAGTGCTAGTCAGTGTTCCTGCTTATGTCATATATCGGTTCATTGCCGATATATAAATATGTTAGTCAGACGTTACAAATAGTTTCATTGATAGCTGTAATTGTAATACGCTAGGAAAACATACTTATTGTATATTTGTCTGTGTTATGTTCATCTATCTTGATCCTGCTATTTCCTGACTATCCTGTCCTGTCTTTGTGAGGCACACCATCGCTGCAAACGCATTGGCTGCCTCATTCCAGTCTGTCCTGTTGTGGACGCTTGCTGTCACTAAGTAGTGGCTAGTTAAGCAAGCGTTCATTCTGTCTACCTGCCCTGATCTCCTCAGTCCTGGTTTATGCGCTCAGCGCTACTTTGCGCTGAGACGTTATCACGAAAGTATTGTTTGTGGCTGTTCGGATCTGCACCGGCTCTGTGCGCCACAGTCTCCTATTGGAGTCAGTCCTCTCCTCCACTAAACTGGGGATATCCTGATTCCTTGTGCTGGTGTGTGTACCTTCTTCACGTCAGCTTATGTGTTGCATGCTGACTGTGGAGATTACACCTCCAAGCGTAACATTATGGTAGCCCCATTACCAATCCCCATTGTGGGGGGGGGGGGGGGTTTCCAGCAAAAATGACACTGTTTGTTATGGTTCCTGTTCCTTTAAGAAATTTGAGAAACTTAATTCTGAAACAGAAAATGAGTTTTTTTCTGAATGTACCAGGTTCCTGGCCAATCCCGAGCTCCAGGCTGCTCCTGTTTCAACGTGGGCCCCCCAGCTAGTTTATGTTTTGTTTAAGGGAAGATTGTTCCAGTGGGCCTACGATGTCTTGAACCATACCAATTTAAAAGAGAGACCACTGGAATTTCTAGCGTTTGTGATCCATAACTGGCTGTGCAAAACCGATTCGCCGAGCCCTTTTGATAAGCTCCTGGCAGCTTGTCAATCAGCTGCTCCTTCTACTGCTTACAAAAATAATCAGCAAGCAGATAATTGTTCTGATAACTTTTCTTCTGCTTTGAATAAATCACCTAAGGCAGCAGGGTCTAAAGCAAAACGTAAGCGCTCCAAAAGAAAAGCGTTACAATCAGTGGAGTCGTTGCCCTTAGCGACTGCGCATCAGATCTGTAATGAGACTCCGCCATTAGCAGATAATGAAATTCAGTCACCATTCAGGGGAGTCAAATGGACCTATGAAACTACTAATGAACTTTCATTGCTAGCCAGGGAAAATAAAAGTTCTTGTTTAAATGAATTATCTGAATATGATTATGAAGATATATTACAGAGTATTGAACAGATCAATTTATTCGTGCAGCAAGGGAAATTTGCATACACTACAGTTCAACACTTGCTACAGGTATTGGAGATCCTTAGGAATAAGAAATCGGCCAATCGCCTGCTAGATAACCCCATGTATGTTTCTGCCACAAACACATTTGCCAACTGTGATCAGCTTGAATGCTCAGCTGTTAAATATGCATGGGATCCTCCATTTGAGAAAGGAGAGATGGAAGCCCTGGTCTATGAATGGAAGAAAGATGCAAGTTCATTTTGTCAGTTTTACAGTGCAAAAAGTGAATTAGTATTGAATGCATGCATTAAGTCGGCTTATAACCTAATAAAGACTGGTGTGTGTGGGTATGACTTTGTGGCTCCATTGATCGATGTGTGGAGAACGATTTTGGACGATTTTTATGCGATTCAATCAGTTGATACCAGGGAAGACACACTGTCAATTGGAGATTGTTCCACTTCCTCAGTTCCTGAGGACTCGCCTGCTTCAGCACCTTTGGCTGATTCAGCGAGTGATTCAGAGCTCCTTTTGTGTGAAATTGAAGTTCCTGTAATTCCACCCTGTACCATGGATAACTCAGTGTTACTTCCCAGTAAGACAGAAATTACTAATACTTCCTTAACCTTGCCCTGCACAAATTTCTCAGCAGAGGACCCAGAGGTCCTGCTGACTTCTGAGTCCAGCCTAGTCAGTACTCATGAGTCTTTGTTCAGTAAAACAGACATTAGAAAATCTTTGCCTGCCTCTGCAAACACTTCTGTAGAATTTACCTGTGTTAATAAAGTTCAACTCCTGTCTGATCCAGCAGATGCCAATAGATGCACTACATTAGTTTCTGAGTCCCAGCAATCCTGTCTAGAAACCTCAGAACCCCAGCATCTGAATTTCCCAATTTTACAATTGAATAGTGATTTAGATGCACAAACATTGTGTCTTGATCTTCCTGTCCCTACACCTCGCTCTAGTTTCGTGAATAGCTCAGAGCATCTGCTATGTGAACCTGAAATCGTAGAATTATTACCTTGTTCAGAAAATGTTCCAGTAAATTTGCCCTGTACCATTAATTGTGCAGTAGAGCTTCCCAATGAAGCTCAGGTCACAGAATCATTATGCGGTCCAGCAGGTGCTTCCATGGTTTTGCCCTGCGATATGGCCTGTTCAGTGATCCTGTCCAGTGAAGCTGTGGTCGCAGAGTCTTATGCTTCACCCAGTGCTTTGGATACTTCAGATCCTCTAATAGAGGAGTCTGAGACACTGCTTACTTCAGTGGGTGTTGCAGTAGTATTCACTTGTTTAGCAGCTGTTTTGGAATTACAGTCTGCTCTAATAAAACTTGATGAATCTCTGCCCAGTGAAGCAGAAGCTATTGAAACATTGTCTTTGTCAGCAAGCGTTTTTGATACCTTGCCCTGTACACAGTCTGATTTAGCTAAAGATGTTGAGTCCCTCTCTGATATCACAGTAGTCAGGGAACTTCAGCCCTGTCCTCTGAATGTTTCAAAAGTATTGCCCTGTAACATGGATAATTCTGACTCGCTGGAAGAAATAATAGAAATCTCAGAATTTCAGTCCGGGTTAATGAGTGTTTCTGAAACCCAGCCCTGTATCCTGGAAAATTCTGGTTCTCTGGCCGGTGTGGCAGAAGTTCCAGAGTCCCCTTTCTGTCCAGTGAGTTACTCAGTTTTGCCTAGTTCAGTGGGGATTGCTGCAATACTGACTTGTTTTGCAGCCCTTCATGAGCTCCAATCCAGTGTATTTGATGAGTCTCTGTCTAGTCCAGAAGAAGTTATGGGAACCCTGTCTAGTTCAGTGCATACATCAGAAGATTTGCCCTGTCTTGTAAATGCCCCTGAACATGATTTGTTAATAACCTTGCTGGAATCAGAGACATCTAAGTCTGATGCTGCATTTTTTAGTGAGAATCCAGTAACTGTGAAGTCTAGTCATGATGATTTTTTTTTGCCCAGTCCTGGTTTCGGTCCTACCTTGACTGACTTTGAGGTTCGCAGTTCCTTGACATGCCCAGAAGTCTCTCTTGTGCCGGTGTGCCCAGATGTGCTTCGTATGCCAGAGTGCCCAAGTGTGTCTGTGTTAACGTGCTCACACGCTTCCCTAGTGGAGACATGTTCTGATGTTGCCGGTTGGCCTGCATGCCCGGAGATGGTTCTGGTCCCTAAAAGCCCTGATCTTGATGTTTGTCCTTGTGACCCTGACTCTAGAGTTGCCCTGGGTTCCATAGGGGTTCTTGATAGTTCTCCATGTGAGCCTAAAGGGCGTTCTGACCTGTGGGGATCTCTTTGGAGCTTCCAAGTGTTCTGGGAGATCTCTGAGGAAACTTGTCCTGGTACCTTGGACTGGTTCAACAGTGGGTTTTGTGTTGGTAAGGACAGTTCCGGTGGACATTGCAAAGGCTTTGGCGTTTTTGGACAGTCCCTGGAAGGCGGTGGGTATCGCTCAGAGAGTTTCTGGGGGCTTTTTTCTGGAAGTCGTGGTTCTGATGGGTATCACACTGAGGCTTGTAGTGCTGACGGGCATGGTTCTGTAGGTTCTGGTTCTGATGGGTCCAGTCTTGTGGGGACTGATTCTGGAATTTGGTCTTGCCGGGCTGTCCCGGTCATCATGAGTTATCAGTCAGATTGTTTTGTTGGGAATTTCAGTTTTGAAAAGCGTCTGGTATCCGCTTTTAAGGGGGGGGGGGTGATGTTATGATCATGTCTGCAGCGTTTACTGCTGGCTGCAGTGGTATTGCAACCCAAGCAGTTCTGATGTCATTACATGCATTTTCTTGCATAGTTTGGTTTGCACTTAAACTAGTTGCTGATTCCATCTGCAGTCGCTCTGAAGTTAATGACAGTTTAATATGCTTTTGTGTAAACAAACATGGTCTGCTGCAATGGAGGGGCAATCCCTTGCCTGCAGGCTGCATATCATTGTCTGCCTTTTCCTGCTGTCAGCCTGTGATTAATTACCATTCACTTGTGTGGGAATCTGCAGGTCTGCTCCCATTGGATGACCTCAGTATAAAGAACTGCTTCCTGCAATGCTTGATGGGCTACCATAGTCTCAGATTCTGTCTGTTACTCTGCTCGTGCCCCACCTCGTTCCTGGTCCGTGTGGACTGCGCTGACTCCTGCGAAGGGGTCAGCGAGTCCTCCTAGTTCTGCTCTTGTTCTAGAAGTTGTTACTTGCTTGTCTTGTGTCATATATTGGTTCATCGCCAATATATACGCATACTTGCGCATTTTGTTATTTTCCTTGTATTCGTGTTACGTTGATACATCAGTGTCGCTGATATATACGTACACGAACTGTTTATTTCCTGTGTTCAGTTAGTCAGCCTTCCAGCACGTTTTGGTAGTTTGCGCATATCGTGAGCACCCGTGCTGAGCTAGTATCCTGCTCCTGGTCCTGTTCATCTCTGCGAGGAGGTAACGAATCCTGTCCTGTTACCGTTTGTGGATTGCGTTCATCTCTGCGAAGAGATAGCGAATCCTTCTGAGCCCTGTTCCCTGTATTGCTCCAGTGCTAGTCAGTGTTCCTGCTTATGTCATATATCGGTTCATTGCCGATATATAAATATGTTAGTCAGACGTTACAAATAGTTTCATTGATAGCTGTAATTGTAATACGCTAGGAAAACATACTTATTGTATATTTGTCTGTGTTATGTTCATCTATCTTGATCCTGCTATTTCCTGACTATCCTGTCCTGTCTTTGTGAGGCACGCCATCGCTGCAAACGCATTGGCTGCCTCATTCCAGTCTGTCCTGTTGTGGACGCTTGCTGTCACTAAGTAGTAGCTAGTTAAGCAAGCGTTCATTCTGTCTACCTGCCCTGATCTCCTCAGTCCTGGTTTATGCGCTCAGCGCTACTTTGCGCTGAGACGTTATCACGAAAGTATTGTTTGTGGCTGTTCGGATCTGCACCGGCTCTGTGCGCCACAGTCTCCTATTGGAGTCAGTCCTCTCCTCCACTAAACTGGGGATATCCTGATTCCTTGTGCTGGTGTGTGTACCTCCTTCACGTCAGCTTATGTGTTGCATGCTGACTGTGGAGATTACACCTCCAAGCGTAACAGGTACTTTGACACAAATCTTTGCACGACCAGATTCAGCACATGTGCCATGCAGGGTACATGTGTCAGCTTTCCCAAATTCGAAGTGGAAAGGAGATTACTGCCGTTGTCACACACCACGTTGCCGATCTCCAGCTGGTGCGGGGTCAACCATTGCTCCACCTCTTTGTTAAGAGCAGCCAGGGGGTATGGTCTTTTTTGAAAAATAATTGCGGCTTTGTATCTTCCACTATCTTTCCCAATGGCCACAATTTTACGGAAAGCCTCTGACTCCACCAGCTTGTATGGTAATAGCTGGCGAGCTAATAGTTCCAGCCACGCCAGCTGTCAGACGCCGGGCAAGAGGGTGGCTGGCAGAAATTGGCTTCTTCCACTCAAAAACTTCCTTCACGGACACCTGGCTGCTGTGGGCAGAAGAGCAGGAACCGTTCAAGGCAGAGGTGGCAGAGGTGGTGTGGAGGAGGGTGGCTGTGAAGGTGCAAGGGAGAAAGCGGCTGAAGACGCTGCACCTGAAGGAGGAAGAGGAGGCGGAGGGTGGCTTGTCTTTTGGGTGCTGATTTTCCTCTGGTGTTCTTGCCATTGCTGTTTGTGCCTTTTCTCCAGGTGCCTTCGTAAGGCACTTGTCCCTACGTGAGAGTTGGCTTTTCCACGGCTCAATTTTTGGAGGCAGAGAGAACAGATGGCTTTGCTCCGATTTGAGACACACACGTTAAAAAATTTCCAAACCACTGAGCCCCCCTGGGGTGATGGCACTATGGTGGCATCAGCAGCTGATGTTAAAGGGCATGTTGGCTGGCTGTCCATAGCTGGCGATACATGCCGCCGGACACTGCCCCCAGCTGTTTATGAGCTCCCTCTGCTTCTTTCATGGACTCATCTCCTCCTACTCCTCTCTGACTCCCCCTCTGAACTGTCCCCCTGGTCATCTCCTCTATTGGGAACATACGTGGCATCCGTCATCATAATCCTCCTGCCCAGCTTTGCTTTCCTCAGGCACCTCAAAAACTGCACCAACACCAGGTACTTCATCATCCCCCTCCTCACACATTACGTCCATACTATCGCCACTTAACTCAGACGTATGAAGTGGTGTAACTTGCTTAGCGCCCTCATCTTGTTGTAGCGGTATTGGCTGTGGATCAGTGATTTCCACACCAAATAACTCCTGCGAAGTGTCAAATGCAGCGGATGTGGTGCTTGTACTAGCGCTGGTGGCTGTGGGAGATGAGGTTTTCTGTGTTAAATAGTCAACCACGTCCTAAAAATCTTGGGAAGTGATGAGACGTGCCTCCTTCTGAGCACTGTACTTTGGGCCAGGGCCACACGAAATCACATCAACACGACCTCGCACAGACCTGCCGGTGCCAGGTGGCCTTCCTCTGGGTCTGCCTCTACCTCTTCCTCTACCTGGTTTGTCCATTTTGTCTATCGTGGGGGGATGCTAGTTATATGCAGTGAGGTGGGTTCACTAAACACAAAAGGTAGTTAGATGCAGTGAGGTGGGTTCACTGAACACAAAAGGTAGTTAGATGCAGTGAGGTGGGTTCACTCAACACAACAGCTAGGTATATGCAGTGAGGTGGGTTTACTAAACAAAAAAGGTAGTTAGATGCAGTGAGGTGGGTTCACTCAACACAACAGCTAGGTATATGCAGTGTTGAGGTGGGTTACCTAAACACAACAGGTAGTTAGATGCAGTGAGGTGGGATCACTGAACACAAAAGGTAGTTATATGCAGTGAGGTGGGTTCACTCAACACAAAAGGTAGTTAGATGCAGTGAGGTGGGATCACTGAACACAAAAGGTAGTTATATGCAGTGAGGTGGGTTCACTCAACACAACAGCTAGGTATATGCAGTGATGAGGTGGGTTACCTAAACACAACAGGTAGTTAGATGCAGTGAGGTGGGATCACTGAACACAAAAGGTAGTTATATGCAGTGAGGTGGGTTCACTCAACACAACAGCTAGGTATATGCAGTGAGGTGGGTTCACTCAACACAAAAGGTAGTTAGATGCAGTGAGGTGGGATCACTGAACACAAAAGGTAGTTATATGCAGTGAGGTGGGTTCACTCAACACAACAGCTAGGTATATGCAGTGATGAGGTGGGTTACCTAAACACAACAGGTACTAGGTATATGCAGTACTGGCTATTACAATGTGCAGCTCCCTGTCTCACACACAGGTAGTCACTGAATGTGCTGGGCTGCTGGCAGTGGCACACACACAGTATGAATTATCAAGGCTGTCTATGCAACACAAGTGTCAGTTTGACACACAGAAGAAAAAAAAATAGATCACAAGAACAGGATTAGCTCTGAAAAGAGCTGTTGAGGGGTGCTATTAAAGCAATAATATTCAGCCAGGAGCAAGCTAACAAGCCAAGAGCCTAACTAATCTTTCCCTAGGAGAAAGTCTGCAGCAGCTCACCCTACTCTATCTATTTGCAGGCACACGAGTGAGTGTAATGGCCAGCGGAGCCTGCCTTATATAAGGTGGGGAGTGGCTCTAGGGCTGAGTGTAGCCTAATTGGCTACAATGTGCCTACTGACTGTGATGCAGAGGGTCAAAGTTGACCCTCATAGAACATTATGGGGTGAATCGAACTTCCGGGAAAGTTCGCCTTCGCCAGTGAAGGCAAACCACCCGAAGTTCGCCTGGAACCGTTCGCTGGCGAACCGTTCGGGCCATCTCTACTGAGGAGCTGGGGGTGTGTAGTTGCAAAGGATGTAGGAGGAGAAGGAGAGGAAGTGGCAGCAGGCCTGCCTACAAGCTGTGGAGGTGTAAACTAGGTCAGCTGCTCAGACACGTACTCCCTGCTTGCCAGCGGTCACCAGGTTGACCCAATGTGCCATATAAGTAATGCACCTGCCCTGACCGTACTTTGCAGACCAGGCATCTGTGGTCAGAAGGACCCTTGACCCAACGCTGTGTGCCAGAGATGACACCACTTGCCTTTCTACATTACGGTAAAGTTTTGGTATCGCCTTTTTAGAGAAATAATTGTGGCCTGGTATCTTCCACTGCGGTGTCCCAATCACCACAAATTTCCGGAATGCTTTAGAGTCCACCAGCTGGTATGGTAACAGATGGCAAGCTAACAGTTCCACCAAGCCAGCTATCAGACGCCAGGAAAGGGAGTGACTGGCAGACATTGGCTTCTTCTGCTCAAATATCTCCTTAACGGACACCTGGCTGCTGCTGTGGGCAGCGGAGCAGGAAGCGCTCAAGGTGAGAGGCGGAGTGAAGGAGGGTGGCTGTGAAGGTGCAAGGGATAAAGCGGCTGAAGAAGATGCTGCACCTGAAGGAGGAAGAGGAGGCGGAGGGTGGCTTTGTGTTTGTTTGCTGCTTTTCCTCAGGTGGTCTTTCCATTGCCGTTTGTGCTTTTTCCCCATGTGCCTTCGTAAGGCAGTTGTCCCTACAAGGTACAAGGGTTTTGGTCTTTCCACCACTCAATCTTTGATCGCAGATAGTACAGATGCCATTGCTCTCACCTGAGGCAGACACACAAAAAAACTACACAACCTTGAGTCCTGGAATGATGGCACTTTGGTGGTGGCGTCAGCAGCTGACCCTGAAGGCTGGCTGTCCATAGGTGGCGATACATGCCGCCGGACACTGCCACAAGCTGTTTATGATGACAAGCTCCCCCTGCTTCTTTCAGCAACTCGTCTCCTCCTACTTCTCTCTGACTCCCTCTCTGAACTGTCTCCCTGGTCATCAGGTCTATTAGGATCCCACGTGACATCCATGGCAGTATCATCATCATCATCATAATCATCCTCCACAGCTTCGCTTGTATCAGACACCTCCAAAACTGCACCAACAACAGGTACTTCATCATCCTCACACCTTACGCCCATACTGGCGCCTAACTCAGACATATGAGGTGGTAGTGAAACATGCTTAGCGCCGTCATCTTGTAACAATAATGGCTGTGAATCAGTTAATTCCCCACAAAATAACTCCTGCGAAGTGTCAAATGGGGCGGATGTGGTGCTAGAAATAGCAGTGGTACCTGCGGAGGAAGATATGTCACGTTTCCGTGCTGAAGCTGAGGAAGATAAGATGTTCTGTGTTAAATAGTCAAGTATGTCCTGGCAATCTTGGGAGTTGATGGCACATGCCTTCTGAACACTGTACTTTGGTCCAGGGCCCCACGAAATCACGCCACCTCTACCTTGAACAGACCTATCGGGTGGCCTGCCTCTGGCTCTGCCTCTTGTTTTGTTCATATTGGGGGGATGAAGTGAAAGGTATGCACTGACTTGACTAATACGATGTGCGGTTACACAGGTACAGTGAAAAGGTTGCAGTGACTGCTGGTACAACAATGTGCGGTCACACAGGTGCAGTGAAAAGGTGACTGCTGGTACAACAATGTGTGGTTACACAGGTGCAATGAAAAGGTTGCAGCGACTGCTGGTACAACAATGTGCGGTTACACAGGTATATAATATAACACTGCGTGCTGTCACGCAGGTGCACTGAACAGGTATGCAATGACTGGTATCAATACAATGTGGAGCTGTCACACACACAGGTACCATGAACAGGTATGCAGTGACTAGTATTACAAATGTGCAACTGTCACACACGTGCAGTGAAAAGGTGGGCACTGAATGTGCTGGGCCTGGCAGTGGCACAGTAGGAATTAGCAAGGGCCAGCTGCGACTGACTGACTGGGCTGTATATGCAAGTGTCAGTGGGCCACACACACAAAAAAAAAACAGATCACAAGAACAACATTAGCTCTCAAAAGAGATTTACGTTGTGCAAGTAATTTCGTTGTGCAAGTAATTTCGTTGTGTTACACATTGACAATAAAGTGAAGTGAATTGAATTGAATAGGGTGCTTTTTAGCAATAAGTATCAGCAAGGAGCAAGCTAACAAGCCTAACGAGAGCCTAACTAAGCTTTCCCTAATCTGTGCAGCAACCTCTCTCCCTTCTCTAATTACTGCAGCCACACCAAGTGAGATAATGGCCGCTGCAGCTGCCTTATATAAGGGGGGGGTCCTCCAGGAGGGAGTGTAGCCTGAATGGCTGACGAGTGTCAGCTAACTGTGGTGTAGAGGGTCAAAGTTGAGCCTAATGATGTAGTATAGGGGGCGGGTCAAACTCGCATATAGTTCGTGGTTCACCGCGAACGCGAACCAGTGATGTTCGCGCAAATCTTGCGCGGTGATTATCATAGCAAAAGTAACAAGTAGTCAATTCATAAAGATTAGAGGTAGCGGTATGCGGACGGGTATTACCGCTACCTCTGGTGTGGCGAGAAGCGTGCGGAATACAGTGCAGTGAATGGGACAGACCTCCCAAGCAGCTGCAGAGAGAACACCGCACGGAGGGATTCCGCCTGCTTCTTCTGTTTCCGCATGCGTAGGACAGCCTAACGCCTGCCTACAGCGGAATATCTCCGCACGCCTGTCACATCTAGCTACATTTTTATGAATTACCACCCTGAAGGCGGAAATACCGACAGCGGTGTTTCCCTGCTCGACTTTCCCCGCTCGACAGCACTTTTATGAATCGAGGCCTTTATGTACATTTCAGGCATTGGAGCTAGGTTGCACCTAATAATATGAGGCAGTGGCTGGTATTTTTTTTTTTTATACTCTTTATTTGCGAAAAATGGAAATGAGCATAACAAATCAAAAGGTTACAAGCATAGTATAACAGGGCTGTCAAGTGCGGAATATGTGTATAATATGTATATAACACTTATACAAGTTATATCTAGGCTTACATTGAAAAAGATGTGGACATGTCTTTCAAGGGCATACCCTCCAATGAAAAATTACTGGTGGGTCTCTCTTGCATGAATACTTTTCTAGACATCAGCAACAAGATATTGCTATCCTCTGTGTGATACATTCTTCGCAACCAGTTTTTAAACTTTAACCAATCCCCCCTCCTCTGGATGTGTCCCCTGGGCATCACTTAAGCCTTTGTATTGTCATCTTAATGAGATTAAGAGTCAGGTATCCATGTTCTCCTTCGAGCCTTATTCCGACTAGAGTGGGCAGGTACTTCATAGGCCATTAAGGGTCTTATAGAAGTCATCAGAATGTCTAAAATAAGACCAGCATGACCATGTTTTTTTATATATTTCACTTCTGTTTAATGCTGTATATAATCTTCCATGAATTGGGTCTCATCAATTTCCTGTACCAATTCTTCCACTCCAGGGATTGCGGTCTGTTTCCAGTGTCTAACAATTAGTCGTTTTGCAGCATTTAAGATGTGGCGCACTACTGACCTCTTATATTGCTTCATCGTCCAGTCATTGAGATGCAGGAGGTAGTGGCTGGTATTTACAACAGGCAAGGTGCAAGACAATTACTGCTACTGGAAAATAATTTCAGGGTAGCAGAAGTTAAAAAGAACCCAAGGTGAGAGATATATGGAGGCTGCCATATATATTTCCTTTTAAATACAGTGACCAAATGTCCCAGTTTACCTGGCCAGAGCCAAGAATTAGGGTCCCCAATCCCAGGCACAAATATGTACCAGCCAATATCCCATGTGGTCCACCAGATGTCCAAGCTGACAGACTCTGTGGCCAAACAACTGGCTCACATACTCTGTGCCCACCTCCTGAAAACATTGGTCCACCCACAGATCAGAGATGTTGCTGGGAGTGGGGAAGGAGGACATCTGTCCTAGGGTGCAGCATCAGGGGACTAGTGGGTGACGCAGGGAGCAGAACAGGTCAGTGACGAGAGGGTTACTTTGATTCCACCTCTAATCAAGTGCAGTTGTAACCGACCCATCGATTACTATCACAAAGAGTGAGTTCCCTTACAACTCTTAAAGCGGAAGGACAGTGACGGACCAGGAGGATAAATTGGTGAAAAATAACAATCCTTTTTATTTGGCAAACAAAGAAATAATGTCCACTGACATGCAGACCTTCTGACATAAAGAGGACACAAACCCCCAATTGAAGTAAAATAATCAATACAGAGTTAAACACTTCTTGTTTCTTGCTTGAAGATCTCGCACCTGAAAAGAAAAAGGTTACTTCCTGAAATAACGATAGAGACTAGCTACACTTGCACCTTGCCTAAAATTCTTGCACCTGTAAGAAAAACATAGCACATCACACAGCAAATACACAATTCACAATCCTTAAACAGTCCTTTTTTCTTTATCTCACTCTCTATAAGTCTATAACAATACAGTTTTCACTTTCCTATCTAAATATGTATGCATACATATATGTGACCAAATACACGTGAGAGAAACCAAATAGGAAATAGGCTCCTGGTGGGGTAGATAAGTGGTGACTGACTCTAAGTAGTCCTTACTGTATGGTAATGACCCTAACAGTCTTCAGTTCCTTGCAAAAGTCTTATCTAACCATACAGGGGCCATAAGTTCATATTCACACTTAAAGAGAACCCGAGGTGGGTTTGAAGAATATTATCTGCATACAGAGGCTGGATCTGCCTATACAGCCCAGCCTCAAACAGCAGAGAAGTGACCATGCACAAGAGGCTGAACTCAAACACTAAGGGAGTGCACCAGCCAGATAAATTCACAGTCCAAATTGTAGAAAGAGAAGGGCCTTGCACATCCCACAGTAAAACTTTGCATTTATTGGAAATATTAAAAGGCATACATTACAATTCCATAAACTGGCAGAGAGAGGTACAGGCTAAATGGGGAGGTCGACAGCCGTTTCGCGCCGTTACATTCCGTGGCGCGCCACGGATGCGCCACGGAATGTAACGGCGCGAAACGGCTGTCGACCTCCCCATTTAGCCTGTACCTCTCTCTGCCAGTTTATGGAATTGTAATGTATGCCTTTTAATATTTCCAATAAATGCAAAGTTTTACTGTGGGATGTGCAAGGCCCTTCTCTTTCTACAATTTATACAGCCCAGCCTCTGTTGCTATCCCAAACCCCCCTAAGGTCCCCCTGCACTCTGCAATCCCTCATAAATCACAGCCACGCTGCTGACAAACAGCTTGTCAGAGCTGGCTGTGTTTATCTCTATAGTGTCAGTCTGCTGCTCTCCCCGCCTCTTGCAGAACTCGAGTCCCCGCCTGCATCCCTTCCCTCCCTGCTGATTGGAGGGAAAGGATGGGGGCAGGGACCGGAGCTATGCAGGAGGCGGGGGAGCAGCTGAGACTGACACTACAGATGTAAACACAGCCTCACAGCATGGCTGTGATTTATAAAGGGATTGCAGAGTGCAGGGGGACCTTAGTGGGGTTTGGGATAGCAACAGAGGCTGGGCTGTATAGGCAGAACCAGCCTCTGTATGCAGATAACATTCTTTAAACGCACCTCGGGTTCTCTTTAAGCCTGTACAGTGGAGGAAATAATTATTTGACCCCTCACTGATTTTGTAAGTTTGTCCAATGTCAAAGAAATTAAAAGTCTCAGAACAGTATCATTTCAATGGTAGGTTTATTTTAACAGTGGCAGATAGCACATCAAAAGGAAAATCGAAAAAATAACCTTAAATAAAAGATAGCAACTGATTTGCATTTCATTGAGTGAAATAAGTTTTTGAACCCTTACCAACCATTAAGAGTTCTGGCTCCCACAGAGTGGTTAGACACTTCTACTCAATTAGTCACCCTCATTAAGGACACCTGTCTTAACTAGTCACCTGTATAAAAGACACCTGTCCACAGAATCAATCAATCAAGCAGACTCCAAACTCTCCAACATGGGAAAGACCAAAGAGCTGTCCAAGGATGTCAGAGACAAAATTGTAGACCTGCACAAGGCTGGAATGGGCTACAAAACCATTAGCAAGAAGCTGGGAGAGAAGTTGACAACTGATGGTGCGATTGTTCGAAAATGGAAGGAGCACAAAATGACCATCAATCGACCTCGCTCTGGGGATCCACGCAAGATCTCACCTCGTGGGGTGTCAATGGTTCTGAGAAAGATGAAAAAGCATCCTAGAACTACACGGGAGGAGTTAGTGAATGACCTCAAATTAGCAGGGACCACAGTCACCAAGAAAACCATTGGAAACACATTACACCGCAATGGATTAAAATCCTGCAGGGCTCGCAAGGTCCCCCTGCTCAAGAAGGCACATGTGCAGGCCCGTCTGAAGTTTGCCAATGAACACCTGAATGATTCTGTGAGTGACTGGGAGAAGGTGCTGTGGTCTGATGAGACTAAAATAGAGCTCTTTGGCATTAACTCAATTTGCTGTGTTTGGAGGAAGAAAAATGCTGCCTATGACCCCCAAAACACCGTCCCCATCGTCAAGCATGGGGGTGGAAACATTTTGCTTTGGGGGTGTTTTTCTGCTAAGGGCACAGGACAACTTAATCGCATTAACGGGAAAATGGACGGAGCCATGTATCGTGAAATCCTGAATGACAACCTCCTTCCCTCTGCCAGGAAACTGAAAATGGGTCGTGGATGGGTGTTCCAGCACGACAATGACCCAAAACATACAGCAAAGGCAACAAAGGAGTGGCTCAAGAAGAAGCACATTAAGGTCATGGAGTGGCCTAGTCAGTCTCCGGACCTTAATCCAATAGAAAACCTATGGAGGGAGCTCAAGCTCAGAGTTGCACAGAGACAGCCTCGAAACCTTAGGGATTTAGAGATGATCTGCAAAGAGGAGTGGACCAACATTCCTCCTAAAATGTGTGCAAACTTGGTCATGAATTACAAGAAACGTTTGACCTCTGTGCTTGCAAATAAGGGTTTTTCCACTAAGTATTAAGTCTTTTATTGTTAGAGGGTTCAAAAACTTATTTCACTCAATGAAATGCAAATCAGTTGCTATCTTTTATTTAAGGTTATTTTTTCGATTTTCCTTTTGATGTGCTATCTGCCACTGTTAAAATAAACCTACCATTGAAATGATACTGTTCTGAGACTTTTCATTTCTTTGTCATTGAACAAACTTACAAAATCAGTGAGGGGTCAAATAATTATTTCCTCCACTGTATATGACCCCTTTAAAAGAACTGATGTGGAGTTGCTGATTAAAGATCTTTTCCAAAATAAGTGATAGCTTGTACTGACTTTCCTTTACTTTATATGTAGCACACTCCAAGACGCCGGTTCAGTAACACTGAGGTGAGTTTCTTCCCTTATTATTTCTTTTAAAGGTTAAACTCAACAAATATCTGACATTCTTTCTTTTTCTTTTAGTTATCAGTTTTCCTTTTCCTGTATGTCTCATATGTAAGTATCAATTCTCTCCTTTTATTACTTCTCCCTGCAGGTCGGTTTAGACTCTACATGCAAGTACTTCACTTGCAGAACACACAGAACACAGCAAAAGATTTCCTCACAGGTAAGTTCCTATTTTTCTCTCCATGAATTGATACATTTAGTTCCTAATGTGTTATTCTCATTTCTCCTCACAGAAAATTAACACTCCAAAAATATTGGCAGTTAAGTGTCTTTTTCACTCATACCAGGCAGGCTTTTAAGCAGAGTCACACTGGGGATTATTCTTGAGGCCTAGACACAGCCAATGTGCAGATCAATTGCATTCAAACACATGCTTACTGGCTTTACTGTGGAGAACAGTTTAAGCAGAACAAGGGAGTGCACACACAACTTCTCTCACTGATCAGCGCTGTTATGCCAGGTAGAAAAGAAAACACACAGTCTTTGGTTCACAAACCAAAAAAACAATATTCAGTACACTGGTGCTGCTATGACAACATTTCTTCTTTTTTTTTTTCTCACACACACTGTATATATATACCAGCTGATATTAGAACAATCACCTAAACTGTAGAGGATTTAGAAGAAGCAGTTTCAGCTGACTTGGTTTGAGAGTCTGATTTTTTTGTGTTGTTACTATTAGGGAATATTTCTGAGTAATGCTGAAATGTCTTTTTAAATAAACTCCTGTCACTTTCTTGCTGTGTTTCCGTGTGGCGTGATTTCACTTATCTGGTTATTTTTTTTCCTGAAGCGGTCTCTCTGGCCTTGCTGAGCTGTCTCTCACTCATTTGTGGTTGAGGTGTCTCCCTTTTTGGCTCCGGGCGCTGTCTCTCACAGTCCCCCCTCACTGTGTGTCATCTCTGAACTACACCGCTCTGCTGCTGGGTGCCATATCTCTCTCTGTGAGCTCAGTTTCTCCCCCTATGGTGTCTGCCTCATCTCCACACGCTGCCTGTGTCATTCTGTAGTGTTGTCCGGATCATAGTTACATAGTTACATAGTTATTTTGGTTGAAAAAAGACATACGTCCATCGAGTTCAACCAGTATAAAGTACAACACCAGCCTGCTCCCTCACATATCCCTGTTGATCCAGAGGAAGGCGAAAAAACCCTTACAAGGCATGGTCCAATTAGCCCCTAAAGGGAAAAATTCCTTCCCGACTCCAGATGGCAATCAGATAAAATCCCTGGATCAACATCATTAGGCATTACCTAGTAATTGTAGCCATGGATGTCTTTCAACGCAAGGAAAGCATCTAAGCCCCCTTTAAATGCAGGTATAGAGTTTGCCATAACGACTTCCTGTGGCAATGCATTCCACATCTTAATCACTCTTACTGTAAAGAACCCTTTCCTAAATAAATGGCTAAAACATTTTTCCTCCATGCGCAGATCATGTCCTCTAGTCCTTTGAGAAGGCCTAGGGACAAAAGGCTCATCCGCCAAGGTATTATATTGCCCTCTGATGTATTTATACATGTTAATTAGATCCCCTCTAAGGCGTCTTTTCTCTAGACTAAATAAACCCAGTTTATCTAACCTTTCTCGATAAGTGAGACCTTCCATCCCACGCATCAATTTTGTTGCTCGTCTCTGCACCTGCTCTAAAACTGCAATATCTTTTTTGTAATGTGGTGCCCAGAACTGAATTCCATATTCCAGATGTGGCCGTACTAGAGAGTTAAACAGGGGCAATATTATGCTAGCATTTCGAGTTTTTATTTCCCTTTTAATGCATCCCAAAATTTTGTTAGCTTTAGCTGCAGCTGCTTGGCATTGAGTACAATTATTTAACTTGTTGTCAATGAGTACTCCTAAGTCCTTCTCCAAGTTTGATGTCCCCAACTGTATCCCATTTATTTTGTATGGTGCTAGACCATTAGTACGTCCAAAATGCATGACCTTACATTTGTCAACATTGAATTTCATCTGCCATGTATGTGCCCATATAGCCATCCTATCCAGATCCTGTTGCAATATGACACTATCTTCCTGAGAGTTAATGATTCTGCACAATTTTGTATCATCTGTAAAAATAGCAACATTGCTCACTACTGCATCTACTAGGTCATTAATAAATAAATTGAAGAGCACTGGACCCAGAACAGACCCCTGTGGGACCCCACTGCTAACAGTCTCCCATTTTGAGTATGATCCATTGACCACAACTCTTTGTTTTCTGTCCATTAGCCAGTTCCCTATCCATGAACACAGACTCTTCCCCAGTCCTTGCATCCTCAACTTTTGCACCAGACTTTTGTGGGGAACAGTGTCGAAGGCCTTTGCAAAGTCCAAGTATATCACATCTACAGCATTCCCAATATCCATATTAGCATTCACTACCTCATAAAAGCTGAGCATGTTAGTCAAACAGGACCTGTCTTTAGTAAACCCATGTTGATGCTGAGAAATAAGATTATTTTCTACTATGAAGTCATGTATAGTATCTCTTAGTAACCCCTCAAATAGTTTGCATACAACTGATGTTAAGCTTACAGGTCTATAATTTCCTGGATCTGATTTTTTGCCCTTCTTAAATAATGGGAAAACGTGGGCTGTACGCCAATCCACTGGGACTCTGCCAGTTGCAAGAGAGTCACAAAAGATAAGATAAAGGGGTTTATCTATAACTGAACTTAATTCCCTTAGGACCCGAGGATGCATGCCATCCGGGCCAGGTGCCTTGTCTATTTTTAATTTATTTAGTCTTGCCTTCACTTCTTCCTGCGTTAAGTATTTAATATTACAGTTAGAAGATTGAGACTCTTCCACCTCTGTAGTTTGCAACAGTGCTGTTTCTTTTGTGAAGACAGAAGCAAAGAAAGCATTTAATAACTCTGCCTTACCTTGGTCATCCACCATTGAGTTCCCATCCTCATCCTTTAGGAGTCCTATACAGTCAACCTTTCTTTTTTTAGAGTTAATGTACTTGTAAAACTGTTTTGGGTTAGATTTGATATCCTTAGCGATTTGTTTTTCAGCTTCAATCTTTGCCTGCCTAATTTCTTTTTTACAATTTTTATTGCACTCCTTATAATTGCTTAGTGCAGCCTCTGTCCCCTCCTGTTTTAAGACCTTATAGGCATTCTTTTTCCTCTTCATTTTATCTTTAACCTTTCTATTCATCCATAGAGGCCTTTTTTTTATTCCTAGACATTTTGTTTCCATATGGGATATACATACTACAGTATTGATTGAGTATAAGTTTAAAAGCTTGCCATTTCCCTTCAGTGTCTTCCCCTTGTAGTACATTATCCCAGTTCACCAAACTTAGTGCCTGCCTAATTTGAGTGAACTTTGCTTTTCTAAAGTTCATAGTTTTAGTGGTCCCGCTGCCCCGTGGCCTATCAGTCACCAGCTCAAACGTTATCATGTTGTGATCACTATTTCCCAAATGTTCTTGAACCTGCACATTTGATACATTATCTGGTCTATTAGAAATGATCAGATCCAGTAACGCATTCCCCCTACTTGGTTCAGTTACCATTTGAGTCAAGTAATTGTCCTGTAGTGCTGCCAGAAATCTGCTGCTTTTACCAGAATGGGTAGCCTCAATACTCCAGTCAATGTCTGGAAAGTTGAAGTCGCCCATAATTATGACCTCATTTTTACCTGCAGCTTTTTCAATCTGCTGTAGTAATCGCAGTTCTGCAGCTTCATTAATAAGAGGTGGCCTGTAGCATACCCCAATAAGCAATTGGCAACTTTTATTTCCACCATGAATATTTACCCAAACAGACTCCACATCTTCGCAATCTTCCTCCATCTCATCGTTGAGGACAGCTGTAAGAGAATTCTTAACAAAGAGACAAACCCCTCCACCTTTTTTCCCTGTTCTATCCCTCCTAAACACATTGTATCCTTTTAAATTAGCTATCCAGTCATGGCTTTCATCCATCCATGTCTCGGTTATTCCCACAATGTCATAGCCTTTGTCATTCAGAATGAACTCTAGTTCGTCTATTTTATTTGCAAGGCTCCGAGCATTGGTTACCATGCACTTTATATTTTTACCACCACATTTACCAATTTTGTTTACATGAAATTGGCTACTTGAATTTTTACCAACCTCCTTAATCTTTACACTGTCCCCACCCCCCTCTCCACCCTCCATAATGATAGGTTCCCACTGTCTTTTTACCTCATCTTGTCTATGTATTGAGACTTTATCCTCCCGCCTCCCCCCAGATCCTAGTTTAAAATCTCCTCCAACCGTTTAGCCATCTTCTCCCCCAATGCAGCTGCACCCTCCCCATTAAGGTGCAGCCCATCCCTGCTGTAGAACCTGTAGCCGACTGCAAAGTCTGCCCAGTTCTCCAGGAACCCAAACCCTTCCTTCCTACACCAATTTCTCAGCCACTTATTTAACTCCCTAAGCTCCCTCTGTCTCTCAGATGTAGCACGTGGCACTGGCAGTATTTCAGAAAACACCACCTTGGAGGTCCTTGCTTTAAGTTTATCTCCAAGTACCTGAAAATCATTTTTGAGGACCTTCCATCTCCCACTAACTTTGTCATTGGTGCCAATGTGTACCATGACAGCCGGGTCTTCCCCAGCCCCACCCAGTAATCTGTCAATTCTTTCCGCTACATGCCGAACCCAAGCACCCGGGAGGCAACAGACTGTACGGCATTCGTGGTTTCTTCGACAGATTACCCTATCTGTGCGCCTAATAATTGAATCCCCTACCACCAGTACCTGTCTAGCCTTAGCTGCGCTCCTATTCCCTTTCTCGTTACAGCAGTCTGCCCCTTGGTTGCTAAGGAGCACATCCTGCTGCAGCATTGCTACTCCTGAATCATCCTCCCCAATATTACACAAACAAGCATACTTATTAGTGAGGGACAACTCGGGACTAGCCTCCCTGCCACTTTTTCCCCTACCCCTTCTAACTGTGACCCAACTAGCGGCTGCCTCTGCTTCTTGGTCCGGCTGTACTCCACCCTCCTCATCTTCAACGGTTCCATCCAGTGTCTGGATCGTGAGATCCAAGCTCTTCTCCATGTTGTGTATGCTTCTCAGTGTTGCGAGATGCTTATTTAGCTCTGCGACTTCCGCCTCTAACTGAGCAACACGCACACACCCAGGGCAACAGTAAACACCCTCAATCCGCTGATCAAGGCATGCATACATGTTGCAGGATGTACACTGTACAGCATAGTCCAACATGATGTCTTTTGTGTGGGGAAAAATTATTTAAAGTAAACTGTGGTGGTAAAAGATGAAATGGGAGAGTGAGTGTAGCTGGGGAGGAGGAAAGGGAGAGTAAGTGAAGTTGGGGAGTGAGTGAAGAGGGGGGGGGGAGGGGAGGGGGGGAGGAGGAGGGGCGGGAGGGGTGGGGGAGTGGAGGTGGAGTGAGTGAAGTTGGGGTGGAGTCCTCAAAATTTAAAGACTACACCACAACGTGCCTAGCACATTCTAACCAATGCAAAAAAACCACAATATTGATTGAAGGTTTTTTTTTGTTTTTTTTTTTGTCCTTACCTACTTCCTCTCACCACTCTCTTTGTGCCTGTGTTGTAACGCCTGTTTTTAACGCCTATGCCACTTGTGTCGCAGCCACTTAGTGAGCAAGCCACAGACTAAGCAAGCTCAGTACTGAGTCCTGAAGCTGACCAAATACCTCCTGTTGCAGCTAGTCCCTCCCCCTAGCCAATTGCCTGCTGCAAAACAAACTAGAGGGAAAAGAAAAAAAAAATTGTACTTTTAAAAACTGACACTTGCTGTTTAATATCAGATGAACCACACAGACAATCCACCAGATATTGCAGCAGCAAAAAACAATATACAAACAGCAATGTAATATAATTAGTGCTCACAATTCCCAGCAGTGAAGTGAAGCAGCCCACCACCAAGATTAAAGCATGAACTATTTTGTGAGTCGAATCATCCGAATCATCAAAATGAGTGATTCGGATCGAAAAAGGGGCGGGGCACAGAGCGACACGCCCCCTCTCAGCGGGGTTCTGGAAGCAGAGCAGAGATGGATCGCTCTGTTGGAGGGGAGGCAGCCTTGCAGGGACAGGTAGATGAGAGAGAGGGGACATGGGTGCCACTGCCAGATATGTGTAGAGCACACATACTGGCTGCAATGCGCTGCCCATTATAGGCTGTCTGTTCCGTAGTGCTGCACAGTGATCACATTGGAAACTTTTGGCACAGCTCAGCTCAGCACAGTAACTTTGCAGGCACTGTGATTGAAAGGCAGTATGATCCTCCTGCACTCGGCACTAAACAGCTGCACTTCACTTCTGGGAATGCTTTGGGGAATGCTTTCTTTCACTGTGCGACGTTTCCATTCAGAGTACACAGATGAGCATATAGGTGAAATACATGTAAAGCATAATGATTGCAGCATGTGGGTATTGTGTGCAAACATTTCTGCTCTCTGCTCGTCCCTCCTCCCTTCTCTGTCCACTCCCTGCCCTCTGTCCATCTTCTCCCCTTCTCTGTGTGTCCACCCCCCTCCCCTTCTCCTGTCCACAGCAGGGAAAGGACTGTCCTGTTATTCATTTCACCCTCCCCCCCACTCCCAATGCTTCAGTAGTAAAATGATCCGAGATTCGGATCAAAGATCCGGATCTCTTCAATGATCCGATTCGAATCATCCGGATCATTGAAAAGATCCGAACTTCCCATCTCTAGAGGTAAAATCAGAGAGGGCTTGCCTCTTCAGCTGGAGGGGCGTTCCCAACCTCTGTAACTGGCACCCGCCCCCTGTCTGAGGGCAGAACAGCCATCTTCAGTGCTGGCTGCTTGCTCTTTGTAAAAACAGCCTGTGCCAGCACTACTTCTCATAGCTAATTCTGGCCAGGGGTAGAAGTTAATCTTTTTAAAATAAAAAAAAACTGTGCTATTTGTAGCAGTTCTACACAGTTAGTGGCTGCACCCCTTAGCCAATCACCTGGGGACTGTAGGGCAACACATCTTGCTTTTTTTGTGGCCTGATGTGCAGGGGGCATGTCTTATTCAGAGTAAACCATAGAGCGGGCTTGGTGTGTGTTGAAAGCTACTCCCTTTGCACACCATGTGGAGTCAGAACCAGCACCAGAAAAAGAACAAGAAACAGAGTCAGCCAAATGGTAAGGAACCTTGCAGATAATGTGTCCCTTTTGCTAGTGAGCCAGATGGCAAAGGACCCCCTAGATGGTGTCTCCCTTTTGCTAGTGAGCCAGATGGTGAGAGACCTTGTAGACAGTGTCTGCCATTCCCTAGTGAGCCAGATGCTGAGAGACCCTGTGGATAGTGTCTACCTTTCTCTAGTGAGCCAAATGCTGAGAGACCCTGTGGATAGTGTCTGCCTTTCCCTAGTGAGCCAGATGCTGAGAGACCCTGTGGATAGTGTCTACCTTTCTCTAGTGAGCCAAATGCTGAGAGACCGTGTAGACAGTGTCTGCCTTTCCCTAGTGAGCCAGATGCTGAGAGACCCTGTGGATAGTGTCTACCTTTCTCTAGTGTGCCAGATGTTGAGAGACCCTGTGGATAGTGTATACCTTTCGCTAGTAAGCCAGATGGTGAGGGACCCTGCAGATAGGGTCATTCAGAACCTTCCTACCATTCCTGGAATATGTAGGGAGATTCTGACTGATAAAAGGGGTCATCTGCATGATAGTGTAACCCAATTTATCCGTTAGCACTGGGTTCCGGCTGAGAGGAATCCACCAGACACTGACTCAGATGAAATTATTAAAGATTTATTTGTGACCTAACGGTGGTCACTGGTAGCTTCAATCATCCCGTAACACTTCAAAACCACAATACATCTTCCTTGCACATCACAGGACAAAATACACAATCTCCTAGTCTTCACAGCCGATGCACCGGTAAATGCTGCCCAATACATGGTTAAGTTACATACAGATTATATATGAAAGGTGAGCTGGGGGGCGTGGCCGGAAGCTGAACTGAGCGGACGCATGTAAGAGAGCTCCGTCCGTGATCACCACCAAATAGCCTCCTGCAGACCGTTTGCGAGTGAGATTTTCGTCCCCTGCTGCTAACCATACTGACCGGAGATGTCTGGAGGAACCTCTGCTGCGATTACATGGCAAACCGCCGCTGAAAAGCTGAGAGGATTCGCCTGCGTGGATCCCCAAGATGGCGCCCAGGCCGGCCTGAAGCCGGACACAGAACAGGTACCGAATCCCCCCTACACCACTGATAATCCTCTCCCTCCTAAACTTAAGAACAACAAGCAGACAGGGGGCAACAAGATCAGAGATCCCAACAAGGGGGGAAAGAAAGTGCAAGAGCATATAATACCTGACTCGGAGCAGGCCACGCAGATCCAATTAGAGCCTCAGGCCTCGCCCAAGATGGCGGCGGAGTGGGACCAGGGGACGGGATCCTAAGCTGGAGACACACAATCTGTTGATTTGGAGGAAGAACCCCCTGAACCAACCCTGAAACAGGTTGCTGACCAAGTAATGGGCGCTATCTATGCCCTAAAAACCGAGCTCGCGGGCCGCTTGGAGGAAGTCAAAGTGGATGTGAGCCTTATCCGGCAGGACTTACAAAATATGCGCGCTAGAGTTACGGAAACCGAACGCAGAATCTCCGTTATAGAGGACACTCTGCAGCCACTACCAGCTAAACATGACCTCCTTAATAAGAAAGTAGATTTCTGGCGACAGAAGGCGGATGACCTAGAGAATAGGTCCCGCCGCAACAACATTAGAGTGATCGGCCTACCCGAGAGAGTGGAAGGTAAAGACCCATCAACATTTGTGGAAGAATGGATATGTAAGGAATTCGGGAGGGAGAACTTTTCCAATGCATTTGCTGTGGAAAGGGCACATAGGGTGCCGGCAACAGCCCCTCCGCCTGGTGCACTAGCACGTCCCTTCCTAGCCCGTTTACTGAACTGTAAAGACCGGGATAAGGTCCTGCAACTTGCCAGGCAAAAACAAGAGATTATAGTGGACAACACGAAAGTCAGCATTTTTCCAGATTTTTCTGTGGAACTGCAGAAAACCAGAGCATCCTTTATTGAAGTTAAAAAACGACTTCGTGCAAAAGACATTATGTACTCTATGGCTTATCCTGCTCGCCTTAGAGTCATTGATAACGGAAAAGTCCAGTTCTTCTCCACGCCTAAGGAAGCCACAGACTGGCTAGATATACGCAGATCTCCTGCTCGTAGAGATTCGGCTGAATCTACCTAAGATATAGTGCTAGAACTCTTAACTTTTACTCCGGATTAGTGGTGTTGCAGCTTGCATATAATCCTTTTTCTTTATTATACGCATACAATGGTGGTGTAATAAGTACTCAATACTTGCTACGTTTTGCAATTGCCTGAATGAAAACTCATTATAGGCAATTCCCCCTGATATTTTTTCTTGCAGGTACCTGCGATTGGAGACAGGACTGATTAGTTTTGTACCTCATGTTGAGGATATGTTATGCTGTTCTAGTTATTCCACCTGTGACCAAGCTGATCCGTATCTTTGATGCCAAGGGATACCCTCTTCTCTATTGCACACCGAATCACTGTACAAAATGCATTATCCTTTTACCTATTTACAATATGTCTAGTTATGGGAGGCTATATTAAGCTTTTGTCATGGAATGTGAGGGGACTGGGGACACCAATGAAGAGATCACTAGTCCTAGCACAGATTAAGAAATATAGTCCGCATATAATAATATTACAAGAAACACATTTTGTGAAAGAAACCTCTAAACGTTTAGATAAATCCTGGGTACAGTGGTCTCGACACTCCTGCCACTCCTCACACTCTAGGGGGGTATCTATATTGGTGCATCGTTCACTGAGGTGGGAACCCCATAGAGTGATGATAGATCAGGAGGGCCGATACATTTTCCTTTATGCAATTATAAATGGGAAAGAATATGTTCTGTTATGTATATATAACCCCCCTGGTTCTGGTGCAGCAATACTACACCAAGCACTGTCTTTTGCCTCTCAATACCCTGATACTCTGACCATGTGTGTGGGAGACCTCAATCTGATACTAGACCCCATGCTGGATAAACTACCCCCCAAAGATCTGGGACACTCAAACACTACACTGGCACTATTTCTGGAGGCGGCCGGCTGGTTAGACCTCTGGAAATGGAAAAATCCTACTCTTAAATCATATAGCTGCTGTGCAGCCCACAACAATTCTTTATCCAGGATCGACCACATAATAGGCCCTGACACTATAACCCCCTACATAACCACAGTAGAATTTAAACCGAGAATTGTCTCTGATCACTCCCCAGTGTTCTGTGAATTCGGTATAGCAGTGGCCCCTAGGAGATCCTCTCATAGGATAAATCCCTTCTGGCTCACACTATTTGGTAGGTCTGATAGGATACCTGATCAGCTTGAAGTTTTCCTAGCTGCAAACTCCCCGACAGAGGATAAGATCATTTTGTGGGAAACACTGAAGGCATACTTGAGAGGTTGTCTTAAATCATCTATCTCATACATTAAAAAAGATTCTCAGAGAATAGAAGATCAAATATCTCAACAGGCAGCTAAAAGTGAAGAGCTTTATATTAAGTATCCTACGGAGGAAAATAAGTTGAGCTGGCTTCAGGCTCATCGCTTGCTTAGTCTCCACCTAACTGAGAAATCCAAACGGAAATTATTTTTCACTAAACAATCTTACTTTGAAATGGGTAATCAATCCAGTAGTCTCCTTGCGCACATGGTCAGACAGAATGAAGGTAGATCAAATATCCTATATGTTTCTAGTCCAGATGGTACCAAAATATCAGATCCCAAACAGATAGAAGACAGATTTTATAACTACTATAGAGACTTATATAAATCCTCCTTGACTGTCGCAGAATCTGAGATTGATGGATACCTGGATGAAATTGACTTTCCCACTCTTTCACAAATAGACATTAACCTACTTGCTGCTCCTCTTAAACTAGAAGAGATAGAATTAGCTCTGTCAGAAGTCCCAAATCAGAAATCTCCAGGGCCAGATGGCATTCCTGCTGAGGTTTATAAGAAATATGCCTCCGCACTATTACCAACATTACAAGAATTATTAGTTTACAGCTTAAAACAGGACAGGCTCCCTTCTTCTATGAATGAGGCTACTATAGTGTTAATCCTAAAACCAGGGAAGGATCCTCTGGACTGTGCATCATACAGACCTATTTCATTACTAAACTCTGACTATAAGTTGCTTACTAAAGTATTAGCCAATCGTCTTAAAAAAGTAATACTCTCCATTATTAACGAGTACCAGACTGGCTTTATGCCTGGCAGATCCACATCCATCAATCTCAGACGTGTACAGGTTATCGCCCAATTGGGGAATGATAGCTCGAGAGACTGGGCCTTTGCTGCACTAGATGCGGCAAAGGCATTCAATTCCATCGAATGGCCTTTTTTATTCGGCTGCCTGCGAAGGTATGGTTTTCCTGACAGCTTTATAAACTGGGTGCAGATGATTTATAGGGCTCCTACAGCAAATCTTGCAATTAATGGTTCAGTTACTTCCTCGTTTTCACTGGCCAGGGGGACACGCCAGGGATGTCCTTTGTCCCCTATGCTGTTCGCCCTGGCCATTGAACCCCTGGCACTTATCATTCGAACTGACACCTGCTATAGAGGTATTGGAGGAACGTATTGGTCTTTATGCAGACGACATGATCCTTTTTATGGACACTCCGGAGATCTCCATGCCCAGAGCAATGTCAATTATCGGTAGATTTGGGATTTACTCGGGCCTACGGATAAACTGGCCTAAGTCAGTTGTGACATACTTCTCTAGGGACCCCCTTCTTTCTCCAAATCTGAGCTGTCCTGCGATTATTGCAGATGAATTCAAATATCTAGGACTAATTATCACAAAAAAAACGACAGATGTTCTCCCTAGGAATCTATACCCACTGTTGGACCTAGTTAAAACCAAATTTAGAGTTTGGTCAAAACTCCCCCTCTCTGTACCGGGCCGAATTAATCTTATCAAAATGATACTTTTACCTAAGATACTATATATTATAGAGCATGTGGCAGTGACCATCCCTAAAAAATTCTTCAGACAACTTAATTCACTTATGTCCCCCTTTATTTGGGGCAGCACCAGGCTCAAACTTAAACTAACTACACTCCAGCGCCCAAAATCTGAAGGTGGAATGGCACTTCCGGACTTTTTTATATATTACTTAGCAGGACAGCTCAGATATATTACAACATGGTTTACTGACTCTACTATGCCCAAGTCCGAGCAGCACATCCAAACCTCCCTTGGCAATCTCTCAATGTTTGGATTTCTCGAAGCAAAACCCTTTCCTTTCATTGGCAAGACTCCAGTCCATACTTTAGCTCACAACATATGGACACAAACTAAAGTGTCACTGGGTTTCACTGAAACACTGATTGAAATGCCACTCTGGAATAACCCTGCGCTTCCTGAGTTGCTCTTGCTCCAGGACTCCTCCTGGTGGATCAATCTTGGGATAGTTGCTTTGCACGACATTATTAACTCCAATGTTTTAATCTCTTTTGAGAATCTATGTCTCAGTTTTAATGCTCCAAGAACTGGTTTCTATAGATATCTTCAACTCAGACATGCGCTTCAAGCCCAATTTGGCTCAGTAACATGGCATATGTCCAAATACCATTTAATTGGAATCTTTAAGACACAAGGCCCCTCTGGTTTAATTTCAGTACTTTACACCTTCATTCAAAGCTACCATACCTCCACACCTTCCCCGTGTGGGTTGGATAAATGGATTAAATACATCCCTTTATTAAATGAACAGGACTGGGATGAAGTATGGGAACTCCCTCGTCAAGTCTCTGTAGCTGCGAACGACAGAATTATCCAATTATATCTTCTTCATCAGGTCTATTTATCACCCAAGAGGTTAATTAAAATGGGCTGGACCAATTGGACTCATGCCCCAGATGCTCTACATATGCTGCTGATTTTTCGCATATGATTTGGCAATGCCCCAAACTGAGAACATTCTGGAAGGATGTGTTTGTGATATTGGAGTTGGTTCTCGGGCAAAGCATCTCTCCTAACCCCAGTGTAGCGTTGCTTGGTATATTAGACGAAGAGGTATGGTCTAAAGACCATAGACCTATAATCAGGAAGGCATGCTTCTTTGCCAGTAAAACAATCGTTCTTAACTGGCTTAACCCCTCCCTCCCCACGATAGAGCGCTGGAAATCCCTAATGAATCACAATCTCAATCTAGAAAATATCACCTATAAAAATAGAGGGACCCATGGTAAATTCCACAGAATCTGGAACTTGTGGATGGACAGCCCTTTGACGGTATCCCATGACTAGACCCAGACATGGTAACATTAAAACAAGTGCTAAGTGTTCTCTGGCCCCTGAGATATGGGTTATTGTAAACAGAAATATTTTTAATTCTTTCCTTTTCTCCTCTCTCCTTTAAATCTATACATACTAGGTATCTTTGGTACACAGGTGGATGTTTGATTGTTTGTTTGGTTGTTTATTTAATTGACAGTTCATATGGGGTGGTTGGCATCTTTTCGCCAAACGCCCTGATGTGTTTTGATTATGTCACTAGAAATGGAGTCTCCAAGGAATGTATAACCTGTAATTTGAATCTTTACTTTTATTGTCAGATCAATGCCTTTTTACTGTATTTCTAACACTTCGATGGATAATTCCTTGTATCCTGTATACAATACACTTATATGTATTCAGTGACATTTGTATAAAAAAAAGAGTTAAAAAAAAAAAAAAAAAGTGAGCTACAAAAGTCTTCTTATACAGCAATCAATCACTTTACAGCATGTTTATATCACAGTACCACTGTTGGGCTGAGAAAGGGGATGGTCTGCTGAGCAATTTCAGTTCCTAAACAGTTCTCAGTCCCTTCTAACCAAGTCCAAGCTTTATTGCTCAGCAAAACCTTGGGGGAACTCGTGACAGTTCTTAAGATGGTACTGTATAGTTGCACAGTTCGTTGCTTGATCCTAAAAAGGATGTTCACTAGTGATGGGCGAACAGCGTTCGCCACTGTTCGGGTTCGCCCGGATTTTGGCCTGTTCGGGTTCGGTTCGGCACCCCCCGAACACCTCATGGTGTTCGGGAGGGTGCTCGGCCACGCTGCCCGAACCCGAACGTGCCTTCTTTGTTCGGCCGAACACAGCCGTGTCCGGCCGAACACAGCCACTATAGGGTCCCAGCATAAAGGGAGAGCATGCCCTAAGCGCGCGAGGGGGGGGGGGGGGGGGGTTGGTGCGGAAATGCCCCCCACCCCTCCCCGCTAAGCTCTCCCTTTTGCCGGTACCCTATAACGTTAAATTTAAGCCCCCCAGAAGTACCTGAGGAGGAGGGCAGGAAGCGGGCAGCCGGAGATGCTAGGCGCTAGTACTATCTGGTACTTCCGCCCTCTCTTGACGCACTTCCTGTTTACATTTGAAGTCGCGTCAAGAGAGCGCAGAAGTACCGCGATGATGCGTACGAGGGTACGTGTCATCATGTAGATGACGCGTACCCTTGTTCGTGTCATCGCGGTACTTCGGCGCTCTCTTGACGCGACTTCAAATGTAAACAGGAAGTGCGTCAAGAGAGGGCGAAGTACCAGATGGTACTAGCGCCTAGCATCTCCGGCTGCCCGCATCCTGCCCTCCTCCTCAGGTACTTTTGGGGGGCTTAAATTTAACGTTATAGGGTACCGGCAAAAGGGAGAGCTTAGCGGTGAGGGGTGGGGGGCATTTCTGACACCCCCCCCCCCCCGCGCTCGGGGCATGCTCTCCCTTTATGCTGGGACCCTATAGGGGCCCCAAAGGGACATGTTCGGGTTGGGTTCGGGGTTCGGCCCGAACATGCCGAACATCGGGGGCATGTTCGGCCGAACCACCCCGAACCCGAACATCTGGATGTTCGCCCATCACTAATGTTCACCTTGCTCAAATATCTCTAAGACTCTTTACCCTTGATAATCTACCACAAACCCACTTTACACTTAACACACCTGTCTGGATAGGGCCTCCCAAAATAACAAACAAAATAAAATATAAATCAAATAATCAAAAAGGATTAGGAAAATAAAAGTAAACAAAATAAAGTATAAAGTGACCAATGCACGCAGCTATGCCACCCAAATTACTCTCCCACAATATAACTCTCTTTTAGTGCACTTTGACTTTTAGACTGAATAAGCTCTAATTTAGAGTTGTAGCAAAACTTGTACTCCAAGTAAGTTAACTCTGTATCTTAGTCAGATGTCAGTTCACTTCTTACTGTAGCACACTTTTAATATCACAAGACGCAATGCAACTCCTCCTCTTTTCACTTATCTTCTTTAATACTGACAAGTTCTCTTTTACTCTCACAGCCTTAGTAGTTTCTGTTTTTTTTAGGACCGTGTACTTAGGTAATATGTATAAATCACACTTTGGTTCACTTCTGGCATCAAACTCTCAGTAATACTTCATAAAATAGCACAGAAGAACACATGAACTTTAACTCTTGACTTGAAACAGACTTGACAGGAACAATGTCTCTATAACAGGACTTAATGCAAGCGGGGGGCTGTATCAGCTTTGCAGGGTACGTATGGAGGCTGTTAATGTATCTTAGTGACAGCAAGGCCTTTACACTCAATACACTTTATATAAGCTGCAGAAGATTTCTTCACCTGAGCTGGGCAGCTCTACCTTGCATTAACAACTGTTGACACAAGGTCTCTGTATCTTTAACGCTTCTGCACACAAACAGTCTCTAGTAACAGTACTTTGAACAGACTTGGCCTCTTCAGGTTCTGGGTTGCTATATTTCTATCTCAGCAAGCCTCCGCTGAACACTGACTACTAACTGAACACACACTGTAACTTGAAGTTGGCTCTCAGGCCTAATACTCATCTGGCTGCCGGGGTGCTTTCTGTCCAGACTAGCTCGGATGCACGCTGCCTCTGGTCTCCGGTCACTCTCTGGCTGGGTTGCCTCTGCCTTACTTGCTCCAATGTAGTCTCTGCGTGGAAGCCAGGTCCCCTCTTAGTCTCCGAGGTGACTGCTACGACCGTTCTCCTAATGGGCTCCTTTCCCGCTCCTCACCGCTGATCCTGTCTCCTCTTAAGTTCCGCTCTCTCTCGCTCTCTGGCGCGCTCTGGCTGGCTCTAACCAGTTCTGTCCGACTACACCCTTCTAGCCCTGCCCCTCCGCGCCTGCGCTGTAGATTCCGACAAGCCGTGCAGGGCTTCTGGAAAGCTCCATTGCTCTGTGTGCTTTGGTCGCTTAGCAACGGTCTATGCGACCATTACGATGCCTCCACTCCTCTCCCATGCGCCATTTTGGTTCCACAGACAAGCATCTAAGGAGAAACTTAGCCTTAAATGTTAAAGTCACCTCACACATAGAAATACATTGGCAAAACTTTTGGGACCATCTTTTAGAGGGTTACAATAGCACCTGCTTCTGTGTTCTTTCCACATTGATTGTGTGTCCTACTAACACTGTTGTGTTTCCATCTTTGCCTGGTCTCTCACCTGCGTTCTACCCCTACTATGATTATCTGTCCTAATGTAACCATTGTATGTCAGCCTTCACCTGTCCTATCACCCATGCTGTGTTTATTCCTCCACTCTGACTGCCCGTCTTTCTTCTTTTGTGTCCCCCACGTAGCTGTTTCTGGGCAGTGTACTTACGGTAAATCTGCTTACCGTAATAATGTCAAATGAGACTCTGCCTAATCATATACAGTATATATATATATATATATATATATATATATATATATTTATTTATTTTTTTTTTACAATATTTAAAGTGAACCTGTAAGGAGGAATTAGGTAAAGGTTACTTACCTCAGAGGCTCAGAAGCTTCTAGGTAATCCAGAGCCCACGGTTCCTGTGTAAGAGCCCACTAAACAGGTCTGACAACATATCCTGTCTGTATACAAGTGCTGATATACTGAGCATGAGCAAGTACAGTCCGCACCTATACAGCAGCATGAAGCTCACAAAATGTCTCACAAAATTATTTGTGAATGCCTTCTTTATAGTGTCGTGAATTTATTAGGATGGATCTAATGCTGCTCTGTAAAAAATGATATGCATCAATAGCAGATATCTCTCCCTGCCCTATATATATTTTCCAGCGTTAATTTGTGTTGGTATATAATATACTGTATTTCCTGTACCCGCCTCCTGACATTGACCCACCCCTCTACCCCACCTTCTCCCCACACCCCCGCCTTGACCCAGGAAGGGCTCAGAAAAATCTGACCACTATAGTTTAGATAGCAGTATGGGAATACAGAGATGCTGCAGTCATCAGATGCATTTTCAGTAAAGCCTCAACTGAACTGCATAATATTTTGCAGACAGTCTGAGGACATTGCAATAGTAGTTTCAATCCTTGATCTGTCATAGTTGTGTAAACACTCCAGCTATCTGAAAGAATGATGCTGGAACATGTGAATTTTCCCTAGCAGAATGGATCTGTAAAAACAGTTGCTATGACAACATTAAATGGCATACAATGTTTCATTTAAAAACAACAGTTTAATATGTAAAAACAAAGCAGTTTTTCTAACTTATTAAGCCTGTGTTTTCACACCCGTAGTCTGAATTCATGAATACTGAATAGTAGTGCATTTACAATTTGTGTACACATTGACAATGTTATCCCTGCACATTTTTGCTTTTAATATACAGTACTGAACCATTATATACTATAAACTAGAATAGTGCAGGGCATACTTTTTAGTCTTTTTATCAGCAGGTGAGGATAAAAAATGTTCATACCTAGTAAGAAGATTTTGACATAGTGCAGTCTGCTGATGTCACCTGTGCAAATTATAAAAGCACCTGTGCAGATTATAAAAGCAACAGGACATGGCATCTTGCTGAAAACATAGAAAGATGCTATCCTTGACTCACAATACAAGCCTGCTACAGTTGTAAAAGCCCTTGAAAGACACGTTTGCCTACAAAAAAATCATTGTCAGGTAAGTGCACATTCAGGCCTGGAACCCACTACAAAACGCTATCGCTAATCGCAATTGCTAGCGTTTGTATGAGCGATTTGTAAGCGATTTCATGAGCATTTTTGGTAGCGATTTTAAAAAGTGTAATCAATTTGCCAGCAGTTGTGTAACGATTAGCGATTAGTGTTTTTAACTCTGATTGTTCCTTTTAATTAATTTTAATTAATTGTAATTTTGTTGGAGTGTGCAGTAATGTAAAAACGCTAGCAAAATCGCTCTGTGTAGGTTTTGACAAACGATAATGCCAGTGTTTATATACTTTACATTGCGGAAACCTTAACGATAATCGCTAACACTCAAAAATGCTGCATGTCCTGCGTTCGCGATTTTGGTAATCGCAATCGCTCCAGTGGAATTTGGCCCATCCATTAACATTAGCTAAGCGTTTAGGGAAATCGCTAGCGGTTTGAACGCTCCCTAAATGCTCACAAAATCACTCTAGTGGGTTCCAGCCCACAAGTGAGCTTTTGCTTTACGTTGGTTGACATTGGGATATATTTGAATTTTCTTTTTTTTTTATTCTTAATAAAGAATTTTTATTGTGCAATTTTTAATACAGGCATGTATAACATGTAAAGTCAATAACTTTAAACAATCATATGGCATGTGACAGTAGTCAAGTGAAATGTAAGCAAATTGCCTAGGAATGGTTATATAGGTCAGCAGAACATAGATGATATGTATAAACCATCACATGTTCTTATATTATGCACACTGCATTACATAAACTTTGAAATGATAATAAAATAAGAACAAGAGGGGAAAGAGTATAAGACAGTGCATCAGGATCAAACAACAAAGCTATTGGGTAAATAGAGTCTACGAGCTGGATTAAATGTCTAATACATACGAGTTGATGTTACTAGGGATGAGGGAACAGTTGATGTATAATACATAAGGGCTATCAGGGGTATCTTTTAACAGGCCTTACTCACAACCTGAGGGGTACATTATGTATGTTCATAATTTGAGCATATTCTTCCTTAGTTTGGAAATCTATCCACAGAGCCGAGGTGAGGTAGTGTTTATCAAAGGAGTTTTTTTGTAAGTAGGATATCTCTTCGAATTCCATGATAGAGTTTATAGCTAGGAACCATTCTTTTAGAGTTGGGATTTGGGTGGATCTCCAGTGTCGTGGAATAAGGCCCTTGGCAGCGTTAAGAAGGAATGGCAGTATGGTTTTCTTATATTTTCGGGGGCTCATATTAGTTTTATGGAATAAGACCACCCAGGGATCCCTAACCAGGGAGACATCAGTGATTTTTAACACGAGCTCCAGGATATTGTCCCAGAATTTCTTAATAGCTGGGCAGGTCCACCATATATGTAGCATTGTACCTATTTCACCACATTCTCTCCAGCAGAGACTGGGTACCTCTACATTGAATCTAGCGAGACGAGCAGGTGTATAATACCATCTAGAGATTAGTTTGTAGTTAGCTTCTTGTATTTTAGAGCTTATAGAGGAGATATGCACCAGTTCCAACACCGCGTCCCTCTCTGTAATCGAAAGGGTGGAGCCGATCTCCTCCTCCCACCTCTCCACAAATGCAGGACCGTCCTGATACAGCTGATCTAGGATGATATCATAAAAAAGTGAAATACCATGAGTAGGCCTGGTTTCCAGTAGGAAGATTTTAGTGAGGGGGGAGGGGGAGCTGAGCGAGTCTCCAGAGATACTCAATGAAGAGATAAAATGATGGAGTTGTCTCCAATGCCAACTATCCAGCGGAAGAGTTCCCACTTTATTTCTGAAATATTCTAAACGGTGAAGGGTATGATTTGAGGTGAGTACTTCAGACAATCTTAGAACCTTATCTGCACTTGAGGACCATTTGCTGAAGACCGAGCTAGTCTGGCCTGGTGGGAAATGTGGGTAGCCAGTAAGAGGCATGTGAGGGGATAGTAATTTTTTACCATATAATTTCCTCATCGTGGAGTGCCATATTCTCAGGGTGGTTATAATTGTCGGGTAGTTTATTTTCAGCAATGGGATTTTGGATTCTGGGATCCAAATTAAGTCTTTCAGAGGGTGAGAAGCCGAGACCTGCTCCAATTTGACCCACTTTCTCTCTGAGAGAGAGAAAGTCCAGTCCAGGGCACGGTTCAGATGAGTGGCCCAGTAATACCCAGTAATACACCTTCAAGTTTGGGGAGCCAAGACCTCCTTTATGTTTTTTCCTGTACAGTGTTGAGGCACTTAGTCTACTTTTACTATTTTTCCAAATAAAGTTTCTAAATTTCGAGTGAAGTTTTTGAAAGTACGAGTTGGGAATATGGATCGGTAGCATTTGTAGGAGGAAGAGTATTCTAGGTAATACATTCATTTTGAGCGTAGCTATTCTCCCTAGCCAGGTTATTCCTAGTGGGGACCATCTGATCAGGTCAGAGTCAATGGTACGTAGAATAGGGAGGAAATTAAGGGAGAAGTGTTGGCTATATGAGGGGCAGAGATATATACCTAAGTATTTGAGGGAGCGAGCTTGCCGTCTAAAAGGGAAGGAGTCCTGGATAGATTTTAGTGTCTTTGAGGATAGAGTCAGGTTTAGTGCTTCAGATTTGCTCCAATTTATTTTAAAGTTAGAGAGTGTGCCATATATCTTCATTTCTTTTAGGAAGTTGGGGATGGATACATGAGGATTGGTTAAGAAACAAAGAATGTCGTCAGCGTATGCTGCAAGTTTATTATGGGTATCTCCTAAGGTAATGCCTGTGATGTCTGGGTTCATTTTGACAGATTGTAGGAAGGGCTCTAAAACTAGAGCGAAAATGAGGGGTGAAAGGGGACATCCTTGGCGAGTGCCATTTTGGATGTGAAAGGGATCTGATAGAATACCATTGACTCTGACCTTCGCCGTAGGTTGTGAGTAGAGGGCAAGTATGTATGATTGGGCTTTGGGTCCCATCCCAAACTTACTCAAGGTGGCCTTCATAAAGTCCCAGTCCACTCTGTCGAACGCCTTTTCGGCATCAGTGGATAAGAAAAATGCAGGTAGCTTAAGGCGTCCAACAGAGTGGACCAAGGCCAGAGCTCTAGTAGAATTGTCTCTGGCCTCTCTCTCAGGTATGAAGCCAACCTGGTCTGGGTTGATGAGCCCGGGTAATAAGGGTCCCAGGCGGAGAGCCAACACTTTAGCAAAAAGTTTTATGTCTCCATTAACCACTTCAGGACCACAGTCTTTTCGCCCCTTAAGGACCAGAGCCTTTTTCTCCATTCAGGCCACTGCAGCTTTCACGGTTTATTGCGCGCTCATACAACCTACCACCTAAATGAATTTTACCTCCTTTTCTTGTCACTAATACAGCTTTCTTTTGGTGCTATTTGATTGCTCCTGCGATTTTTACTTTTTATTATATTCAGCAAAAAAGACATGAATTTTGGCAAAAAAATGATTTTTTTTAACTTTCTGTGCTGACATTTTTCAAATAAAGTAAAATTTCCTATACATTTGAGCGCGAAAGTTATTCTGCTACATGTCTTTGATAAAAAAAAAACCATTCAGTGTATATTTATTGGATTGGGTAAAAGTTATAGCGTTTACAAACTATGGTGCCAAAAGTGAATTTTCCCATTTTCAAGCATCTCTGACTTTTCTGCGCACCTGTCAGGTTTCATGAGGGGCTAAAATTCCAGGAAAGTACAAATACCCCCCAAATGACCCCATTTTGGAAAGAAGACATCCCAAAGTATTCAGTGAGAGGCATGGTGCGTTCATAGAAGATTTTATTTTTTGTCACAAGTTAGTGGAAAATGACACTTTCTGACAAAAAAGAAAAAAAAAAAGTTTCCATTTCTTCTAACTTGCGACAAAAAAAAAATGAAATCTGCCACGGACTCACTATGCTCCTCTCTGAATACCTTAAAGTGTCTACTTTCCAAAATGGGGTCATTTGTGGGATGTGTTCACTGTCCTGGCATTTTGGGGGGTGCCTAATTGTAAGCACCCCTGTAAAGCCTAAAGATGCTCATTGGACGTTGGGCCCCTTAGCGCAGTTAGGCTTCAAAAAAGTGCCACACATGTGGTATTGCCGTACTCAGGAGAAGTAGTATAATGTGTTTTGGGGTGTATTTTTACACATACCCATGCTGGGTGGGAGAAATATCTCCGTAAATGACAATTTTTTATTTTTTTTTACACACAATTGTCTATTTATAGAGATATTTCTCCCACTCAGCATGGGTATGTGGAAAAATACACCCCAAAACACATTATACTACTTCTCCTGAGTATGGCGATACCACATGTGTGGCGCTTTTTTGCACCCTAACTGCGCTAAGGGGCCCAAAGTCCAATGAGTACCTTTAGGATTTCACAGGTCATTTTGAGAAATTTGGTTTCAAGACTACTCCTCACGGCTTAGGGCCCCTAAAATGCCAGGACAGTATAGGAACCCCACAAATTACCCCATTTTAGAAAGAAGACACCCCAAGGTATTCCGTTAGGAGTATGGTGAGTTCATAGAAGATTTTTTTTTTTGTCACAAGTTAGCAGAAATTGATTTTAATTTTTTTTTTCCCAAAGTGTCATTTTCCGCTAACTTGTGACAAAAAATAAAATCTTCTATGAACTCACCGTACTCCTAACGGAATACCTTGGGGTGTCTTCTTTCTAAAATGGGGTCATTTGTGGGATTCCTATACTGCCCTGGCATTTTAGGGGCCCTAAACCGTGAGGAGTAGTCTTGAAACCAAATGTCGCAAAATGACCTGTGAAATCCTAAAGGTACTCATTGGACTTTGGGCCCCTTAGCGCAGTTAGGGTGCAAAAAAGTGCCACACATGTGGTATCGCCGTACTCGGGAGAAGTATTATAATGTGTTTTGGGGTGTATTTTTACACATACCCATGCTGGGTGGGAGAAATATCTCTGTAAATGACAATTATTTGATTTTTTTTACACACAATTGTCCATTTACAGAGAGATTTCTCCCACCCAGCATGGGTATGTATAAAAATACACCCCAAAACACATTATACTACTTCTTCTGAGTACGGCGATACCACATGTGTGACACTTTTTTGCAGCCTAGGTGCGCTAAGGGGCCCAACGTCCTATTCACAGGTCATTTTGAGGCATTTGTTTTCTAGACTACTTCTCACGGTTTAGGGCCCCTAAAATGCCAGGGCAGTATAGGAACCCCACAAGTGACCCCATTTTAGAAAGAAGACACCCCAAGGTATTCCGTTAGGGGTATGGTGAGTTCGTAGAAGATTTTATTTTTTGTCACAAGTTAGTGAAAAATGACACTTTGTGAAAAAAACAATAAAAATCCAATTTCCGCTAACTTTTGACAAAAAATAAAATCTTCTATGAACTCATCATACACCTAACAGAATACCTTGGGGTGTCTTCTTTCTAAAATGGGGTCACTTGTGGGGTTCCTATACTGCCCTGGCATTTTAGGGGCCCTAAACCGCGAGGAGTAGTCTAGAAAACAAATGCCTCAAAATGACTGTTCAGGGGTATAAGCATCTGCAAATTTTGATGACAGGTGGTCTATGAGGGGGCAAATTTTGTGGAACCGGTCATAAGCAGGGTGGCCTCTTAGATGACAGGATGTATTGGGCCTGTTCTGATGGATAGGAGTGCTAGGGGGGTGACAGGAGGTGATTGATGGGTGTCTCAGGGGGCGGTTAGAGGGGAAAATAGATGCAATCAATGCACTGGGGAGGTGATCAGAAGGGGGTCTGAGGGGGATCTGAGGGTTTGGCCGAGTGATCAGGAGCCCACACGGGGCAAATTAGGGCCTGATCTGATGGGTAGGTGTGCTAGGGGGTGACAGGAGGTAAATGATGGGTGTCTCAAGGTGTGATTAGAGGGGGGAAATAGATGCAAGCAATGCACTGGCGAGGTGATCAGGGCTGGGGTCTGAGGGCGTTCTGAGGTGTGGGCGGGTGATTGGGTGCCCTAGGGGCAGATTAGGGTCTAATCTGATGGGTAACAGTGACAGGTGGTGATAGGGGGTGATTGATGGGTGATTAGTGGGTGTTTAGAGGAGAGAAGAGATGTAAAGACTGCACTTGGGAGGTGATCTGATGTCGGACCTGCGGGCGATCTATTGGTGTGGGTGGGTGATCAGATTGCCCGCAAGGGGCAGGTTAGGGGCTGATTGATGGGTGGCAGTGACAGGGGGTGATTGATGGGTGGCAGTGACAGGGGGTGATTGATGGGTGATTGACAGGTGATCAGTGGGTTATTACAGGGAATAACAGATGTAAATATTGCACTGGCGAATTGATAAGGGGGGGTCTGAGGGCAATCTGAGCGTGTGGGCGGGTGATTGGGTGCCCGCAAGGGGCAGATTAGGGTCTAATCTGATGGGTAACAGTGACAGGTGGTGATAGGGGGTGATTGATGGGTGATTGATGGGTAATTAGTGGGTGTTTAGAGGAGAGAAGAGATGTAAACACTGCATTTGGGAGGTGATCTGATGTCGGATCTGCGGGCGATCTATTGGTGTGGGTGGGTGATCAGATTGCCCGCAAGGGGCAGGTTAGGGGCTGATTGATGGGTGGCAGTGACAGGGGGTGATTGATGGGTGGCAGTGACAGGGGGTGATTGATGGGTGATTGACAGGTGATCAGTGGGTTATTACAGGGAATAACAGATGTAAATATTGCACTGGCGAATTGATAAGGGGGGGTCTGAGGGCAATCTGAGCATGTGGGCGGGTGATTGGGTGCCCGCAAGGGGCAGATTAGGGTCTAATCTGATGGGTAACAGTGACAGGTGGTGATAGGGGGTGATTGATGGGTGATTGATGGGTAATTAGTGGGTGTTTAGAGGAGAGAAGAGATGTAAACACTGCATTTGGGAGGTGATCTGATGTCGGATCTGCGGGCGATCTATTGGTGTGGGTGGGTGATCAGATTGCCCGCAAGGGGCAGGTTAGGGGCTGATTGATGGGTGGCAGTGACAGGGGGTGATTGACGGGTGATTGACGGGTGATTGACAGGTGATTGACAGGTGATTGACAGGTGATCAGGGGGGATAAATGCATACAGTACACGGGGGGGGGGGGGGGTCTGGGGAGAATCTGAGGGGTGGGGGGGTGATCAGGAGGGAGTAGGGGGCAGATTAGGGACTAAAAAAAAATAGCGTTGACAGATAGTGACAGGGAGTGATTGATGGGTGATTAGGGGGGTGATTGGGTGCAAACAGAGGTCTGGGGGGTGGGCAGGGTGGGGTCTGAGGGGTGCTGTGGGCGATCAGGGGGCAGGGGGGGGGGAATCAGTGTGCTTGGGTGCAGACTAGGGTGGCTGCAGCCTGCCCTGGTGGTCCCTCGGACACTGGGACCACCAGGGCAGGAGGCAGCCAGTATAATAGGCTTTGTATACATTACAAAGCCTATTATACACTTTCCGTGCGGCGATCGGGCAGCTAGTAACCCGCCGGCGCTTCCGAACGGCCGGCGGGTTACAGCGAGCGGTGGGCGGAGCCAGTCCCCGGCGGCTGATCGCGTCACAAATGACGCGATCGCCGCATAGCCACTCCCGCAGCCGCCCCCGCCGATGGGCGTATTGCGGTCGTTTGGGCCCGGACTTTGCCGCCGCCCATCGGCTGGGGGCGGTCCTTAAGTGGTTAAGCAAGGAGATAGGCCGATAACTTTGACAAAGATTTGCATCTTTTCCTTCTTTGTGAATGACAGAGATATGCGCTCTTAGAGCATCGATGGAGAAAGGGCAGTGCTCTGTAATAGAGTTAAAGTATTTCTGTAAGGGGGTCAATAAAATTTGACTATATGTTTTATAATATATAGTTGGTAACCCGTCTGGGCCTGGGGTTTTCCCCGTAGGGGTCTTCTTAAGGGCCATAAAGATCTCATATTCAGTTATCTCTTCATCCATTAACTTTTGTTCAGCTTGTGACAATTTAGGTAGATTAATTTTATTAAGGTATGAAATTATTTTGTGTTTCCTAGCCATAGTTTGTTCTGAGGATTCCTCAGATCTAATATTGTAGAGAGTAGAGTAATATTCTTTTAAAAAGGGCCGCAATGTCTCTAGAGAGGACTGCCGTCTTCCCATCGTGTGATTTAATTTGGGCTACATAATTTGTTTGCTTGCGTTTGCGTAGGGCCCTTGCTAGCATACGTCCCGATTTGTTTCCCCATTCATAATACTTGTGCGAGACTCTCAGTAGGAAGGATTTGGCTCTGGAGTCAAGGTGGGTATTCAATCTAGCCTTCAAAGCGGTTAGGGCATCTAGCTCAGCCTGCGAGAAAGATTGTTTTAATCTATTTTCTAGATTAGCTATCTGGGAAATTAACAGAGTAGAAATGGCTTCAAATTCCCTCTTCCTTCTACTACTGATCTGAATGAAGTGACCGCGGATGAATGCTTTGTGGGCTTCCCATAAAGTGGAACGTTTAATATCTGGTTGGTCATTTTTTTCGAAATACTCCGTTAATTTACCTTTAATATCTGAGATCACTGTCTGGTCTGAGAGGAGACTCTCATTTAAACGCCATGAGTCAGGTTTTTTGTAGGGCAGCAGGAGATTAAGGTCTAGTGTGACCGGAGCATGATCTGAGATGGTTATATTGTGTATTTTGGATGAAGTAACTCTAGGGAGATCTACATGTGCGACAAAGATTGTATCAATCCTAGAATGAGAGTTATGGGTTGGGGAAAAGAAAGTGAAATCTCTCTCCGTTGGGTTTTTAATCCTCCAAGCATCTATTAGTTGGGCTTTGTGTAGTAGTATTTTGATCTGTCTACGTTCCCTATATGAAATAGTCGATTTATGGGAGGAGGAGTCAAGCTTCTCATCCTAGGTCATGTTGAAATCACCTGCTACTGCCACAACACCTTCTTGGAAGGAGATGAGTTTCTTTAAGAAAGGGCCCAGAGTTTTAGCATGTTCAGTGTTAGGGAGGTATACTAAGGCCACTGTAATTGTCAGACCCTGGATTTTACCCTTTACAATCACCCACCTGCCCAAGGAATCACATATTGAGTCAACCAGTACAAAGGGAACTCCAGAACGGAAACCAATCGCTACTCCTTTATTCTTAGCTGAATTAGAGTTGGAATAAAACCATTGAGTATACTTTTGGGAGCGAAAACCATGCTTATCTCTGTCAACAAAATGGGTTTCTTGGAGACAAGCTACATCTAAATTTAGTCTATTCAGTTCGTGTAGTATCTTGTATCGTTTGATTGGGGAGTTAGCTCCTTTAACATTAAAGGAGCCTAATTTAAGTGTTTGAGTTGCCATTTTAGATTTTTATAAAAAAAGGGGGATCTCCCTGGTCCCGGTTGACTTCGTGTCCCTGATCCCAGCCCCGTAGACTATCAGACAATAAATTCCTGATGCGAATTAGAAGAAGGAAATGAAAATAAAGAAAAAGAAAAGAAAAGGTAGCATTAAATGAGGAAGAAAAAAAAACACGTAGTAGTAAGAGCATAGCAAAACCAATGCAAACATATATACAGTAGGTAAGCAACCATAAACTATAAAAGCTAATGATTGTTAAGGACATGTACCAAAAAGGTACCATTCTTATCTTAATGTGTACAGCAGCAGCCGTACGCATTTGTAAGAGTTCCTGCGGGGACACTGCAGGATCGCCTGTCATAGTGCGAATCGAGCCGACTGCTCACTTCGGTCTCGGCTGAAAAAGGAAAACAAGCAGAAATCAAAAGGAAACTGTGTTTGGGTCAAAAACCCCATTTAGATGAACTCCGTAGCAGAGTTCTCAGGACATTCTTATGAACAAAGAGAGTTCAGGCTTTTGGCTTAAAAGGAGGGTGGACGATATTGCGAAACATTGTGAGGATTCACAGTTTAAAGACTATAGCTTAACAGGGTGAGTCCTGGAGAGAAAGTTGTGGGGATCCCCTCTTGGATCCTCCTCTCTTACTGTTAGAGGGGGACCACTGATCCATATGTAACATCAGTGGATTGAGACTGCAATATTTATACCCACCACACGATGGAAACCTGACCCCTCTTTCAGAGCTAAAGGAAGTGGACAAAGGGGGGTGATGGGGGAAGGGCAAGAGAGAGAGGGAGAACAAAGGAAAAAAGGACACAAAGGAGAGAGGCTGGAGAGACGTGTGGATCTCTCTGTCCCAGCCTCTGCGTAAGCGATCTTCGTGTGGTTCAGAGGAACGGACCAGGGCAGAAAGAGGAGTACAATCAGGCTCCAATTGATGCTTTGAAGCCAGGATAGCAAGGAGTTGGACGCGAAACAAGCCACCAGCGACCAGACAGGAGGAATCATCAAGCCACCAGCGACCAGACAGGAGGAATCATCTCACCCAGCCCAGAGGACAAGCCATTCCTGAAGGTTTCTTGCTGCAGCGACTAGATGGGTGAGGGGCCTGTGGCCACAGTACTTTGCGTTTAATTGTGCCTTCGCCTGGCGAGCGAGAAGGGACCACTGCCCCTCTCAGCTCAGAGTCTTTTGGAGAGCTGGTCGTGCCATGTGGATTACAAATACCTTCTCTTGAAGGTCTGAGCGCTCCAACTGTAACTTGAATGGGCCCCACCGCTAGCAGACATTATAGCAGTTTCACCACTGGCCAGTGGTTAGTCAGGGTTTGAAATGTTTTAGCTAAGTGCAGTAGCTAGTTGCACCTCCTCTGCTATTTGTGTGAATTGCATATAACTGTTTGCCTGATTGATTGTAAAGAATTGTACAGCAGTTTTTGTCTCTCTCTCACCCAGTGCATTAAGGGGCAGAGTCTCTTCACGGGTGGACAGGGGAACAAACTCTATTTATGACTGTTGCACTATTGAACTGCTATTTCTGCTTCACTAACCCATTGTCACTAAGCTGTTGCTTTTATCTGATGCCATTGTACCCCTATACCATTGTGAACCCTGTTTGCCCACACCCTTCTCACAGGGCATCTTGTCTGCCCCTAATAAAACCCCTTATAGTTGTTGGTGTGTCGGAGTATTAGAGGGTCCTTTCACAGGACGGGTCATCACTGGGGACAGTAGGAGAACCCAACTCTTACAGCAGCTCCTGTGGGAGTCAGTGCTACACGTGGGGGCTCGTCTTCTGGGATTCTAACCTAGCCCCTTAGAGTGATGACTGCCCTAGGAACAACGAGCCAGGCCAGCAAAATGGACCCAGTCACTGCTGCCCGCTGGTGTGAAGAAGAAAATGGTAGACTACAGTTCAGTGTGGTGATGGATATACCTGCTGATGGATGGACAGAGAATCAAATAGATAAAGCTATCACAGCCCTAGCACTTGATCGTCGGGTGTTCGTCTTAGACACACGGACTGATCCGGAGATCTCTCACACATATGCCCTGCTAGAAGTGAAAAAAGGCCTTCCCACTTGCTTCAAGAACACAATCTTACAGCTAACGGATGACATCAAAGTTCAGTTGATCCGACCAAGTCCCTCAACCAACCACTCAGACAGTTCCAGTGAAAGGCCACCAAGTAAAAGAGAGGTCTGCTCAGCCTCTGTTGACTCCATGTCCACCACCCCAGGATATCCACCCGCTTCCTTCTACACTGATATGGGAAAACTGATGGAAAATTTAGTGACAAATTCATTCCAACCTATCAGTTATGGGTACAGAAAACTGAGGGTTTGTTCTGGGCAGATACCTGTCCCATCCGGGGAAGATGACTTTGAGACCTGGATAGACCAGGCTGCACAGGCCTTAGATGAGTGGGAGGTCTCAAATACAGTCAAGCGACAGAGGATTGTAGAGAGTCTACGTGCCCCTGCTTCAGATGTTGTCCGGAATCTTAAAAGAGACCAGCCAGGTTGCACTGCCACAGAGTGTCTGGATGCCCTTCGTGAAGTTTTTGGGCAAATAGAAAGTTGTGCTGACTTGATACATCGGTTTGGACATACCTACCAAGAGGAAGGGGAACGCCTATCCACCTTTGTCACTCGCCTGGACAAGATCCTACACCAAGCAATCCTAAAAAAGGGAATGGCACAAGACAATGCAAGTGAGGCTTTATTGACTCAGATCCTAAAAGGTGCACAACCTTTAGACCCTATCATGCTGAAAATTCAAATGAGAGACCGAAGTGACCTTTTCACCTACTCAAAACTGATTAAGGCCATTCGAGAGGAAGAGACACTGTTGTCCGCTAAGTCCCAGAAGATGACCACCTCTGCTGGTTCTGGGCAAAGTAGTGGTAGTGCATCTGTGTACTTAGCACGAACCCCCTTGGAAGCTCCGGGAGAGATGGACAGTAAGACCCCTTCTACTGCTGAGGCCCTCACTCAGGCGATAACCCAGATGGTGCAGTCAAATTCCACTTTACAACAAGCTTTTACTGAGATTCAGAGGTCAATGATGCAAGTGATAGAGACTCAGGCAGGGATGCAACAGTCCATGGCTGATCTGCAGAGAGCTATTGCACACCCTACCCCAGAGGGCTCACAGCTATCCAGAGGAATGAAGAGTAGAAGATATTCAGCCGGAGTAGAGTGCTTTAATTGTGGGCAAACTGGACATTACCGAGCCCAATGCCCTAAACCCCGGCACTCTCGGACCTTAACAGAGGAAGTGCGCCAGGCCCTACAGGATCTTTTACCTGCCAAGCCGGCGGAAAACTTCAGAGGGCCCCGGTGAAGGAGCAAGCCGGGAGCCCACTTGCTTCAGACAGCTCCAGCCCGCATCAAAAGGCTGACTGGGCAATCATACAAGAACCCTTGAGTAGGATTCCTAAGAGACAATCAAATACGCCTCCCTCAGCAATGGGCCCCAGTGTACAGGGAAGAAATACACATCAATGTGAGAAAGGCCACCAGGAGCATCGCTTAGAGCGTAACAGGAGGCCAAAAGGAGTACAAGCTCAACCAGCCAGGCCTACAAGTACACCTCCTTCTGGGCAAATCCCTGCTAACTTAGTGGGCCCCTCTCCAGTGGTGCCTGTTCAAATAGAGGGCATCTTCACAAGAGCGTTACTTGACTCGGGTGCACAAGTGACTTTATTATATCGGGACTTCTATGATAAGTATCTGCAGCACCTGCCCCTGCGAGAATTAAAAGACCTAGAGATCTGGGGAATTGGAACCGAGCAGCTCCCCTATGATGGGTATCTGCAGATCAAGTTGACCTTTGACCCACTGGTTGTTGGGCAACCGGGAACCTTTGACACCTTGGCCATTGTATGTTCTCGACCCCCAGGTTCAGTGAGAAGTTCTTTAATTGTGGGGACTAATACAGACCTGATAAGACGAATCTTGTCCCCCATAGCCTCCTGCTATGATCTACCACCAGAAGGTGTGCACCCCATGCTTCATCCAGTCTACCAACGTTTAGTCCAAGAACAGAGGGCTCCAGCCGAGGGAGTAGGAAGATTGTGGCGATTGGGGAAGAAGGAGAAACTGTTGCAACCAGGGGAAGTGGCATGCCTTCAGGCATCAGTAAGACTGAGCTGGGATCTGCCGGGACCGCATGTCCTGCTAGAAACCATCCCTGGAGAGAAGACAGCCCCCGGGATAGAGTTGATCCCTGAAGTGATCCCAACAAAGGCACTACAGAAGGCTCAAGGAAAGATCTCCGTCAGTGTTTGTAACACCACTGACTCCCCAGTGAGGATCAAAGCCCGGATGCTTCTTGGACAGGTAGGCTCAGTCACCCCAATTTCGCCATCCCTTTCAGTGGGGGGAACTGAAGATGGAATCCCTGTAGACTGCTTCTACCCAGCAGACTCCCCGATATCTCCAGAATGGAAGAGCAGGATTCAAGCCCTGCTTCTGAAACGGCGAGAGTTATTCTCCAAGAGTGAATTTGATGTTGGGTGTGCGAAAAGTACTCAACATCGCATACGCCTACAGGAAGACAAGCCTTTCAGAGAGAGATCACGTCGGATTCCATTTGGGGATTTGGAAGATTTGAGGGAACAGATTGCAGAGTTGAAGAGAGCTGGAGTGATCCGTGAATCCCGAAGTCCCTATGCCTCTCCCATAGTGGTGGTTCGGAAGAAGGATGGTTCCAGCCGAATGTGCATAGACTATCGCACTCTTAACCGTCGTACCACCCCAGATCAGTACACAACCCCACGAATAGAAGATGCCCTACATTGCCTAACAGGAGCTAAGTGGTTCAGTGTACTGGATTTGCGCAGTGGGTATTACCAAATTCCCATGCACCCCGATGACAAAGAGAAGACCGCTTTTATCTGCCCTTTGGGGTTCTACGAATTTGAAAGAATGCCTCAAGGTCTTTCAGGAGCGCCTGCAACCTTCCAGAGGCTGATGGAGCGCACAGTGGGAGACATGCATCTGCTAGAAGTCTTGGTGTATCTGGATGACGTGATTGTCTTTGGAAGAACACTGGAGGAGCATGAGCAAAGGCTGGAGAAAGTACTGAGTCGACTTCAGGAAGAAGGACTGAAACTGTCCCTTGAGAAGTGCCAGTTTTGCCAACCGTCTGTCACCTATCTGGGGCATGTAGTCTCAGCTGAAGGCGTGGCCACAGACCCCAAGAAGCTGGAAGCTGTGGTCAATTGGCCTAGACCGCAAGATGTAGCGGGATTGAGATCATTCCTGGGGTTTTGCTCCTATTACCGAAGATTTGTGGAGGGTTTTGCCAAGATGGCCCAACCCCTTACTGAGCTCTTAAAGAATGAAGGTGAGGAAAGTGACTCGAAACTTTCAGACGAGGCTCAATCAGCCAAAGGGCCCAGAAGACCTCGGGAGTCAATACAGGAAGAGTGGTCCGATCGTTGTGAGGAAGCATTTCAGCAGCTGAAGTGGAGTCTAACCCATGCCCCAGTCCTAGCCTATGCTGATCCTACTCTTCCTTATGAACTGCATGTGGATGCTAGTAGAGAAGGGCTCGGTGGAGTGCTGTACCAAGAGCATGAACGGCATCTAAGACCTGTTGCTTATGTGAGTCGAAGTCTCTCCCCATCTGAGAAGAACTATCCTACCCACAAGCTGGAGTTCTTGGCTCTTAAATGGGCAGTAGTAGACAAGCTTAGGGACTACCTGTATGGGGCTGAATTTGTAGTCAAGACAGACAACAACCCACTCACCTACATCCTCACTACTGCTAAGTTAGATGCTACAGGACACAGATGGCTAGCTGCACTGGCTGAGTTCCGCTTCAGCTTGAAGTATCGACCAGGAGTGGGGAACAGAGATGCTGATGCCCTGTCCAGAAGGCCTCATAACACTGGAGCTTCGGAAAGAGACTGGACTCAGCTGACCCCAGAAGGGATACAAGCCTTGTGCCAGGGGGCAGAACATTGGGTCAGAGGAGTGACAGGAGCTGAAGTTGTTGGAGTCAGTACAAAAGGGGTCCCCAAACTCTACTGCAACCTGACCCAATTGAAGGATGGGAGCTTGCCCATCCTTAGAAAAAAGGATCTGAAGCAGGACCAGTCAGAAGATCCCCTCTGCCGACTGACCCTGGAGGCCCTAGAAAGCCAACGACCAGAGCTCCTGCAAACTGAATCTGTTGAGAAGGCCAAGATGGTTTACAGAGAATGGAATCGGCTACAGCTCCGAGACGGACTGGTCTACCGTAGAGCTCCTGTTGATGATCTGGAAGAAAAGTGGCAGTTATTCCTTCCTGAAAAACACAGAGAGACAATACTAGTGGCCTTGCATGATGACCATGGTCATTTGGGAGCAGAGAGGACTCTCGGCCTAGTCAAAGATAGATTCTACTGGCCCTGTATGAGGGCTGAAATAGAAAGCTACTGCCACTCATGTCTGCGGTGTATACAACGAAAGACCTTGCCCACTAGATCTGCCCCAATGGGTCACCTACAGAGCCAAGGCCCCATGGAGTTGGTATGCATGGATTTCCTGTGCCTGGAACCAGATATGAGCGGACAAGGAAGTATCTTAGTGGTGACTGATCACTTTACCCGATACGCCCAAGCTTTCCCCACAAGGGACCAAAAAGCTTCCACAGTAGCCAAAGTCCTAGTAGAGAAGTTCTTTGTCCATTATGGTCTACCGCAGCAGCTTCATTCAGACCAAGGTCGAGACTTTGAGAGTAAACTCATCAAAGAGTTATTGCAAGTGCTGGGGGTGCAAAAGTCACGGACTACTCCTTACCACCCCCAGGGCGATCCGCAACCCGAGCGGTTCAATCGCACACTTTTGAATATGTTAGGGACACTTACCTCTGAAAAGAAGCAGCACTGGAGTAAATATGTCTCAGCAGTGGTCCATGCGTACAACAGCACAAAGCACGATACGACAGGATATTCACCTTACATGCTAATGTTTGGGAGAGAAGCTCGACTACCAGTAGATCTTGCCTTTGGCACCTCCACTGATGGGACTTCAGCTGCATCTCATAAAGGCTATGTTGACCGACTTCGGAGGAACCTGAAAACTGCCTATGAAAAGGCCCAAAGTGCTTCCAATATTCGGGAACAGCAAAACAAGAGAAGATATGATCTGAGGGTTCGGGTCCATGACTTACAACCGGGTGACCGGGTGTTATTGAGGAACCTGGGCCTTCATGGGAAGCAGAAGTTAGCTGACCGGTGGAGCTCACAGCCATACATTGTTTGTGCACGGTTGCCCGGCCTTCCAGTGTATCAGCTCCGTCCAGAGGGGAAGACAGGGCCCTTGAAGACTTGGCACCGCAATCACCTTCTACCACTGAATGAAACAGTGCGGGTGCCCCCTCCACATGAACCATCCCTGCCTAAACGAACCCCAGTAACTCGGTCACAATTGCCTTCTACTGCAGAGGAAGAAGAGGATGACGAGGAAGAGGACCTGGAGATGGAATGGCTGTGGCGGTTTGACCCCATTGTTTCCACACCGCCTATAGAGGACACCTACTCTAGGCCATTAAGAGCTGAGGCACAAGAATTCATACCACAGGCCCAGGTTGAGGAGGGGCCAGAACAGGTACCCACTGAGCTTGAAGAGGAAGGAGAGACCCAAACTATTGCTGAGGCCCCATCAATGCCACCTCGGGAGATTGTAACAGAATCCCCCGCGAGAGAGGTTGTAACTGAATTCCCTGCCAGAGAACCCCTAGAGCCTATGGAGCAGAGAACCAAGCGACAAATCAAACCTCCCCTGAGGTTGACATATGACTCCAGAGGAAACAGTTCTGAAGAAGCCATCACCACCGTCTGCAGATCTACTGAGACACAAGTCCATCAGACCACTGTACCAGTGTGTGATACCTCCTGCCCTGTACCCGACACACCATGGTGGGAAGTCCCACTGCCCACAACTCAGGATAGCTTCAGTTACCTAGTTACATGTAGGTATTAAGTTAATTTGTAGTTAAAACTTTGTTCTTTGGGGACCAAAGACTTTCAGTGGGGGGAGAGTGTAACATCAGTGGATTGAGACTGCAATATTTATACCCACCACACGATGGAAACCTGACCCCTCTTTCAGAGCTAAAGGAAGTGGACAAAGGGGGGTGATGGGGGAAGGGCAAGAGAGAGAGGGAGAACAAAGGAAAAAAGGACACAAAGGAGAGAGGCTGGAGAGACGTGTGGATCTCTCTGTCCCAGCCTCTGCGTAAGCGATCTTCGTGTGGTTCAGAGGAACGGACCAGGGCAGAAAGAGGAGTACAATCAGGCTCCAATTGATGCTTTGAAGCCAGGATAGCAAGGAGTTGGACGCGAAACAAGCCACCAGCGACCAGACAGGAGGAATCATCAAGCCACCAGCGACCAGACAGGAGGAATCATCTCACCCAGCCCAGAGGACAAGCCATTCCTGAAGGTTTCTTGCTGCAGCGACTAGATGGGTGAGGGGCCTGTGGCCACAGTACTTTGCGTTTAATTGTGCCTTCGCCTGGCGAGCGAGAAGGGACCACTGCCCCTCTCAGCTCAGAGTCTTTTGGAGAGCTGGTCGTGCCATGTGGATTACAAATACCTTCTCTTGAAGGTCTGAGCGCTCCAACTGTAACTTGAATGGGCCCCACCGCTAGCAGACATTATAGCAGTTTCACCACTGGCCAGTGGTTAGTCAGGGTTTGAAATGTTTTAGCTAAGTGCAGTAGCTAGTTGCACCTCCTCTGCTATTTGTGTGAATTGCATATAACTGTTTGCCTGTTTGATTGTAAAGAATTGTACAGCAGTTTTTGTCTCTCTCTCACCCAGTGCATTAAGGGGCAGAGTCTCTTCACGGGTGGACAGGGGAACAAACTCTATTTATGACTGTTGCACTATTGAACTGCTATTTCTGCTTCACTAACCCATTGTCACTAAGCTGTTGCTTTTATCTGATGCCATTGTACCCCTATACCATTGTGAACCCTGTTTGCCCACACCCTTCTCACAGGGCATCTTGTCTGCCCCTAATAAAACCCCTTATAGTTGTTGGTGTGTCGGAGTATTAGAGGGTCCTTTCACAGGACGGGTCATCACTGGGGACAGTAGGAGAACCCAACTCTTACAGCAGCTCCTGTGGGAGTCAGTGCTACACATAGGAGTAAAGTCAATCTCCGTTAGTTTAGGGCACCAGTCCGGAATGTTAATTGTGCCCAGGTTTAGAGCTGTGCAGAATTCCGAAAGTTCCTCTGGAAAACGGAGAGAGTGTACCTTTCCCTCATGGCCAACGATTAAAGCAAAGGGGAATCCCCATCTGTACAGAATACCACGGGATCTAAGTGCTTCCAACACTGGTTTTAAGGTTCTACGCTGTTGCAAAGTTTCAAATGCCAGATCTGGAAACAACTTGAGTTTGGCCCCATCAAACTCCAGTTCATTAAAGGGAATTTCCAAGCAAAATAAAAAAAATGAATTTCACTTACCTGGGGCTTCTACCAGCCCCATTCAGCCATCCTGTGCCCTCGTAGTCACTCACTGCTGCTCCAGTCCCCCACTGGCAGCTTGCCGACCTCGGAGGTCGGCAGGCCGCATTGCGTACATTTTTACGCATTCCCGCTAGTGCAGGAACATTAACACATACATTTTTACGCATTACTGGTTCAATGCGTAAAAATGTACGCATTGAACCAGTAACGCGTAAAAATGTATGTGTTAATGTTCCTGCACTAGCGGGAATGCGTAAAAATGTATGCAATGCGGCCCGCCGATCTCCAAAGTCGGCATGCTGCCAGCGGGGGACTGGAGCAGCAGTGAGTGACTACAAGGGCACAGGATGGCTGCATGGGGCTGGTAGAAGCCCCAGGTAAGTGAAACTCATTTTTTTATTTTGCTTGGACCTTCCCTTTAAGAGCTCTCATTTTACTGAGCAGATCCTCCTTCTCTGCAAAGTAATGTAATCTACATATGACATCTCGTGGGGCTGCGTCAGTGCGAGAGCGTGACTTAAGAGCCCTGTGGACTCGATCGATTTGGATGAGTGTGGATTCTGGTTTGCCCAGGATTCTATTAAAGATAGTGCGGATCACTGTTGGGAGATCTTCGTCTGATGTGGCCTCAGGTAGCCCTTTCAGTCGCACGTTGTTCCGCCTGTTGCAGTTCTCGTGGTCTTCCTGCTTATAAAGCGATTGCCTGATAAGGCGACTGTGGTCGGCCAAGGCTGTATTAATCTTGGTGATGGTTGTGTCATGATATAGAATTTTATCCTCCACCGCCTCGACCCTATGGCCTATGTGCGCAATGTCCGTTCTAAGGCTTGCTATCTCCGAGCGGAATACTGATTCAATCTTATGGTATAGGTGGTCTAGATCAGCTTTAGATGGGAGCCGAGTCCCGTACTCACGATCAGGAGAGTCCGCTCTGGAGTCTGCAGAGTGCGTAGGGGAGGCGGCAGGTTGTGAGGCCTTGCTGTTGGACGCCTTAGGCGGGCCCGATGCCTTCGTCGCCATCTTGTCTGCATTGTTACTGCGGGAGGCTCGGGTGTTTTGCAAGAGCTGTGCAATATCCGCGGTATTCGAGCCCCCGGATTTGTTGCCTGACTTCTTGCTGGTTCCGGGCATCTGCTCAGGTGAGGTGACAGCAGTTATGTGGAGGGTTAGACCAGAAATTTCAGCCGAGACTGTCGGAGCTCACAGCACTAACGTCTGTCCACCATGACGGTCCGGCCACGCCCCCTATATTTGAATTTTCTGCTAAAGGTTCCAGTTGGTCCAAAAAAATAGACCATTGGGAAGTCATGGCAGTAAATTCAAATATTCCAATTTTGGGACTCTCATTCAGTTTGTTTTGGGGAAGTGATGGCAGAGCTGTAGTTCATTAATTTTTGTCTTTAGGATAAGGATTTTTTTGAAACTCTAAATCCTTGTTAAAATTAGTAGAGATGGCCCGAACCTCTGATTTTCGGTTCACAAACCGCGAACGCGAACTTCCGCAAAAGTTTGGTTCGTGCAAACTTTCTTGAACCGCAATAGACTTCAATGAGGAGGCGAACTTTGAAAACTAGAAACACTTATGCTGGCCACAAAAGTGATGGAAAAGATGTTTCAAGGGGTCTAACGTCTGAGTTTTTGCATGGATGAGTGGGATAGACGCCAAAAGTCCCGGGGAAAAATCTGGATTTGACGCACAGCAGCATTTTAAAGGCAGAAATCACATTGCATGCTAAATTGGAGGCCTAAAGTGCTTTAAAACAACTTGCATGTGTATACATCAATCAGGGAGTGTAATTAGAGTACTGCCTCACACTGACACACCAAACTCACTGTGTAATGCACCGCAAACAGCTATTTGTGTTGTGACGGCCGTGCTGGACTGGTGCGCACCATGGAAAGCGTGCAGGCGATAGCGTTTTTCAAGCCCATATGGTCGCCGGGCTGAGGTAGCTCAATGACAGAACAACAATGACTGTCCAGCTGATCAAATTTGGTCTGTCCACAATCAAGCAACAACCTTATTATCTTGGGTGTGCCCCCCCTCCCGAGACACTCATACCGCCGTCAGTCATTGCTTCATTGTGATACGCAAGCCCCTTCACCGCGGCAAGGTAATGATCACGAGGGGGAATTGACACATGTACATGCCATTTGTTTTGTTGTTGCAGCTGCAGTGCAGCCAGAAAAATTAGGCAGGCATGTACACGCACCAGAAAAAGTAGTATAGCGGCCGCTGCTACCAGCGGCCTTAAAAATTCAGGAAACCACCTGGAGTCCTGGACTCTGTTGGTGGTGGCGGAGAAGGCAGTCAAGCGGCCTGCAGGCAGAGATGCTGTGTGGGGAGCGGCTTAGTCATGGGGCAGGCAGTCACACGGCATGCAGGCAGAGATGCTGTGTGTGGGGGCTGACTTAGTCTTCGGGCGGGCAGTGGCCCTCCGGGATCCATGCCTCATTCATTTTGATAAAGGTGAGGTACTGAACACTTTTGTGACTTAGGCGACTGCTCTTCTCAGTGACTGGTATTACAAATGTGCACCTGTCACACACAGACAGGTACCGGACAGGCACAGTGACACTGTGTGCGCTCACGTAGGTAGGTGGGTGCACTGAACAACAGGTAGGTATATGCAGTGATGGGTATTACAATGTGCACCTGTCACACACAGACAGGTACCGGACAGGCACAGTGACACTGTGTGTGCTCATGTAGTTAGGTGGGTGCGCTGTGAACAACAGGTAGGTACTGTATATGCAGTGATGGGTATTACAATGTGCACCTGTCACACACACAGGTAGTCACTGAATGTGCTGGGCCTGGCAGTGGCACACACAGTAGGAATTACCAAGGCTGTCTATGCAACACAAGTGTCTGTGGAACACACACACACACACACACACAAAAAATAAAAATCATAAGAGCAAGATTAGCTCTCAAAAGAGCTGTTGAGGGGTGCTTTTTTTTTAGCAATAACAATCAGCAAGGAGCAAGCTAAGAAGCCTACAAGAGCCTTACTAAGCTTTCCCTATAGGTCTCTGCACAGCAGCTCTCCCTTCTCTAATTACTGCAGGCACACGAGTGAGTCCAATGCCTGACGCTGCCTGCCTTTATAAGGGGGGAGTGGCTCCAGGATGGAGTGTAGCCTGATTGGCTACAATGTGCCTGCTGACTGTGATGTAGAGGGTCAAAGTTGACCCTCATGATGCACTATGGGGGCGAACCAAACTTCCAGAAAAGTTTGCGGTTCTCTGCGAACGCGAACCACCGAAGTTCACCGGGAACCGTTCGCCAGTGAACCATTCGGGCCATCTCTAATAATTAGGTTACCAGTATTTACTTGGGTGGGGTGGCTATTTGAGGCATACCTGAAGAGCGCAAAATGTTCAAAAATAGAAGTGGGAAGCATCTGGATAATTTAGGCTTTGCCCGGATCCTCATAGTGCCCACCTTTCTAGCGATGGGTCCCTCTGAACATATTTGAAAGAGGCTTGTTGGATATGCTCCCATGGCCACACTCCCATGTTTGTACAAGCGCATCCATACTGGACATGTGCAAGTACAGTCCACATATCCCCAGTAGAATGATGCCATTCATACACAGCCTTTTACTTAATGCAAGGACAGCTTCTGTCTACTGGGCATGTGGGGATTGTACTTGTGCATGTGCAGTACAAATGCGCTCAGATGCAGAGGAGTAGCTATGGGGGGGGGGGGGGTCCATCTATCCCCGGGTGCAGTATCTGTGGGGCACAGTTACAGGTTTTAATTTCCCTGATATGTCTCCGTCCAAGAGTCTATGAAAGACAGTGGAAGGATCCATTCTTCTCCCCTGCTTCCTCCTGCGCTCTGCCCCAGAGTTTTGTCTTATTTTATCTCCCTGCTGTAATCAGTGCTTGCCATGTTTGCATTAAAGGGAACCTTAACTGAGAGGAATATGGATGTTTCCTTTTAAACAATACCAGTTGCTTGGCACTCCTGGTGATCTCTTTTGCTGCAGTAGTGGCTGAATCGCACACCTGAAACAAGCATGCAGCTAATCCAGTCTGACTTCAGTCAGAGTACCTGATCTGACTGCATGCCTGTTCAGGGGCTGTGGCTAAAAGTATTAGAGACACAGGATCAGCAGGGGAGTCACATAGGCAAACGCAGGGAGGGATTACAGCTGCCCAGAATCCCCCCTCAGGCCAGGGCCGGCGCAGTGTCTGGGGACAGGCATAAGTTGAGACACCAGAATACCTGCAGGCATCCTGCAGCTCACAGCACCATGCTGCTGCTTGCTCTTTCCCTGCTACAGTTGACTTTGGATGTAGCAGCAATGTATGTACAGAGCATGGAGCAGCAGTGTGTGTACAGAGCATGGAACAGCAGTGTGTGTACAGAGCATGGAGCAGCTCTGGGGAACTTAACAGATTTAGGTATGAGCACAGTCCTGTGCCTTGCTGGGTGAATGCTTCACTTTCGCCTTCAATAGCAATGTCTACTGTCCTCATTATTATTTGTATCCAAACTGCTCCTGATCGATCCTGTTGTCGATTGGAAACAGATCGGACATTTAGGAAACAATTGTCAGATCCTGTCAGTCTGACGGAAAATTGCATTGTGTGTACCCAGCATGATGTCCTACCATATTATTATACTGTATTGTGCGGAGACCTTTCAGAAATCCCCCCTTTAAAAATCCTGGGTTTGCCCCTGGAGTCAGGCAACTGGTATTATTTTTAAAGGAAAAATCCATATACTTCTCAGTTTAGGTTCCCTTTAAGCAAAGTAGATCATGTGTATTTCTGCGTATCTCCCAACTTTCTAATACTTGATACACATGATACAATTTCTTGCCAGGTGGATGGATCAGATTGATCATTTCCAGCATGTCCGATCTGCTACTGATGGAGAAAAGGATCGATTTTGTGCAGTGCTAATCTGAAAATCGACCCTGTTCTTAATCAGGTGCAGATCGGAGATGCAGGAAATTATTCTAAAACTCAAACATCTCTGGGAAGGCATGATGGACCCCCTTGTGGTTCACACCTTGTCACGAGGGGGCGCAAAAACGGACTTTGTCCCTGGGTGCTGAAAACCCTAGCTACGCCTCTGCTCAGTGCTCAGATGGAGCATGGCCACGTAAAAGAAGAGGATCCTGCACAGCACCATTTGTCTTGAAGAGGATGTGGAAAGGAAAGCCTCTAGACCATCTCAAGGCCTCCAACCCAATACGTAAGTAGATATCTAACTATTAACTTTTTCCCTCACAAGTTTTCTTTAAATAGGGAGACTGCATATGACTCTATGCTCCTCCATTTTATTACTCCAACCTACTTTTGAACAAAATATTTTAGGATGTGTGAGCTTTGTCTCGCAATACAGGAACAAGCGTGCATTGCAAGTGAGGATGGTTTTGCCACTCTTCCACGCAAAGCGAGCTGTTCAAATCACAACCACTGCTAGTGGGTCGGAGGCCTTACTGGCTCACTAATGCTCAGCATCAGTGAGCCAGTAATACAAGCAACATACATGATGTTTGTACAAGGCAAGTTACACCATCTATGTAATGCACATTGCATGGTTTGCATACATCCAATTAAACTTATTATGTGGCATATTGTGAGTGACCTTCAATAAAAGTCTAAAGGATTTTGGGTGTGGGATCTTTAATTAAAGGTAAATATTGTTTTTTTAAGAATAATAAAATATTTTTAAAACTGTGTTGGTTTTACTTATGTCTGTTTCTGGAAATGTGTAAGGGGCACCAGTAACGTCACTAGGGGGGGGGGGGGGGGGGGGGTAGGTGCGAACGCACCAGGTGTCACCAGCAGAGGGGGTGACACCAAGCTCCAGGCTAAGGAAAGTGGAGTAGGCTATGCAAATACA